>NW_020455160.1:668014-672096 GCF_003342845.1 Nothoprocta perdicaria
GGAGCCCCAGTCCCGTTGCACACGGAGCGCAGCCCACTCCACTCCGTCACCAGGGCCTAACTGCTCCCCCGAGAGCTACCCGAGGGCTACCAAGCACCCCAGCACAGCAGCTCGGGTCCCACGCACCGCAGAGGCCCCACACGGCCCTGCTGACGGGCACGGAATCTACTGCACTCCCACAGGGACAGGAGACCATGGGCCCAGGGTACACTCTCGACAGACGCTCCACTGCAGAATGCTAAGGGCTTCCTAGCTGCTTAATCACCACCTTAGTCCTCCTTATTAATCAGTTACTGGTGCCAAACGCTAGGAAGCAGTCAGGCTCAGGCCCCTGGTGACAAAGCAACTTGCACGGAGGCCTGGAGCAGGAGGCAGAATGTCACAAACACTTCATTTTCAACCCACTAAAGCCACTAGTAATGGAAGAACCAACATCCAAAGACACTTCTGGATGACAATGAAGCACCTCTCTCCATTGGCTCTAAGCTACTTACAATAATAATAACATACAACGACCTAGATATGCCAATGTTGTCCATAAAGAAGCCCGGCGAGCGCACTGTGCTCCACAAATTCGCCTCGAGCGCAACTCACAAAGCAGCACGAACCTGACCAGGTTTCTGGTCAGCAGGACACACCGGCCCCCTCTGGCTGGGCCAGGGGATGGGCCCCAGACGCGAGATTCCTCACTCAGCAGGAGGAGAAGCCCCAGGAAGCCCCCACGTTTGTTCCAACATCTTGTTCCAGCACCTGAAGTGCGGCCTCCGTGTGCAGCGCCTGCTCCAGCTGCGGCTGCACGGCGTCGGCGCGGCCGTGCCAAGATGGGCACCCTCGAGGCCAAGGCACAAAGAGCACAAATCCTTCAGACAAGAGGGCGCAGCGACAAAGACCCGGGAGGGGCAGCAGGGCCTCCACCAAACGGGGACACAAAAATCTCAACTTGGGACTTCATGGGTAATTCCTTTAACAGTGGAGCCAGCAGAACAGGTTAACTTTTAAAGGGCAGAAATGACAGTTTCTTCCTCAGCATTTTCCTGCTTCAGCCATAGCCACCCAAACGTCACAGACCAGGAAAAGCAGCAAACGTCTCTTTGGGAGGGGACGTGCGGGGAGGGCCGGTACTTTTACCGTTAGCGCTCCAGGCAGGCACGCACCGGGGACAGAAAAGCTCACCAGGTGCATTGTTTTCCTGCAAAGTCAAGCCAGGGTTTGCTCGGAAAGCAAAGAGCTGCAGCAGTTTCTCCCCACTGGGATTTCCAGCCAAGCGGGAGGGGCAGGAGCCGGGCAGGGCAGCCGGGAGCCAGCGCCGGGCGGGAAGGAGGGAGGCTCCCGCCTGGGCACGACGCTCTGCGCGGTGCGGCAGCCTCTCCCGGCCGCCAAGCTCCGCTGCTCCGCTGTGCAAGAATTGTTTGAAAAAGGGAACTGAGAGGAAAACTAGCGCCTAACAGAAGTTTTGGCATTACAGGAGCTTGCTTGGGGTGAGACACAGTTGCCACTTCCAGGATGGCCGGTACACACGGACTCGGCTCCTCCGCGGTTCCCTGGGCAGCACAACCTGCCCTCCTCGCAGCTGCAAAGGGGAGGAACGGAGGATGGAGCGGAGTGAAGACCCCGCCGCCAAACTCTGTCGCACTCCTTGTGCTGGGCCGCTGATAAGCCACACAGCAGCTGTCCAATGGGAGATATACGAAAAAAAGGCCAGTGCTGAGCCACAAAAGGGGCAAATCACCCCTTTTGGATGAGCTTTGCTTGAACTTTGCTCATTATACGCTCATTATAATGCCAAAACACACCTCCATCCCACAAGTTACCCGCCTCCGAGGTGCGACCACCCCTCACTGAGCATGCACTCTAGATTTGCAATTGACTCTACCTTTAATTGAAAGCAAGAAACTTTTTCATCAATCAATAACAATATTAAGTATGACTCTAGTCACTCAACCTCCACCTGAACGTAAAGAAAAGTATAAAAGGGGAACTAAGGATGAAGAACTTGGGGGGAAGACTCCATCGTAACTCTTGGGTCAGTCAACGGGGCTGATTCCCCTTCCCTCCCCTCGGGTTGAGACGCCACCTGAGGAAACTCAAGACCGAGACCCTCTCCCATCTTCTGGGGTGAGTGATGATGGCACATTTGTACATCAGAGCCAGCTAAAAAAATCCCACGCTGTAGTAGAGAATTTCCTGTACTGACATCCGAATCCTGCTTTGTAAATGTTCCATTTGAATAAATCACACTGTGAACTCGACTACTTGTTTGGGGGAGGTGATAGGACCTACAGTTTGGACAGACTGTTTGTGAATGTGATACTGCCAGAATTGAGCTTATAGTGGATGACGCTATTTGGGAACTCAATTAGCTCCCAGGAAGGCGATCGGACCTACGGTCCATAGACTGTTTGTGAATCCGATACTAATTTGATATCTCCTTCCCCCGCCACCACCACTACGCCTTTCAAACTGCAATGTCTCACAACATCTGCACAGCGCGGCAGCCTCTCCCGGCCAGCCGAGCCCCGACGCTCCGCGCGGCGCCGCAGCTTCTCCCTGCCCCGAGCTCTGGGGGCAGCAGGGGAGCGCGGGGCCCTGACCAAGACACCACGTCTCGCTGCAGGAAGCGCCTCGTGACGGGAAATCCACGCGCACGGCCATTCCCGGAGCTTCATCCAGGCTGCGCGCCCGCGGGGGCTCTGCAGGATTCGGTGTCACCACGCACCGCACGGCGCTTCCAAAGGTGGGACAAGCGACAAAACAAGCCCAGCGGAGGCCCCACGAAGCTCATCTGGCCACTAAGGTACCAAAACTGGGTAAGCTATTAAAACACCCCCACCCCATTATTCCTGTTATGTGAATCCCTTGACACATCACGATAAACACTTCAGCTGCTTTCCTCGTGTTCCCGTCTTACTTGCACCCGCCCTAGAGGTTAGGTGGTGGTGAAATGTCCTTGTAAAGGAAATGCTGGCATCTGCCAACATCTTACCCGCTCCCAGCTCGGCACCTGGGCGAGTCTGCCAAGCAACCGCAACCCAGCCCGCGTGAAGCCTCTTAACCACAATATCAGCAAGTACATTGTGTGGAGCAGAGCGGCATGGAGAGAAATTCGGAAGAACGCGCAAAACGAGGCCAGCAAGGGCGCAGGGGAAAGGCATCGGGAGGTCAACAAGTGCCCCGAGGTGCGTGCTGCCTGTTGGCTCCTGTCCCAGAGCAAACCAGGTCCCAGCTGGGCAGGGAAGGAGATTTCACACCTCTAGAAGGATGGGATACAGATAGCCTCTCTTCTGCTTCTGAAGAGCAAGAAAGTATGATTATTACCCGAAAAAACGCAAGGTTTTCGGCCATCGATTTTGCTGGTGAGAACAATTCTTTGAAGTTTTAAAGTCAGCATTCCAGTTCGCTAGGCTCTTGGCAGCTCACTGCAATCTCTACTGCTTCCTCCTAGACCCTCTTTTTGCCGCCACAGCAGCACTTTGGCAGCGCCGAGGTGCCCGAGCCGCAGAGGCAGCTCGGCGAGCGGCAGGGCGGCGCGGAGCGGGACACGGGAGCGGGACAGCGGAGGGAACGGCCTCGCCGAGCCCCCACCGGCCCCACCACCCATGCTCGCCTTTAAGGTATTTTAAAAGTTATTTTGCTGCCTGCGGTATTCTCATTCATATTTTCATAACATCTTATATACATTTATAAATATTTTATACATTCTTATATACAATTTTGCATATACTTATATTTATATATATTAATAATAGATAATATGTAACAATAATAAATATTGTAGATTATTATATATTGATATCTATAATATAAAGAAGTATGTGTATACACATGCATACACTTTTTATATTTCTATACGCGTACTTATCTCACATATCTGACGCTGTTAGCGGAAGAGGGCCCGCGCGCTCCCGCGGGCCGGGCCGGTTCTTACCAGGCGCGGGCGCTGTGCAGGGCGCGGGCGGGCAGCTCGAGCAGCATGGTTCCGGGGCCGGTTCCGGGGCCGGTGTCGGTGCCGGGGCTCCCTGCGGGGACACGCGGTGAGCGCCACGCCGCCGCTCCCGCCTCCCCGCCCGCCTCCCTCCCCGCGC
>NW_020455160.1:672451-698454 GCF_003342845.1 Nothoprocta perdicaria
GCGGCCACCGCAGACCCGCATAGCCCCGGAGCCAGCACCGCCTCCAAGGGCCCTGCGGAGCTGCCGGCCGCTCCTTCCCTGGGCGGCAGCAGCGGAGCGGGCGGAAAGGCTCCCGCACGGCCACGGGGCAGCCCCGGCCCCTGCGCGGCCCGCCCGCCGTTATCCTGCCCCGCGGCCGCCGGCGTCCCGCTCAGGAACCAGCGCTCTGAACTGAGTCACTCCACGTGGAAGCTTTGGATGTGCCAATAAAACGGGAGAGCAGAGCTGCGGGAGCGGGACAAGGGCTTCCCCCACGGCAAGGGGAACCGCCTAGGGCCACGGCCCTGCCAGCCCCAAGGCCCTGTGCGTGCACCCAGTCCTCCTGAGGACACCCAGACTGGCCTCCTCAGCCCGCCCTTTCCCAGAACAGCAGCAGCAGTGACAGCAAACGCTCCCCAGCCCGTCACGGCAGCAGTAACGGGAAACCAAGGCCTCCACAGACACAAGCGGGCCTGTTTTGTCGGTTGCTGTCTCCACAGCTAGTGTCCCAACAGCCACAAAAACCAGCTCTGCACCAAGAGGCCTTTACGTTCTGTGGAGTCCTCAGAAGTGCCCTGAGACTTGGGCTCCCACCTGTTGACCCCAGCGCCTGGCTCAAGAGTCACGAGCTGCCTAGGCCCACGGCCACCGGCCTGCTCGAGGTGTGCGAGCCATGGCCAAGGCCACGGGTGGCGTCACCTCTGGTGCAGCAGCTGTCTGCTTCACCGCGGCTTTCCCAGCTCCTGCTGCTCCCGGGGACACTGCCACAGTGATGGCGCTGGGCTCCTCGTGGACAACCCTCCACGCCGCTGGTCAGCGACACCAGCGGAGAGCCAAGGCCCTTGCGGGGCCGTCGGACACTGCCATGTCCCAACACCTTTCTGTACCGCTGCAGGGCCGGGCACAAAGGGGCGTGCACAGAGCGACAGCGTCCCCTCTTTTCAAGGAGACATCATTAAAATGTTCTGAAAAATTCACGCGTACTGGGATGCTGCACGGGCTCCCTGGGGAGGAAGGTGGACAGCTGAGGTCATTTCTTTCAGCAGCTGCACACGCTTCCTAGAGCGGCTGCGGTCTCGTCACAAATTGCCAGCACAGGTCACAGCCACGCAAAGGGGTGGGGGAAATGTCCTATTAAAAAGCCTTTCTTGACTTTTCTTCAGGTCTCTACAGGGAGCAAGGTTGCCATCTTCTACTACAAGAAAGCTACAGCGATTGCCTTCATAAGCCAATATATACATATATTTTTCCGCATCCGTTGTCCCAAAAGCACACTTAACACTCACTGCCTTGTTGAGGCCCAAAGTCTCTCTCCCAGTCGAGGGTTTTCACATTCCGTTAGTGCTTTGCTTCCAAAAAAGCAGCAACCGGCCTAAGAGCCGGTTGTTCCAGCCTCTGGGGCAGAAATGCTCCCTTTCCTGGAAGACAGCTCAGTGCACAAGAGCAGGCTGCATCCATGAACAGTCACACCAAAGAGCCTCACGCCCTTTCCCATTCCCACACGGAGATGATATCCAAACTCCACCAGTGCTCGCCCTTTCAAAGAAACAGGTTTCATACACCCACTCGTTACCTGGAAGAGTGTCAAGAAATGCCTTATTCTGAGTATCTCCATAGATGGATGTTCCCCAGGGAGGTTTGCTGGGAAGGGGAGGGGGTTTCAATCATGTGTCCTATCTATAGCACCCATAATTCGGGTGTGCTCCAAGAAATCCAAGAGGGATCTTATCGGGGCCTAAGACAGGGAGGAAGGTGGCAGGACACTGAATCATGAGAGAAACTGTTAATGCTGCAGCACTCGCCTGGGAGGCAGCACTGGGATCCCGACTCGCGGGTCCTCCCTTGCCCGCAGGAGGGACAGTGCGGTGATGGGCATGGCGTCCGAACCAAGCACCGAGGAAGAGAAAGATGCCTTCTGAGAAGGAAGAGGAAGATGCGTTCCAAGAGGCTGCCCCTCTCCGAGCCCGGAGACTGCGCCTCCTCCCTCCAGCCACACCAACCACACAGCAAACTTTGGTTTAGCAGGTGCAGCACGGTGACTCGGCATGGTTTCAAGATGACAAAAAAAAAAAAAAAAAAAAAAAAAAGCCACACCTAAAATTACTCCATGAGGAATCCCTTGCAGGGGAGCGGAAAAAAAAAGAAGTTAGGAAGAAGAAGAATTGTTTTTCTTCCTAAAGAAGCAGCTCTTTTATTTCTCCCCTCTTCATGTGCTGCTGACAGCCTGTCCTGGTTGTGCTGGACTTGCTCCAGCAGCACCCGCAGCCCTTGAGCGAGAGCCGCAGCGCTGGTGCTGCTGGCAAGAGGGGAGCCCCAGCCCAGGCCCCGGGGCCCCCTGGAGCTGCTCCCTGCTCCGCAGCAGCGTTAGCCCCCACACCTGCAAGTGCCTGGATCCAGCAGGGCGGCCGGGAGCTCTGGCTCCGGAAGGGTCAGAAAGGGCCGACCGCATCCACCACCGGCCCTCACCGGCCTTCCCAAACTCCCAGCGCTCAGGGCAGCTGGGCTTTCACAGCCTTGGCACAGCCAGGAGTCAAGCAACATCGAGCTCATCAGATACCCGTGAAGGGCTGCTACGTGGGTGCTGAGACGCCCCTGTCAACTACGTGACAACGTGACAATTAGTGGAACTTCAGAAACAAAGACACCAGTTACAGAGCCAAACCCGACCTCCCTTGACTGTCAGAAGGGAGGGGAGGAAGAGTCACCCCACCCCACAAAAAGCCTTCAAAACCCCAGCCGTGAGTCACAAGGTTGAAACAAAAGATTATTTAGAAACAAAGGATTATTTCCTAACAGGAAGGCAAATCAGAAAAAAAATAGTTTCTGTTTCCAGCAGGGCTTATTTGCACTCTGACCACAGTTTTTCTTGAGGCCATACCTTAGTACTCAGAATGTGGTAACCTAACAGACTGGGTTACAAAATGTGTACGTCCATATGTATGTACATACCTACACACACACACAGAGCTATTAGGAGCTATGAGGCCTGTTGTACCCGGCAGCCTCAACAACCCTTCTTTTCACCCTGGAGCACACAGAGGTGCCGAACTCGCCTCAAGCACTGGGAAGGTGCTCATCTGCAGATGGGGAATTAGTGAAGTCTCCTTGGCAGAGGAAAAGCTCTCCTAACAGACCGAGGGAAGCTTCAGGGCTTGGGAAAAGCAGCTATTTCCCACCTTGCACTGCCCAGCGGCGAGGCCTGCACCTCGCTGGCAGGCTGATCTGCAAAAGGAAAAGTTCCTGATGAGAAAAACCAGCCACCTTTGCACGGCTCCATACCCCTCATCATCACTTTTGATGGAAACTGTGTTTAACAGTCTTTTGAAAACTAAACCTTTCGTGCACGACACTAAATCTGTCTCGCGGAGTCATTAAAATGACTTTCCGCACAGTCAAATCACTCCTCTTGATTTCTTTCCCCTAGAACAGGTGCACAACAGAACCCGATAGGGATCTGAGCACAAAGGCAGAGCACTGGCTGCGGGCCAGCCTCACGCCAGCCACAACAGCAGCCTAAACCCTGCTGGTACCGACCTCAACCTGCTCCAAACTGCCGCTCAAAACGCCTCCCAACTGCTGCCGCTGGCGTCACCCTGCCGAGCTGCAGCGCTGCGAGGCCGCGAACGATGCGCTCCTGGCCACGGGTTTCATTTAATGCTCTGCTGCAGTCTCTGCTCCCGTCACTCGGCACCGCAGGATTTTTGCCTTCTCACTGTTTCGGTTCCTTCAGTGAATTCATCAGTCGCCTCCTCTTCCCAGAAACCGACTGATGTACGAACAATGCAGAAACCCAGAGGGAAATGCAGGACAGATCAAATGAATATTCAAAATGAAAGAAAACGAAATCAAAGCAAAAAGAAATCCAACTCCAGGAAGGCAGAAAAGAATCTGGCAGTACTAAAAATGCAGAGGACACCAGTTAAACAAACTGCCATGAGAAACTGAGCAGCACAAGGTGAAACATTTTTAAAAACTGTTTATTATAAAATACATATTTACATATGAAGGCACTTTGAAACCGTTACAAAATTGTCACATAAGCTGTTAGTCATTTAGCAAGTCAAAAAAAAACCACAAAAACCTTCTTTCTATTAGCACCTAAAAAGGGCCAAATCTAATACGAGAAAACCTGAACTGCACTCAGTTGTTGCACATTATTTTTTCTAACGAAAAAAAAAGTGTCTCATGACAACTAGAAAAAATTTTATCACCATTATTTTTCTACAGTTTCAGAAAAGAGCACGATACACTATTGCTGAAGGACTGGCGACGCCAAGGCCGAGGGCAGCCACCGGTCACGCCGGGATCTGCAGGGAGCTCCGTGCGCGGGGCTCCCTCGCGGCGCCGCGGCCCCAGCACGGGGCTGGGTGGCTTGTCCCGTCCCCACATCACAGCTGTGCTCCTGCACGGGCACCCCGTGCCCCTGCACCGCGGCACCTCCACACGGCCACGTCGCTCCCCGGCCTTCCCATCCCGAGAGCTGCAGCCAAACACTCCAGCAGAAGAAAGGAAATGAGGGGTCTACATTAAACCCAGTGCGTTGCCTAGCTGCTTCCTCACACTACAAATAGAAAAGCACCTTTTTCCAACTCTACCAAAAAATCAAAGAGTAATTAATAATTCAAAAATGAATTAAGCATATGGTAAGCTGCCTCATGTATGCTTTTAAATACATGTTTCCTGCACCATGGCTGACCAGGTTCTTTAGCTGAGATGGTTTGAAATCATGAAATTATTTTCCACAGAACTGAGGTCCAGCCAATCTATTGGCACACATTAAACAAATCAAAGTCAGAGCTCCTTAAACAAGTCCTATGCAATCGTTAAAAACAAACAAAAAAAAAACCAAAGAACAAGAGTAGAATATACACACATTGACTTGAGAAACACAGTGCTGGGAAGTTTTTGTATGGCTCTAATCTTAAACCTAATTATGATATAAGATCAAACTACTGATATACAGTAAAAAAACCAAACCTTGACTTTTTTCCATTTTGGGAAAATAAATCCTATCAAAATCCTTCAGTGAAAACAACTTAGATGTTAGAATTTATATATTTCCAATGAATCCACACCCTTATTAGCTATAAAAATCACATATACAAGCATGCCTTAGCTGATCGGGCTTACACTCAGTGTAGATACTATACAACAGAAGACTAAAGTCTTCAGGAAAAAAAATATTAAGAGATACAATTTGTTAGATGAACCTGCGCATGGGAAGGGCCCAAGGGCGGCCAAAGGCTGACCTGGTCGGCCCTGCAGCAGGCGGGATGGCCTGTCTCCTCTTCTGGGAGGAGAGGGACGAGCACATCCCATGAAACCACGCCGTTCAAGCCTCTTTCTGACAGTTTCCTCTCTACTCCATTCACTTCACATTGTAACACTGCATAAGATTTCCACGCTCTTAAAATAAGGCACTTTTTGAAAGCTTCTTCCCCAGACAAATACTGAAAGCTTGAGACAATTAACTGACTCCACTTATTATTCCCTGAAAGTCCTTATTCCAAAAATAAAAGCACTTACTGGAAGCCAAGTCACACTCAGAATTCAGATGCCCTGAATTATGCAGCTTCCTACAGATCAGGCTTTTGCAACTTCTAACACATTTTCCATCATGCTTATTCCTGACGTTCGCTACTTCACCTATCTGCATCCTACGGAAGTCAGGCAACGTCAGCATTTAAAACAATTTGGCAGTTTTCTATATACAAAATGGCTGGAAAGCAAGGAAAAACAGCACGAGAGTTGCACTGAACTCCGCAGCTTTTAGATCCCGAAGAAAAGAGGCAGCCCTAGTGATTTGCTCGCTCACTGACGACATCCTGCAGTCGCTTCAGGAGAACATCATCGTTTTCCTGGCACAGCCGTTTCGTAGGGGACTCCGTGTCACTATCAATCGTTATCGCGCGTTTCTTACTTCTCTGTTCACCTTGTTTTATCATATTATTGATGTCCTTCAAGCTCTGTGATTAAGAAAGAAAAGCATCTTGAGTTACTAGACCTCAGATTGCTTTGATTTTCAGTTATCTGGAAATAGAGAGCTACTGTTTTGACTTTTGAGGTTGCCCTTCAGCACAAACCAAGAAACCTGGCCAAGTATCCCTGCTGCCAGGGAGAGCTTTCCCACCACGAAACTACGGCTCGTCCCTCTCCCAAATGCAGCCCTCTCAACCCTCCTGGTTTCTACCTTGGAAGGGCTCCCGTTAAATTTATAGAGCAGGGCAGTTCGGGGGGTCAAGCAGGCGCCGTTCTTGTGCGGCGAGACGTAAACCGAGTGCTGCTGAGATATCCGCCGAGGGGACACCGGCTGCTGCTTGATGTTTGGGAACGGAGACAAGGGAGGCGCTTCCATCTGAAAGAGGCCAGATTGGCATTGAAGCTAAGTTAGAAAATATTTTTTAAAAGATAATTTCAATTATTAACAACATTATTTAACTGGCAGTAAAAACTTTTTGTCTTTATGATCTTTATTAGATGGACCAAAATTCAAAAGTGTTTTACTTACTACGTGATCCTGGTTTGTGATATCGTACTTCAGTGCAAATGATTTTACTCTTCCTACATAGACTGCATTGTAAAATGTGATCAGATCACCTCTCTCCTCTGCCCCGGACTCCCTGCAGTTCTCTGGCGCAGACTGTGCTGAGGAACAACTTTTCTCAGAGGAGTCTAAAAATGAGAGCGAGCTTCAGATTTCAAGAACAGAGTAGCAGCAAACTGAGTTTCTTCAGATTCAGATGTACAATATGCAGCTGACATGAACTCAGTCTCATACTGACCAATTAATAAAATGGATTGGGTAAGTCTGCTTGGGTCAAGATGAGGCACGCTCTTGGTGGTTCCCCTCGTCACCAACACAGCACTATTGCCCTCTTTTTGTGGGGGGAGCGCAGAATCATGACGCTCGGAAAAGCCTTCAAAATCACCAAGTCTAAACACTATCCCGCCACCACCACGCCTGTTAAACCATGTCCCCAAGGGCCTCATCTCCACGTTGCTTGAGCACTGCCAGGGACGGCGACTCCACCGCTTCCCTGGCAGCCTGGCGCAAGGCTTCACCACTCCTTCCATAGAAATTCTTCCTAATGTCCAACCTGAACCTCCCCTGGTGCAGCTTGAGGCCGCTTCCTCTTGTCCTATAGGTAGTTACTGGGTAGTTATTCTGGAGCAGAGATTGACCTCCGCCTCCCTACAACCTCCCTTCAGGTAGTTGTACAGAGCGAGAAGGTCTCCCCGGAGCCTCCCGCTCTCCAGCCTGAATAACCCAGCTCCCCTGCTGCTCCTCGCAAGGTCTCTGCTCCAGCCCCTTCACCAGCTTCCTTGCCCTTCTCCGGACACACGCCAGAGCCTCTGTGTCTTTTTGGTAGCGAGCGGCCCAAAACTGGGCACAGCAATCGAGGGGCGGCCTCCCAGCGCCGAGCGCGTGACGTTGTGCCAAGTCTCACCTCGTTCACTTATCTGCTTAGGTAACGATCCAGTTACAGCAGGAATACAACTAGCCAGGACCCTGAACAATTTTAAGGCAGTCAAAACTGCCAAACTGCAGACCCTGACTTCTCCAACACTCACGGCAAACTAAAGTTTGAAGGAGTCTGACAAGCTCCAGGTTCTCCAGGCAGTTTAGTCATCAGCTGGCAAAGAGCAGCTTCCCGCTCAGCTCACGCCCCTGGCACAAGGAGGCCAAGCACTTGTTCAGGCACGTAACGAGGGGAAGAAGCTGCAACTACACAAGTTTTCCTGTCACAGCGTAGGTGTCACATAAACGCTCCTTGGCAGCTATGTCCAAGCCCATTCGCTTGGTGGAACGTGGGAGCCCAGCACGTCAGGTACCCCAAGACGTCAGGAAGCCGGGAGCTGCTAGACAGGACGCTGAACCTAGAGATCTGAATGCATTAAAGTGGTGGCCCAGAAGAACACGTTCTCCCTGCAAAGCCTAAGGCAATAACATAAATCCATTTTAAAAAGTCAGAATATTTTAGGTACTATTAATCTTCCCTTATTAACTGCTGTCCAAGAACTACAAGGTCACTGTCACACTGTGGCACACACCAAGGATGCACTTCAAGGTATCATAACTGACAGAAGAAAAACAACGCACCCAATCCAACCCCACTGAACATTTATTTTAAGTGGAAAGTGTATTTTCCATGCTCTAACACCGACAACACCAGCTGACAAGACAGCTTGTTTTCTTCCATATGCTGCTTTCCAATTTCAAAGCCTACACCACGCTTCCCTTTCCTTACCAGGGCACTTGCCGTCCCACTCTTCCACTCATTCTACTCTATTCATTACTACCTCACCACTCAGTTCTTCTAAAGCAGGCGAGAACACTCTTAAAAACAGAAGATTACTTGGCTGCGCTCACCGTCTGTCATCTCAACATCTTGATTCGTGTTCTTGTCCAACGGAACATCCTCAGGAATATTCCTCAATAAAACACTCCTATAAACCTACAGGACAGAGGGGAAAACACTGCTGTCAAGGAAGGCGAGTAAAAAGATCAGACAAAATCCATCTGAATAATTTTAAAAGAATTTGATTTTCTACTACTAGCAGAAACATTTGAGAAGATAAATACCAGCTGCACCTGGTATTTATACAAAGGAAAGGCAGTATTATTTACTCACATGGCTGTTTGCCTGGGGCTGATTTCTGTAACTTTTCATTATGTCCTGAAAAGTTCTTTCCTCTTTCGTTACCTGGATAAGAAGAAGTTGCTCTAGACCAACCGCAAACTCTAGGATTTTTTAACTTTAGAAAACAATTGAATTTCATTTCAGAAATCAAAGCAGGTTCTTATCTTTACTCTGACAGCAGTAAACTAGCTAGCAACCCCCTCTCTTGCTTAGGAATTATTGCCTTTCCAACTTTTCTTCTAGAAGCACTAGGAGATAAAGAAGGAAAAGTCTACAAAGTCAGATAAAACATTTGGGAATTTGAAAAACGGGCCCTCTAACTTTTCACACTGGAGTAGAATTCCCTAGATTTCTTAAACGGATGCCTTACCTTCGCCATGATGTAAAAAGCACAAAGGAGGAGCTGGTCCAAGTGCCTGTCCTTCATGAGGTCGGCGCAATGAACGAGCGTGAACTCGAAGCAGGTCCATATCTTCCTGCGCAAGTCGTTGGAAACGTCCAGCTTGAGGCACAGGTCTCGCAGGCGCACGCTCGCCAGGTGATACACCTGCACGGGGAGACAGCGGCCGCGGGAAGGGGCCGCGCTCCGACCGCTGCCCCGCGGCACCCGCAGCTCCCGCATCGCTTTTAGCCAAGTGTGCCCCTCCGCCCAAGCGGCTCCTGAAGCACTACAGGCTAAACCCCGCTTAAACGTTAAACTGAAACGTTTCTAACATTTTAAGAAATCTGACCAAAGGCGTTAGGACTATTGCTCCTACACAACATCACTTATAAACTACAGTAGCAGAAAGTGGGGTATTTAAATCATGCTATTTAAATATTTATAAAGACATTTAAATTGTGATCAAATAAAATCTCAAATCAGCAGCTTTTCTTTCCTTTTTTGTTATCATAAGTCTGTTTTGAAACCCAAAAAGGCAAGCACAACATTCCTCAAGTTCTCATTCTTCAGAGGTTTTCACTCATCATTGAAAATTAGGCGAAGAACTCTATGCTATATGCCCTAATAAACAGGAACAAGACAGGAATGAAGGGAAAAATCATTCTGAATATGATCATCATTGTAATGAGAAGGTCAAAAGCCCTTTGCAGACAGATTTAAGTAGATATGAGTTCTTCATCGTAATTAAGAGTGGTGCTGCCTACCCCCTGGTTTGCCATGTATTTGGCCCAACTGGAATCATTTTCCAGGCGAGTGGATTCCAAGGAGCAACCCAAGGCTCGCGCGCGGGGAAGGAGAGCCCCACGGGCCGCCGGCCACGCTGCCCTCGGGAACCGCGCGCCCGCGGGACGCGCAGCCCTCCCAGCTCCGTCCAGCTCCGAGTTCCCACGTTTAGACTTACACACTGGGCAGTACAGATGTGAGGCGCCCCTGAGGCATTCAGATCTTACTCCAGCCCTTAAACCCCTTCACCACTTCACAAATGAAGCCAGGGAGATAGGGTGGACCTGATTCTGTGCAAGAATTAAGCAACCCTCATCCTTCCCCTTCTCCCCCCAGTAACAGGGGGCTGTTCGTGCCAAAGGGAAGGTACCTGAGGGCTGGAAAGTAATGAAAACGTGGAAACTGCTCCAGGGGATAAGCTGCACCAGAGCCACGAGAAACATGAAGCGTCACTTCCTGACAGAGACCCTTACCTTCCTGTAAAACAGGGCCAAGGAGCCCGTTCTCTTGGGTTTGCTTCCCGACGGAGGAGGCACTTCCTGCGCTTGACTCCCCTGGGGCTGGCTGGGAGCCGCGGCCTCCGTTTTAGACGGCTGACCTAAATTCATCGAAACGGGTATCAACGTGATCCCTCCCATGTCGCCTGCAATGCCTGCGGATGACACACACAGCGGGAAGGCAGCCGCTCGCGGCCACCGCGTGCACCGTCAGACTGCGAACGCTCCAGGATTTGCAAGCATTCCCCACGAAGACACGTCACCCCTCTGCACGGGAGGCTACAGACTTTATCCTTCAGAGTATTCAGAAATGCTCAAAAAGTGCGTTTCTGGTAACTCAAAAGCAGCAGTTATTCACATTCATGTTCTAAAACTATCCAGATCAAGCACAACATTCACAAGAAACTCACGGGAAATTTCTGCACTACTTCCACTCTGGGCAGTGGGCAAGTTTTCTTACGTTTATATCATGTCTAGTTTGCAAAATATGGATAAGCCATAAGTATGGATAAGTTAAATCCTCTTGCTGAAAATCTCTTTCAATGTGACGGTAGAAGTGGGTTTTATTTACAGAAAAACAAGAACTATTTTTTAAGCCAAAAAAGCGATACAATTTCTTGTCTATCACCACCAGAAATACTCAAATATCTTTCAGCTTTAATAAAACAAACCCAACAATTTTCTTCGTATTTATACATATAGAGTGTCCTTATCCAGAAACTTCAGATAATTTTTGTTGTAATGCTAAAACACAAATAGTGGTGAATAACTATTGCAGCTGATAACTAAAACCAAGCTTTATCTGCAGCAAAGTGTAACTGGAAAAGACTCCACAACTTGGCTTGCCAGGACAAACCCCCAGGCTTCCTTGTTGGGCAGCAGATCAAACTTCACAATGAGACATCACTATGCACCGGCTCTCTCATTTATTTTTGAATGAAGA
Organism: Nothoprocta perdicaria; assembly: GCF_003342845.1. Lineage (NCBI taxonomy): Eukaryota > Metazoa > Chordata > Aves > Tinamiformes > Tinamidae > Nothoprocta > Nothoprocta perdicaria. The sequence goes on from NW_020455160.1 coordinate 683,717, forward strand.
GTATTCTTTTAAACACCACGTTTTCAAAAAAAAATGCAGGTTTACTCTACCTGGTCTTAAGCACAAGCCAAAGAGGTAGCACGGGAGGAAGCCTTACCATGCAGCGGGATGGTAACCCTCTGTGCCGATTTCCCTGCCACTGCAGCAGTTGTCATGGTCAGCACTGTTTGCCCAGGAGAAACAGAGACACTTTCAGCAAGGACACTTGAAGCCGGAGCGATGGTCAGCTTGGTGCCTTCAGTCCAACCCTTTTCCAGCTGCAGCTCCTTGGGGCTGTCGTCTCCGAAGAGCCTTCTCTTGGCGCTCCCGGCTGCAGGAGAGCTGTAGCGCTCGTGGACGGAGATGGGCGACAGCGGCTGCACGTCTAGCAAGCAAAGGAGGAGGAAAAAATGCAGGGCAGCAGCTCAAGAGGAACTTCTCCGCGTGAGGCAAAAGGTTAACCTAACAAGTGACAAAATATAATAAACCCGTTCTGATTAAGAAATTATCTTCTCTCTAAACCAATTCCAACAAGAGCCTTCCCCCCACATACCTCCAGTCCCCTTCAGCCTGCTCTCAGCTGCTTTTAAAGATCTTCAGCAAAACTAAAGCATGTAAATACTAATGTTCAGGCTTCTGTTCCACTGTATTTCTGCAGCAGCTACTCTGGGAGGGAGGGAACAACGACAACAGAACCACCACAAACCAAAACCACACGTACGGCGACTGCAGCCTCCTACGCCCCGCAAAGCTGAAGCCTTCCAGGCCACAGGTAAGAAGTGCAGCCAGTCAGCACCGCCCAGCCAGGCACTGCCGGCATCTCCCTCCCCTCCTGCAAAAAGAGTTCTGGAGGAAGGAGCAAAAGATCCACTTATGACGGCAAGAAGCAAAGCAAGAGGCGACAGTGGCAAGTATCTCTGGACTTGAAGGGGCAGGAAAGCAGAGGCTGAGACACTTGCTCTGAAGGGTAAGAACAGTGAGACTGCGACAGCAGTGAGACCTCTCAAAAATGCTAGAAAGCACAGAGAGGAAGCTACATTTAGATTATACTTTCTCAAAGGCAGAACAGACTGAAAGTATGAAGAGCAAAGGACACGACACTATCAGAGACGACCATCCACTCCAAGAGCGGGGCACCCATTCCATCCAAATGGAGGAGGACCCAGCTCCAGCGCAGAAATGAGGCGTCACCACTGATTCTGCTGCCACTAAAACACAAACAGGGCTTCACAGGTGCACGCAGGCTGAAACTGCTTCCATTTAGCAATACTTGGTTCAGCCTCAGGATTGCTCTTCCTAACTCTAAAGCAGTCCTTAAATAAATACATAAAAGCATGCATTTAAAACACAACAGAACCCGGGAACATACCCCGCCTTAAAGTCCCACCGAGATCTGTCCGAACCTCTTTGACTCGAGGATGAATTATTGGAGATATTGGCATCATGGGCAAGTGCCCAAGCCCCCCACCTCCGTTGCTTGCTTCAAAGTTACTGGGAAAGATTACCTGAGAAATAAGAAATGCCAGCGTAAGATAACAAATAACTGTTTTCTGTACAAAAATAAATAAGTGTTTTCTGTAGAAATTATCCTATTTGAATGATCTGCTATATAAAGTGAGAGTAATAAGGAACCTGAATTTGCAAGTGAAAGAAAACCAGCTAACATACTTCTTCACAGGTTGGGACCTTGTTTTCCGAGGCCTGGAGCGCTTTCCAGAGGGCTGACTCCCGCGTCCAGGCCAGGCTCTCCAGGATTTGCTCTTCAATGCTGTTGAGATGCTTCACCATGTCTCGGGAAAGACCATCCTCAGAACGAATCAGGACTTCGATGACCTGAGGGCAGCAAGGAACACGTAGAAAACAACAGAAGTTGCATCCCTTGTACTTCATATCATCATATTATTCATTTCAGGAACCCAAATAAAAAAAATAAAGACTACACAGACACACACACACACTCTCTCTTCAGACTGTACCGGATGTTCCAGCCTCTGCCTCACATCTTCATCCCTTCAAAACTTTCCCAGTCCCTCTGAGCAATCCAGCTCACACCCCAATGCACCAACAAAACCTGCTGCGAGGCCCCCTCTTGCCATCCCTGAGCATACAGATTCAGTTCCAGCAATAGCTGAAAATCCCTTTGTAGGGTCATAATTTATCCCTCCAGTCTACTGTTAGATCCACTTTATCTATGTTATTTCCAATAGATGAATGCTCAGTCTGTTTTTTATACCCTCAGTGATGGAGGATATATATATATATATGTGTATATATATATATCTCCTCTTTTATACCCTCAGAGTGCCATACACTCCCCGAGCGACCTGCTAAAGAACAAAAACCACAAGTGAAACAACGAACATCAACTCCTTCCTGAGAGGTCTTCATGATAGCAGCTTTTTGAAGTAAAAAGTGCAATGAAAACAAATGCACAACATAAAAGAAAATGAAATATAAATCTGTTGCACAAAGTTATTTCTGCAGAGAAAACACGAGAGCATCTGCTACTGATTGAGGCTACCAAGGCTGGCAGCAATAGTAACAGACCTGTTTCAGTTTCACTACTGCCTTATATCTGAAGCTTAAAGGAGAAGGAAGAATAGGATATAAAACAAATGTTTCCTAAGGGATTTGATCCTTTTGGGTTATTATCCTCTAAACAGAGGCAATTTAATGCTTTCAGTACTAGTAACTGTAGTTATTAGGTATCTAGTAAAAACTCCCAGGAGTTTTGCATAGGAGTCACAAATAGGTGTTAAGAGGATCAAACAAGTAAAGGAGTTACGGAAGAAAAGAGGTATTTGCTGGTGAGAAAGAAAACAAACAAACATAAAGAAACAAACCAAAAAGCACCACAACTCCATCGCCTGCAAACCACAGCAACAGTAAGAGAACACCAAGGGAAAAACACTTTCTGCTCTGTTATGGAAAACAAGAAAAAAGAAACTTTACAGAACAAGTCTGAAATAGGTAGGAGCAGTCAAAGATAAAGGATTATTGCTATCTTATCTGTGATAAGCAGAACTAGGACACAAGCAGTCCAACAGCCTGTCGTCAGCTAACGCATTCAACTGAATTTATCAACTGCTTTATCCCACTCAAAGCTGTACTTAATTAGTGTTAGAAATTGAGTAACAACATACCACAGCTGAGTACCATTTACAAAATGGTTTTCTTGCTTTTCTTGCTTTAAGTTTCTGTGTCAACTGAAGCCTTATACATGCCAGGTAAAATATTTAAGGATAAATATAAGGATATGTCCAGTAAAAAAGCAGCAGCCATTTACCTTGTAAAAATAGAAAGGCCTGAGATCCAGAACTTCAATGATCCAGGGAAAGGTGCGGGGGGAGCTATATGCAAAAAGCACAATCTCCAGGCAGCACGCCATCAGGGAGCGGTGAAAGACATCTTGTTCCAGGAGAGCCTGAAGAAATTATGGAAACGGTCAGGGATCTGAGGATGGGGAAGTGGAGGCAGAGTTTTTATATTTAAAAACTCCCGCGTGACACCAAGTGCCAATACTGGTAAGAGGATGAAGAAGAGAATGAGAATATCTGCCGGATGGCTTTTGGTTCTAAAAGTCAATGTAAATTAATATAGTTAGTAATGCTGAGTCTTTAGCCTTTATAACAGTAATCAACGTACAATCAAGGCACCTCTCATACAATTTTTTTTTTTTTTTAAAACATAGGCTGGTCAAAAACAGACCAATCTGTTCTGGAGCTGTCTAAGCATAGTTCCCTGGAGTGGGGACTTAGGAAAAGTGTTCTCTTTTACTTACAGTCATGTCCTTCCCATGCAGTCTTCGTGTTTCTTGGACCATTATCGTCTCCAAGATTTTATAGTACAAGATCTCTGCCAGTTTTAATCTGTTTACAGCAAAATCTGAAATTTAAAACCACACTGATAAAGCCCAATGCTGTTTTAGAAAACTGTTTTAGACCAAGTTGACTGATACTTGGTCTTCTACATAAAAAAAAAAAAAAAGCATGTGTGTGCATATATAGATTTTCTAGACCAAAAGTGTGACCAAAGAATTTCTAATGAACAGTATGCAATTCTACAAAAAAAATATCAAAGGATTTTGTATTTTAATATCTCTAAGTACAGAATTCGGCAAATTTACACCCTTTTGCCTTTAAATTTTATATCCAAGAAAAATATAAATTTAAAGTCTAGTTATCAGCTGCTGAAGTTTCAATGTTTTCTTAATTATCCCATTTTGAACTACAACCTTGTTCCATTCTGTAATACTTTTTACAGTGTTCTGCTCGAGAGAAACAGTTCTGTCAAGGCAAGCTTAGGCACGCGTTTCATTTGCCTGGTTCCACGCTCTGAAGCAGGCCACACATTTCACATTCACCTATATGAGATCCGGGCTGTTCGTCCGTTGGCTGCGTGTAGCTCCGACAGAAAGTTTCACCGATTTCCTTCACCCTGCTCACGATGCTCTCCATGGGGCTGCGCGCGCAGGATCTGCAGGGGACACAAAGAGAAAGTCCTGCTGGCACAAACGGGGAGGCTGCTCCCTGGGGCCCTCCCACAGAAAGACACATTGGGAAGAGGAAGGCAGCAAGAAGTTTGCTGCAAGAGCTAACCCAAACGCATCCAGGCACCTGCACACACAGGCACTGTTCCAGAGTAAAGGGTTTCCAAAGCAAGAAGTCACTACCTATAAAAACTGAAAATCAATTGCAACAAGACAGACAAACCCACAGACTCCTACTTGAAATACAACCATAATTCCGTATCAATATTTATTTCTGCAGATTGTATCACCTTGCTGGAAGCACAGAACAGAAAGCTGCAGGCAGGTAGGAAGCAGGCAGGCCCTTCCCGGAGCGTCCAAGGCCAGACGCCGCGAGCCTGCGCTCGGGGCTGCTGCTGCGGGCTCTTGTGCAGGGCAGAAATTAGCCTCCCGGAGCAGACAACGTTGGCAAGAGACAACAAGAACGGGGCTCCTTATTCCTACCCTTCAATGGGTTATTAACCTATCAAGCAGCTATTAGCCTGTGTGCTGTCCGTGAAGGATTCTCACAGGGAGAATGTAGATAAACCCCCTTAACGAGAGGTCTGCAACGCTGGAGGGATTTGGAGATGCTTGTTGCGAGCCCTTTGCAGCGACCTAGAGAAGCACTTCACCCTGTTAAACACTCGCTCCACAGAGTGAAAGCAAACACACATCACTGCTACACAAAGTAATGCACGTGAATAAAGGGGGAAACGTGGTAACAGCAGCCAAGGCGCCGGCCAGCCAGCTTAGGAGGGAAGGTTTGGGGAAGGCTGCCAAGTAAACTAAAAATAAAGACAACTTCATGGAAGAAAGCCCTTCAGCAGTGTTAAATGCAGGAGCAGCATTTAACTACATGCTAGTTGCACACTACAGCCTCCGGTCCAGAAGAGTGTGACCTGCAAAGAGCCAAAGGGTGAGCAGGGAAGAGAGACAAACCCAACCTCACCTCAACGCTACGAGGTGCAACCAAGGGCCCACCGCAGCGTGCAGACGAGCACACTCAGCCCTTGTGTTCTCTCTTTACTAAGGTTTGGTTAAGGAAAATCCTTAACCATGAAAGGCAATAGAGACTCCTGACTAAGACCTTTCTGTCTTAGAATTCTGGAGTTTATGCAAAATGTTTTCCCCAGAAAATACAAGAATAAACCAAAGTTCAGCTTTCAGCAGCTGCATTTCCGCTCAAGTGTGACCTTTAATTTGCCATTTGCACGCTGCTTTTCTCTGAAAGGCAAAGGATTAAAAACCAAAACAAACAACCAAAAACTCTTTCATAACTTAAATTCTCTAAGAGGAGCTTGTGGGTGGTCAGGGGAAAAGATTCAGGTATCCACAAATCAAAGCAGACCAAAAGTAATAGCCTAAAGACTTTGAATGGAAACAGATTTAAAGGGAGACGGGAGAGCCAGACCTCAAAACCAATTCATATGCATCTATATTATATGCTGAAGTACCAGTAAAAGAATGAAGTAAATGCAGATTCACAAAAAATCTGCATGTTCAAGAGCTGGCTTAATAAACAAGTGTTTGATATCATTTTGAAAAGTATCATAGTCCGAAAATATCAATTTTAAAATAATTTAACGTCACCTCAGAGAACAAATTACCTCCCCTTGCAAAAACACAGGGAGGAAGGGGCCAAGGACAGTCTTAAAACAGACTCTGAATTCAAGCTACAACACCAGGAAGAGACCTCATTTAATAGTGAGACTGTGTTGTAGAGGGGCACCATGAGGAGCCCAACAATTGCTATCAGGAAATAAGCTCGAGGGTCTCTCCATGTACAAGGGCCTTTCTGAAGGCTTCAGCCCTTCCAGAAAGTTGGCATCAGAGCACAGTGCCTTCTGATGAGCTTCAAATTGAGACACTCAACTGCCTCGAAAAGGGCAGCATTGAAATAAATCATAGCTTCAATCAAAGCCTTCCAGCTAATTACAGTGTTATACTTCTAAAACATTTTCACTTGAAATAGAAGTTATTGGAAACACAAAATACTGCATAGCTCAAACAATTCCTCCTATTGCTACTAAAGAGAAAATAACTTGTGCTTCTGTTTGCTGAGCCCATGTGCAAGATAAAGGAAGAACTTACTGAATACTTTGCTTGAGGTCTAATCAACGCTCACCCATTTGTTAGTATTTTCATCTCTCTCTGAAAGATTAGGTTATTCTTAATGAAAAAGCTGTTTCAGCTTTTCATTCAGAAATGAAATTCAGCTGTTTCATTTAGAGATTTCAGACGAGTTAGCATGTTAATTGGGTAATGAAAACATTAACAAATGGTCCTAAAAAAATACTCAAAATACAACGGCATGCTGCTAAGCACTTGTAAACTTTGGAAACAAGTACTAAAATATGCCTCAAAATATGTCTTATTTCAAAAGAGAACTGAAAGTTTTACATAGTATTTGAAATACCAGATTCATAAATAAGTGCTAAATATCCATTTTGACTAATTATAAGAGATTCTTAAATGCCACTCCATAAAGGCATGACCTTGTACGGACGTTTGATAAGCACACAATAATATTACAGTTATTTATTACCGAATTATAGCCGTTGATGAGCTATGAAGCAACACTCTCTACCTCACACGCACCAAGGCTGGTTCTGTGCTCTGCTCCGGCAGCCCGGCTTCGCCCTGTGCTCCGCACCCAGCCGGCCTGCAGCCGTGCAAGGAGGGGCCAAAACCCGGCCGCTTTACACAGCGGGGCCCCACTGCAGCCGCGGCGGCTCAGGGTTGGGGTCACCTTCACCTCGCAGCTCCCCTCAGCTCGGGGGGCTAGGGCCGCTCTCGGATGTGCTAGGAGCACGATCCTGAACAGAACGGCTGCAGCGACCTAGGCTCTCTGCAGGCCTGCCACACAGACACGCAGTTCAACGAGCTACAGTTACCCAATTTCAGGCTTATATACAAACGATAAAGCTAAACTAAGGTATCCAGGAGTGATATTACAGAGATATGGAGAGCCCTCTGGCTGCAGTTAGTCTCATTTTCCCACGTCGCTAAAGCAAAGATTCCAGCTTATTGACTCACATACCTCCTGCTCCCCAAACTTCTACCGTCACGGTCAATATTTATTTTAATTCATCCATATTTGTTTAGGACTCAAAGATATATGGCAGCGATCATGCAAACACTGCGCCACACAAGAGAGCCAAACTTGGAGCAAAGCGGGTTTCCCTGCGCGCTCGAGTCACTCGGGGCAGGCACTTACTCAAAAATAGCCATGAGCTGCTCGCTGGGGGCGTTCTTGAGCCCGGCCACCATGGTCTGCAGCCGGCTCACGCTCTGCGTCGCCGACGCGACCGGGGTGATGACGGCTTCTTTTTCTCGCAGGTATCTCCTGCCAGTCAACGGAGTTGAGGGGGCAAATGACCTTTTCTGCCAGACAGAGAACAAAAAAAAGTAAACAAATGGGTCAAAAGAAGTGGCTCAAAACATTTTCAACAGGGATGCCCTTAAAAAAAAAAAAAAAAAAGGAAAAAAATAGCAAAAAAAAGATTAAAACCACACTGCAAGTCACATGGAATATGTCACCTCTAGGCTGCTATCAAAGCTGTGACCTCAAAATTCACTAAAAGATATCTGAAGCCTTTTCCAAGGCTGTCACTTGTAAGTACAGAGTAAAGTCAATTTTTTAAGTTTTTAAGTACAGTTCAGAGAATGGAGACTTCTGATCCTCAAGCCCAGATCTAAAATATTGAAAGACGGAGGGCAGGAAAGCACGTGCCTCCCCCGAGAGCCCCCAGGAGCCGCGGCGGGCGCTGCAGGGCTGCCTGGCACAGGGGCACCGCAGCCCCGGGAAGCGCCGCTCCGGCATTCACATCTGTCAAATTTATGTCTTGAATGTTATTTCCTACAGAATAGCAAATAAGTTGACATTTCCTGTATTGAAAGAGAAATACTAGGAAACAAGCAAATTAATCCAACATAAAAAAGTTTCTGGTATTCGTAAAGATTTTGGTCAAACTCCATTTATACCTCATGCACTTTCATAGAGTAATTTATCAATTAGAAATTTAAAAATGGAAACATATTACACATATGTTCACATATGTGTAATGTACACATATGTTTCATATATGAAAGTGCTCACGCCTTCTTTAAGGGATAGCTACCTAGTAAATCACAAGAGAAAACACTACAATTTCTCCTTATCAAGAGGGTTCCCTGGAGCCTGAGTATGAGGCTCAGCATTTGGCTCTTAGTAAAATGTCAAGAAATTTAACTTTTCAGAAGTGATTCAGCGAAGGATGGAGAGAGGAGAAAAAAAAAACAAAACCAGAGCATTTTAAGGGAACGTGAGGTTACCTGACTCACCTTTTCAAAATGCTGCTGCAGGTGACACTCCACGTGAGCTCTGGCTGCCGCCTTCCCCGCCGGCACATCGGCAGGGAACTTGCGAGGGGTGCCGATCTCCTCCTCGGCATCTGCTCCAAGGAAAACTCTCTCATCGAAGTCACCCACGGTTAGGACGTATTCTTCGTACTCTTTATTCAATGCTTTGCTGAAAGGGAAAGCACAGTGTGTTGTGATCAGAGGCTACGCTGCTAAGGAAGCAAAAGAGGCACCAGCAAAGTACAAAACTGCAACCAAGAGGCATTCCAAGCATGCCATACTTTAAATAGCAGCACGACTAGTTACTCACATTTTCCCACAAGAGACCATTTGCTTGTGCTAAACCTTGCCTTCCTCTTTACTTAAAGCCTCCCCTGTTCCCTATAGGATCCGCCATGAGCCTTTTTTCTCCCTAGGAGACCTCCAACGTTTGGTTCTCAGCAAACAGAGGAAGAAAGAAACTACTTCTCTTGCAGCTGTAGGTGAAACAGTTTTTAATTCCTGAATTGGCCAGAAGTTCACCTTCTGTGAACAGGGAACAGAGCAGCCGCAGCTGTGTGAGACGTGCTAGGAGGTCCCATTTGTGCTCCCGCTACTCGGCGTCAGCACTTACCATAGCGGCCGAGAGAGGGAGAACCAATTTTCCAGGCCCTGGGTTCCATTCCCAAGCCCTCTCTGATGTAAGACACCAAATAAATCCTTCATTTTCTTGATTTCAGTTCACCTATCTGTAGCACAGGAATACTGACCCTTGTTAAGGTCGCAGAACCTTAGGCTGGTGCTTGGGAAGCAGAAGGAAGCTTGGCAACAAATACCAGAAGCATCATTAAACCCTACCTGCCAGTTTACATTAACATATACTTATACTACCATACCTGCAGGTAGAGAACATTTTTACTCTCACGGGCAAAGACACCTCATACATTCACATATGACACAGTCACACGTTAAGTGGCTCAGCGGCACCACGGCAAGCTTGCAACTATTTTGTAGGTTTGTCATCTTACATTCTTTTAGAAAAATATAAATTTCTACAAACAAGTTTGGACAAAGAAACAGCCAGGCGTCCACGTTTCCTTTGGATTTTTAAGTTGCTTACAAGAGAATAAGGACTACTGCATTATCATATATTATTACAGCAATATTATTAAGTAGGAATACTAAAATCAGCAGCTACATTTGCTTCACTGCTTTATATGGGTTATATCAATGCTGCTTTATATCCATCTATGTCAGAGTATCATTAAAACAATTCGAGCTTTAACAATTCAAGCCCTTTAAAACAATTCAAGTCTTTGCTTGTAATTCTCATAAAATGAACTGAGAAGATGGAGACTGATCTTACAAATTCAAGTTATTAGGTATTTTGAAGAAAGCAAAAAAGAAAATCCTGAAGATTATCCCAAACAAATAGAGATTAACAGCAGATGCTTTAAATTAGCTTCAAGAAATGAACTCAACTTACTTTTCTAAAAACAGTTACACAAGCCCCACACAGAAGTGCTTTTATCCCCTTTTTGTGGTTTTACAAGTCTCACTTTTTTTTTTTTGTCTTTGCTTTGTTCTAGTGCAGTCACAGATTTCACAGGAAACAGGTAACTACCTAAACTAAGCTTCCATACACAGAAAACAGAGTACTTAAATATCTGAGTTACGTACAGAAACCAGAACTTGAGAGCCAAGATCTTGATTTGTGTATCAGACTTCCAAAGGTGACAGGGATGCTCACCCCTCGTGAGCAGGGAAGCAAACACCGTAAAACCTGAAAAAAGTCACCGCTGCTGCGCAGAAAACCCTAGGATAACTGTCAGATCTCAGAGACCACTTCCGCCAATCAGTAACAGATTTACTTGCCACGTAATTAAAAATGGTCAACTATGGACAGAGGAAGGAAAAGTCTGATATAGAGCATCCCAAGACGTGAATTTTAGAAATGAAACTCAAACCCATGACTAAGAACATACTCCACAGCTTACTTGTTTTCTGTAAAATTGCACAGATCCAACAGACATTCTCCTTTTAAGATCTGAAAAAGAAAAAAAAAGAAAAAAAAAAAAAAGAAAAGCGGTATAAACATTTTCTATAATGCAAATCACAACTGGTCCTACTCTGCAGCACAGCTTAGCAGAAAGGTAGAATAATGGTTAGGAACATAATTGGGTATCTTGTTGCACACAAGGTCCTTAGCAAGACTTTGGGAACAGAACTTAATTCCATCCCATCCACAAAACCTCATTTGTCAAAATGAGCGTTGCCACCTCAAACCCGTTCCTCCTTCAGCTAAGGGAGTGATCGGATGAATGTGAACTGTATATACATTTCCACAGAGCACAGAAACAACCTTGCAGGCTCAAAAGCAGACAGAAGGGCTTGTGCAGCTGCAACCTCGACCACTGCATCAGAAACACTTTGCTAAACAGTAAGACAAGAATAAGAAGCCACCATATCACTACCCTATAAAGTTAATTTACAAAGAGGTAACTTTGTTTTCCTCTCTTAAAATAATTTATTGTGTTTCACAATGCCATGAACAGAAGATAGAAATTCCCCATTCACCTCGCCAGCCACACTAAAAAGCTTTATGCAGCATGAAAAGTGAGAGTAAAATCTATTTCTGCTAAACATGTTCAGAGGAAAACTCATCACTTCCAAACCCACCCACCTATGAGCCACTTTCCACAAGACCTTGGATTTAAGTGGTTTTAAGGTGACACCATTTATCTGCGGACCATCACATATTCTCAGAGCCAGTGCAACACACCTTCCTCTCGAACAGTTTGGAGATGTATGGTTTGAAGTAGTGTTCCTTTATTCCTTTAGCTTCCACGAGGAGCCCGTCGTGCAGCTCGCAGAGCGTGGCAATGATGCAGGGAGGCCCTTCAGCCGCCGGGCTCTCCGGCGCGTGGAAGTCCGCGGGTAGGCCTGGAAACAGGGAGAGGGGCAAGGGAGAGGCCACGGGCTCTTTAGCTTTACAACGGACTTAACTCTAAAGATCAAACCATGTTTGATTTTAAATAAGCTGTCTCCTCATACCTTTAAATGACGGATTTAGCAAATCTCTTCTATTTGGACACAAGAGGGCATTTGCAAAAATCAGGTCCAAGCAGCACAGAAGCAAATGATAGGAATTTACTAAATCATCTCCAATCATACGGAAATTACCTTGAAGAGACAGTGTATCACATCAAACAATATAAACGAGTTAATAACCCAAGACACAAACAGCACAACGGATAAAACGAAACCAGCCTACCCTTCGTGTACACAAAGAGAGTCCAGCAGAAGTTGAAGAGATCTCTAACGCTGCACGGCACTCGCCTGCCAAGGACAGGGAAGAAGGAGTCTGCAATTCCACGAAGCCGAAACCAGTTTTCACCGCAACGGTTTCACACAGTTCCCCGGCTCAGAAGGGCTACTCCGCACCGAGGCACAGCGCAAGCCATACAAGCTTATTTCACTGTTCAGTAATTAACGCTCCTATCTAGGGCCACAGAGCATGTAACACCTCATCACTGATCCTCTCATCCTCTCTTCGAGCAAACAGCACTCGGTGACTCTTAGACACACTGTTCTTTTCTGCTGCCACAATTGTAAAGAAATAAACAAATGAAATAAAATTCACCTGGTGTTGTGAGCAAGACGCCAAGGGGTATATAAATTACACCAGATTTTTTCCTAACTATTTGATCAGAACATCAGTCATCCCTTCAACACATGGAACTATCACTGGTATGACAGCCCCTTCTCCAGAGCGACACGTGGGGCAGACGCCCCAGCCCGGGTGCCGCGCGAGGCCCCGGAACCACCGCTCTGCCCCGCAGCCCCACGGGGCCTTTGCCCAGACAAAGGAGCGCTCCGAGGCCTGGGCTCTCTCCGCCGGGCAGCCGCAGGACCCCCAAGCCTCCAAGTACCTCTGCTTCCTGCTTCTTGGTGGCTTGCAAGTTTCTTCGTAAGGGTTTTGAAATATATCCAAAAATATGGGTTCAAACTTTTTGAAAATCACTGTTGACACTTCAAAATTTCTCTCCAGCCGTTCCACTCGCTCTCGGAATTCCTGCGGTAGATTTGACATGTCCATCCACTTTTTCATTTTGCTGAAAAACTGAATTAAACTTCAAAGGAGAAGGAAAAAAATCTATTTTATTATGAGCTTTAACTTGATTCGTTTATTCTGTCAGTTTCTGATAAAATACGACACGTTTAATCCTCAGCAATTAGTTTAATTAATACGTAGGTTTAACGATTACTTTGAGGCACTGCCAAACTGCACGCACTGAGGCTTCCTGCCCCCTCATATCTAGACCTTTCTCCTGACTCCCTTTAAGGTAGAGCCACGGAAATACTCGTGTTGGAAGGCAGGTCAGCAGAGCCACCCCGGCCACGGGGAGACCGGGCCCTTTATGGGCAGGTGCAACACGAGCCACCCCCTCCCGCTGTGCCGCTGGAAAGGGCGTCTGAAGTGGAACATTGGAGTTACATCAAGGGCTAGAAGCAGGGCGGTCATGGATGGAGGCTGCCCGGAAAGCCCTCGGAGCCCAGGGGCGTTCACGGAGCTGCCGAGCTCGGCGCTCCCAAAGCCCCGCGCGACAGCGGCCGAGGCCAAACCCGACCTTCTGCCCAGCACCCCACGTCAGGCCCAAGTTTTATCTGGATGATTAATGAACAACTTGGACATCTCGACTGCGTTTCAATTAACTACAAGAGGAAAGAAAGAATGGGGAAAAAACCACCTCCGTGGGTGGAATAATTGTTATTCTGATGATGTGGGTGGTTTTCAAGGGCTGTGGATAAACTTAGGGAAAGCCAGAGTGCGTATTTAGGGGAAGCCAGACTGCGCACTTGCAGGCTGCCCGCGCTGGGCACGCAGAGAAGGCGCTGCCCGCAGGAGCGGGGACGCGGCGGCGACGCACCTGAGCCTGGCGGAGCGCAGGATCCGCGTGAGCGAGACGCCGTTGCCCTCCATGAGGCCGCTGCCCACCGTGGGCACGAGGCTCTTGCGGCAGGCGACGTACAGGGCGCAGGCCAGCCAGTGCGCGGCTTCGCCCTGCGCGAGCACACGCGTGTGCGCACGCGGGCAGCGGCGCGCGCACACGCGTGCAGCTCTGCACACACACACACGCGTGCAGCTCTGCACACACACACACGCGTGCAGCTCTGCACACACGCGTACAGCTCTGCACACACACACACGTGCACAGCTCTGCACACACGCGCGCAGCTCTGCATACATGTGTACAGCTCTGCATGTACAGCTCTGCACACACACACACGCGCGCAGCTCTGCACACACGCGTGCAGCTCTGCACACACGCGTGCAGCTCTGCACACACGTGCACAGCTCTGCACACACACGCACAGCTCTGCACACACACACACGCGTGCAGCTCTGCACACACGCGTGCAGCTCTGCACACACGTGCACACACGCGCACAGCTCTGCACACACGTGCACACACGCGCACAGCTCTGCACACATGTGTACAGCTCTGCATGTACAGCTCTGCACACACGTGCACACACGCGTGCAGCTCTGCACACACACACGCGTGCAGCTCTGCACACACATTCACATACACACAGGGTCTGTGCACACACACATACAGCTCTGCACACATGCACACACACACACAGGCCCTGCTCACACGTGCACAGACACACACGGGACTTGCACACGCACACCCACACGCAAGGCCTGCGCACACAGGCCCTGCTCACACGCGTGCACAGACACACGCAGAATCCACACGCACACGCACGGGCTGCCCACACATGTGCACGTACACACACACCCGTGTACACGCACACGCACACGGTACCCGCGCAGAGCCGGTCCCGCGGGGGCTCCCGCACCCCGCGGAGGGGAAGGGCCCATTTGTGGGGGGCAGTGGGACACAGACCGGCCCGGCCC
>NW_020455160.1:699309-743892 GCF_003342845.1 Nothoprocta perdicaria
ACGTGTGCACACACGCAGAGCACACACACAGCACAAGGCACACGTGTGAACCGCTCACAGGCGTGCGCACGCCTGCACACGTGTGCACACACGCACACACGCAGCCCGGCGCGGCAGCCCCGCGTCTCTGCGGCTGCACTGCAGGCCCCGGGGCGCCGGGCGTCCCCGCGGGACGAGGCGTCGGCGGCCGCGGCTGGACGGCGCAGGGCAGCGGGCGCGGGGCGACGTGCTCCCTCCACGGACACAGCGCGGCAGTGGCGCGGGCTCCCCCCGGCTCGCGCAGCCCCCGGCGCCTCCTCCGCGCCCCTGCACCTGGCCCCTCCAAGGCTTCGCTGGGCAGCGGCGCTGGGCAAACCTTAAACCTGACACCGGGGCAGGGGATGGGGGGGTCTCGAGGCCGCTTGGGGCACCGCGCAGGGCCCCATTGCCCATCCGGCCACAGCGGTCCCGGCCCCTCGTGCCCGGCTGGCGCTGACGGCTGACTTGGGTGCCGGCCAGGAATGTCCCATGCCGGGGAGCTGCGGGTGCCCGCGACACGAGGAGCCCCGGCGGGTGGGTGCGGCGCTCGCAGCCCCCAGGCTCTGGCTGGAGGCAGCCTAAGGCCGGGAATATCCCGGTGCGCAGTGAGGATGGAGGGAGCGTGACTAAACACCCAGTGAGATGGAGGGACTCGGCTTCCAGGCCTCTACTTGAAGACCTCCTGCTGTTAACACGGGCTGGCTCTGGGCGAGGGCCGCGTGCTGGCGCTGGAGCTGCACGGCGGCGAACGGCCACCTGGGCAGGCGCAGCCGAGGAGCGCTGCCCTGCGCCCGTGCGTGTGTGTGCGTGTGGGAGCGCCCGGGCTGCCCCGCGGAGCGGCTTCGTGCCGCCACACACCTCTCAGGCGGAGAGCAGAGGTGCCGAACGCCTTGCGGGAGCCAGGGAGGAGCGAGACGTGTGGCGCGGCACGCACCGCAGCCTCCCCTTCCTCCCCGGGGCCGCTGCAGCGCAGCGCAGCGCGCGGCTCTCCCCAGCTCCCCCGAGGACGGTGCCGTTCTCACGCGAAGCGGCACCTTCCCTCACGGGATCCAAGCCGAGAGCACCCCGCGCCCGTCCAGACCCTTGAGGAACAGGCGGCAGGTAGGGGTGCCCAAGTCAGCAGTTGCAGCCTCCTTGGCTGCAGGCAGAGCAGACGGCAGACCCCAGACCCCACGCACAGGAATGGAAGGGATTTTGCCCTGCCTGGGATGTTTCACGTCTCCAAGCCCAGAGCTGGAGCCTCCAGCTACTAAGGGCCGCCTGGCGCCAGGCACAGAGCCGCCCCGGCACGCGGCGGGAATGCCGGTTCCCAGGCAGGGAGCCGGGACAGTGCCTGGCGCGGGAAGGGGGAGCCCCGCAGGCTGCTCTTACCACCATCTCCGAGGCGGCTCCCACCGCTCAGAGCTGCTGCTGCCGCGTGGGTGCCGAGGACGAGCGGAGCCGTCGCCTGCCCGTGGTGCCCGCGGTGCCGGCGGCGCCAGGCTCCCCGCTCCGGGCTCCTCTCCCTCCTGCTTCGTGCGGCTGCTGGGCACCCGCGCCGGGGCACCGGGTTTGACTCCTTGGGTAAAGTTTAAAGTTGCAGACAACAAACGTGTCCGTCCATGGGATCTTTCTGGTCCATTTTGCGTCCTCCTGGAGTTGACCAGATCTGTAGAAGCAGTTCCTGATGGGAAATATAAGCGCACTGAAAAAGTCAATTGTTTTCTGATGCAAACCCGATTTCGAGAGCTGTGCTCTGTTCACTGCAGTTTGGGTTGGCCCCATCTTTTGTGTGTGCATCTTTGTATGTGAGCTGTGGTGCCTGCCCTCAAGGTAGGTAACATCGACCCAGTTATCGTTCAGTGCCGAGGGAAGTCTCTTATCAAGCTCCTTGGGGCAGTAAACAGCGTGGAAGATCCTGCAGAAATGGCAGATGATCGCTGTGCATTCTCTGTCTTACCAGATAAAAGATCAGCTCGGGACAGAGGAGCAGAGCGGAGCTTGTGCAGGGCACGTTACTGCGCTCCTGCTCCCGACGGAGCCGGGCTTGGCGCTGCCCGAGCGCCCGCACCAGCATCCCAAGGGCGTCTCGCAGAGCGCTGCCGGCCGCGGCGCCCGCGCTGCCGCCCTGCCCGCTCCCTGCACGCAGCCTCGGGCGCACGCGGCGGGTCGCGGCCCGCGCTGCCCAAGCCCAGGACGCACGCGGGCGCCGCGCTTCTCCCGGCCCTGCTCAAGCAACACTCGATGCTTCAGCGTTTTGGCTCTACTTAAACCCCGTGCGTCCCTCTCCCCCGGATAAACCCGTGGGCACCGCGTAAGGAAAAGGGGTTTCCGCAAGGGCAGAGAGAGCAAGCAAAAACCCGCACCCGCTCATCGGCTTTCCTCGAGCATAAAGAAAGGAATAGTTAAATCATTTAGTTTCTTTTTTTTTAGGATACTTATTTGTCCAAAAAACCCCTGACTGAATGCCTGCTTTTCTAAAGCAAGGGAGATCCTTACATTGTGATTCGTTACAAGCATTTATTCGGCACCTACTGGCACTTTACAAGGCGTGGATGGAGACACCGAGGACGCCGGGCGGCAGCGCTGCCCTCGCCGGCTTGCGGGGCGCCCGTGCTGAGAAAAAGGCAAGCAACGTTTCTCACTGAGTCAGGTGAATTCAACATTCACATATATTTGCTGAAAAAAAATTATATACATCTGTAGCAAGGCTCCGCCAAGTTTGAAAGATAAGCATCATCTAGTCACTAAATTAAAAAAATAAAAATCTGACTTTTAAATCCTTTTCTTTTTATCCATGTTCAAGAGCACAGACAGTTTATTTTTTTGTTAGCACATTTGGTGAAGGATGTATGTTTGTGTGAGAATCCTTGGAAACGGGTGAAAATTTGGCATTTGTTTTGGATACGATGGAAAATAATAAGAAGCCACTTATGCCTTACAGTCTAAATAATCCACAGAGTATATCAGATTGCAAAAGGGTCACAAAATAGCAGTCAAAGAGAAGCCTAAACACCCAGAGACTTAACATACATGTCCGATAAGTAAGAACAAGGTATAGAGCATGCTGGCTAATTAAATAAATTTCACTTTAAACCCTGTTCCTTATGAGTGTCACTCTGGAAAAACCATCCCGTACCAGAAATGGACTCTGAAGAGATTGCTATAACCATTCACAGTAAGGCTTTGAAGATATATGAAGTTTTATAGCATTTGTATTTTAAGGATTTAGGGCAAGTACATGTTCTTCTACTGAATAAAAAGAAAGTTAGTACTTAAAAGGTTCAAAAATATATCAATCATGTGATTTTTTTTTTTTTTTTTACATAAATAAATTATATTGATTTTGGATTTAACAGCTGAAAAAACCCTTTCTGCTTCCACTGGAGGCAAAACTGAACAAAATGTTAGTTAAATAGAGATAGCAGCATTTCTAAGAAATCTGTCGACAGTGATACAGTATCTATGCTACAAGGATGTTATTAAATAGAACACATTTAATTACGGGGGAGGTGCATTATGATTGGTTACACACTTTAAAAAGAAAGAAAAGGAAAAATCATCCAATCCAGAAAAGTGGGAATAAATTCCACAAAAATATAACCCCAAATGCTTTTTTTTTTTTGCTTTTTTTTTAAGATCATGGGTAACAGACTTCTTTGAGATGCTAATTTTAACATGTACATAATTTATAACCCCAAATGTATAAAAGACAATGACAAAAAGCATCATAAATAAATAATGCAAACTGAAATAGTTATGTCAAAACATTTGGACCATCTGATAAATTAGCAAAACTGTAACAGAAAATAAGTAAAAAATACAGTAAATTGTGACAACCAAATGTGAAGCTGATTGCTAGGACACTTGCGAGCCCCTCGAGCGCCTGCCGCCTCACCGCTGCACCGCGTGTGGTTTATTTCAAGTCTCAAACCAAGAGCTGCAAACAGGAACGAGGCCAAGCGAAGCCCGAGCGCCCGCGGAGGCGCCGGCGGCAGCGCGGGCACCGCACGCCCGCCCCAGCGCCACGGCACTGCACAACACCGCTCAACAGCAAAGAGACCAGGGAGGAACGGGAAGAAGCAGCAACCGTGACGACCTCTTCACAGTCTAACGCTAGAAAGGAAGAACCTCCAGCTCTGCAAACCTCGGCAGCCCTTGCCGGAGGCCGCGGGAAACGGCACCTTCCTCCTTGTGTGCGGAGAGGCCGGCGCTCCGGGGCCGGGGCTGCCACATGTGAAAACTCAAAAAGCCTCAGTGTTCATATAAGAGCATTGATTAAAATCAGCGTGGCCCGTTCACGGCTGGGAAAAGGAACGTTACAGCACGTCTAACGCCATAGATGAGAACTAACGCCATAGATGAGAACTGAACGCTAGCAGAACGAGGAAGGAACTGGTAGCTCTAGCTACAGTAATCCCAATAAAAGTCATGCAAGATGTGCAAAACATTTTCAGCCTGCGCTGAAAAGTTCTTGTAACTACCAAGGAAAGGGCAACTAAAACTCCACTTAACAGAAAACCAAACTTTGGTTTTAAAAAATACAAAATAGTGTCTACATAATATTTTCACTCACCGTAGTTTGTCTCCAAAAGTTTGAGGTGGGGTGGTAAAGAAATTATATCACTACCAGTTATGCCTTTTTGTTTCAAAGAAATGAATATATGCATTTTCAATCATTAATTATATACTTCTGTCTATACTACTGTTCTAGTAACCATGATAAAATAGGGAAATACTTTAAATCAAAAATACACATTAGCACTTACTATAGCTGTGCTTTTACCCCCAAATACAGGCTTTTTCATTCAGTGTCGCCGGAGAAAGAAATACCCTTGTCCGGAATCAGACCAAAGGTAAAGACTTTTCTCTTGCTCGGTGTTTTGCTTCTTTTCCTTCTCGCGCACGTGAGCGATTTCGGGGGTGACCAGGTCCTGGATTCGCTATTGGTGGCTGGGATGAACAACCGGAAAACGGAACGCAAATTCTGTGCCTCCCATACTAGCTAGACAACACTGTTTATCTAATAAAGTGGCAAGACCCTGCAACTATTAACATGTAACATGTCACCATAGTTTTCGTACAGGGAATTAGGTAGATAATATTACTCATGGAAACACAGGTTTATGAAGGTGAAGTGGGGGCGGGAGGGTAAGTAACAAATAGTCATGGGATAAGAACCTTACAAGCCACAATCTTTCCAATGAAACAAAAGTTCTAATTGGTGTCAGTCACCTCCTTGGGCTGCGCCGCCGCTGGCACCTCCTGCTCTGGCTCTGCCGACGGAGGCGGTGTTTGCTCTGTACAGTTTGCACTGCTGGCCGCTTCCTTTTCGGAGGGCAAGACAGTCTCTGGCTCGGGATTCGCCGCTTCCCCTTTCACCTTCTTTCTCTTGCGCTTCTGGCTTTCCAGGTTTGCTGCCTCTGAATGTCTGGCCTGCTGCATGCCCGGCAGTGCCATGCCGATGCCGGGGGAGAGAAACATCGACGGATAGATCAGTCCAGGTGACATCCCGGGGATAAGAAACGGGTTAAAAGCTACAGGACTACTGGTAGTTATTGCGGATTCTGTCTGATTAGAAAAGGAACTAGGGCCGGGCTTATCTTCGGCGAGAGTTTCTTTGTTCGCCTCCTGGCTACTCTGCTTGTCCTCAGCAGCTTTCTCTGCGTTTGCTGCGCCGCTTTTTGTTGTGCTTGTCAGAGACGCGGGAGCAGTCGCAGAACACGTGGTTGTCATGGGGGGGCTGAGCAGTCCCCCCACGCCGAACATCTGCGGAACGGTGGCCATGCCCGGCAGCATCATGGGCAACATGCTCAGGGTGCCTTTCACGTCGTCGCCGGCGGGCACTGCCGCGAAGCCGGCGGGAAACCCCACCAGCCCCGTCAGGGGGATCCCCTGCATGTTTCTCATGTTCTGGAGTCCTACCAGATCCATTCCAGCAATCAGTCCATTCATGAACAGTGGTCCCATTCCAGAAGACGAATCTGCTACGACACCAGGGCCTTTAATGAGGTCGTTTCTGGGCCTTCTCCCCCTCCGGCGCGGCCCCGCATCTCGGAGCACGGGCTCAGTTAGGATACGATTGAACTTACTGTCTGGCAAGTATCCCTGAAAACGAAACACACACAAGAGAAAACGCCTGACAGTTACTCTGGCACCTGACCAGGTCTGGCTCTCCCGTTCCCGGGCCAGCTGCGCCCCAGACGGCGCCAGCTCAGCGAGCGTGGCCCGCGTGGCTCCGCGCACGCGCTCCGTGAGCTCTCCCACGGGATGCTCCGCTGGGTGCCAGTCCTCAGCTCCTGCTGCACACCAAGCCCTTTGGGAACACGAGCAGCGCTGCGGCACAGGCACCACAGCTACCGCCAACCCAGCAGCATTTCTACCCTCAGCAACAGCGAAAACCCACGTCTTTTAGGTGTTAAGGGCCACACCGCAATGCTCTGCACGGCAGCAAAGCTGCATGAGACGACACGCAGACCATGTGCGTGCTGCTTTGGGGAAGCCACAGACAGATCTCCACCGAGTCGCCAGCAAGTTTATTCTGAAAACGCAGATATGGGACAAAAGCCACACGAACACGACTGGGTGAGACCACCTTGCTACGTGAAACAAGGGGACAGCTCCGCAGCGCAGTTTCAAATGCAGTTTTTCCGCGTTCTCCTCTCAGACATTTCAGTGTTGCTGGCACGCCTTCCGTGAGGCCCGAAGCCGCAGCCCTGGCGCGCTGCCGCTGACCAGGACAGGCGGCTCAGGTGAGCGAGGCGAGAGGCTGCCCACGCCGGCGCGCGCAGCGCACGTGGGAAGCGGGACCGAGCGGCTCTGCACGTTCGCCCTGCGTGGTGGCAGCGCCGGGTGGCAGCACCGCCTGCCTGGTGCCTCCTGCCCAGTGCCCCTGCCCAGTGCTCCTGCCCGGTGCCCCCGTCCGGTGCTCTGCCGGCGCCGGCTCCGGCAGCGCGAGCCCGCCCGGGTAGGGATGAGGGCACCCGCCAAGAGCCGGTGCTGAGGGGGCCTGAGGGTGCCCGCGCTAACGGCCCCCCCGAAACGCGTGTGCGAGTGGTGAGGAGCACACGGCTACGGCCAGGAGCAAAGCGCCCGTGAGGCTGCCCTGGCAGCAAAGCTCGTGACACCTGGCAGCGGCGCTGGCACGGATGGAGAACTCAGCATTTCGGACAGGACACGGCAATTTCCACCGTTAACCACGAGTCCGTCTGACAGCAGCACAAACTTCTAAGCCATCGGATTCCTCTCCAGCCCATGTTCGACACGGGCATCGCACAAAGGACCACAAGGACCGCGGCAAAAGTGAGGAGCAGGAGAAAGGGGCCAGAAGGACGAGCCTGGGAATGGTAGCCCCAGGAGGGAGAAGGGCCATTCCGGGGATCTTCTACACACCGGGACTTGTGAGGGTCTCGCGTAAGCAACAGGGAAGCCCCAGGTACTGCTGGCGAGCCCCAGGCTCGCAGCCGTGTTGCCAGGAAGGCTCTGATACCGGGCACCCCCTCCAGGGACGGTGCACGACCCTGTCCTGCCTCCTGCCCATGCTCCGGGCATGTCGCCCGCCATGGCCCGGCCGGCTCCCCTAGGCCTGCAGGCCGCTCGCTGGGCACGGCCGTGGCCCGGCTGGTCTCCCTGGGCCCGCAGGCCACTCGCTGGGCACGGCCGTGGCCTGACCGGTTCCCCTGGGCCCGCAGGCCGCTCACCGGGCATGGCCATGGCCCGGCCGGTTCCCCGGGCCCGTAGGCCACTCGCTGGGCACGGCCGTGGCCTGACCGGTTCCCCTGGGCCCGCAGGCCGTTCTCTGGGCACAGCTGCGGACGGCGGCACATGGGCGAGGTGGCGCCACACGCGTCGCCCCCAGAGCTCTGACTCATGAGAGCTTAACAACGTCAGCCCCGCCAGCTGCAGCGGCGGCCCCGGGTGCGCATGGAGCCGCCCTGCGACTCCTCCAGCGCTGGGGCCGTGGCTCCCCCTGACTACAGAGCACAGCAAAACCATGACCTCCATTGACGCCAAGTACCACCACAAACACGCTCAGGCACCCAGGCACGCTCCTAGGTGCAGGGCACGACCGGCTGCGGGACGGGGCTGCCGCTGTGCGCCCCGCAGGGCCGGCATTTCGGGAGCCCCTTCATGGGAGAAGGGACAGTGGCGAGGCGAGACGTGGAGCTCGCGGTCAGGCGGGAGCGGGAGCCGTTGTTTCCCTGCTCCGGCTGTGGACTGGCCACCCTCCCATGCGGTGACCAGGGTGACAGCACCTCCCCTGGCACGTCCCTAGAGCTGCAGGTTCTCCATGGACAACTGCTGCCTCCAGCGATACCGCTCAGGGAGCAAAGGGAGCCTCTGAGGCCTGTCCCAACTCCCACATTTGCTTTCCCTGCGAACACGTGGACAGGGTGGTGGTGCGAGGGCTTTTACAAGAGACATGCTCAGAGCTGAACAAACCTATCAAGTTCAAAGCTGTCACACATGTGGCATAGGGCAACACAGATGTGGCCGAACCAGCCTCTTTAACTGTTTGTTTCTAGACATGTTTGTTTCTTCTAACATCACCTTCTAGCCTTGTGCTCTCCTAGGCGCGTTTTAGAATGAAACTTGGGTGGAAAGTTTCCCTAAACATCCCTGCTCACTGTTAATGTGCCGGGGATACACTGCCCCTAACTAATGTTTCTAGCTCTTTAGTAAGCCTATTTCCACAAGCAAGAGAAAGCATTTCAGCCCCATGCGTTTACCGCATATACTGTGCTCAGAAGGGGTATCGGTATATGTTCCTGTGCCTTGTAAGGAGGAACAAAGACATCCGAGACACATGGAAATATTACCATATTACAGTGACTTTAAATCTGAAACAAGAAAAAGAGCCAGGGCCACGGTGACGGTGGCTTTAAAGCCAAAGGCTCCACTGCTTTGCTGCTGCGAGACCTGTGTACGTTGGCACCTGGCAACACTCGGACCTTCCTTGCTCCCCATTGAAAGTCACTTAAGTTGGTAGGTCTCTACCAGTGCAGAGCAACGCATATTCCAGACAAAAGCCTGGAATAGCCATATGCTTCTCTGGATTAACATCTTCCCCCGGGCCAGCTCAGGTTCACGTTTCAGGACAGCGGGGACGGAACAGAATGCGCCTTTGCTTACCCTCCGCCCGGTACCCTTATGCACCACAGGCACCCGCTCCTCTCCTGTGAGTGAGCTGATGTCCAGTTTGGCGGGGTCCTTGCAGCGCTGCCTCCTCTGCTTGGGCTTGTCTGAAAAATTCTGCAGTGTAAACAAGACAATGTTACTGAGACAGGCTGGCTTCGTGGGGCTGCGTGGCTAGAAACCCTGCAGGAGAAGGGCACAGGTGATGTCCCAAGCGACCCAGGTGACATGGGGGTCCCTGCAGAGCTGGCGAGGAGCAGTCAGAGCAGCACAAGATCACCTCTGACCCAGAGCCAGTTTTCACACGAGCACAGCTGATTTCCACAGATATCAACATGCTTTTACACTGACTGCACCGCCTCCATCTAATGCCCCTCCAATCCCAAGGCTGCAAACTGCTCCAAATTCCTAACATGCACCTGTAAAGGGGGAGGCTGGCTGTGATTGCAAAAGAGAGCAGCGCTCTGTGGGTGCCCTCAGTCTGCCACAGCTACTCGTTTCTCTCAGCTCACCCATGCTTTGCTTTACTCTTACCCCAGCTTCTCCCACTGCACTCTGCCTCCCGAATGACTCCGTGGGGTAGATGAAACCACACGCACAGGCTTTGAACACCCCAGCTCCCGTCTTCCTGCCGCTCCTCAAGCCTGGCCCTCCAGGAGGACACTGCAGTAACTGCGCCCGCGTGGGCGGCTGGATCCCTGGGCTGCAGCCCAGAGCCAGAGGCGCTGGGCACCCCCGTGGGGCAGGAGCACCCAGCTCAGCAAGCGTCCTCACTGCTGCACGGCGAGCTGTGCTCAGCTCCGAGAAGCCACCAGCCCGGGCGGGCGCTGCGAGCCACAGCGCGCGGAAGGGCTCGGCCTTTGCCACACAGAAAGCTGAGCTCAGGAGCAACCAGAGGAAAGACTAACACGCAGGACAACACACACACACGCGCTGCTGAAGACCCCCCTTACCGTGCCGAAAGCAGGAACCTCGAGGGTGTAGTCGGATTGCTGGCGGAGCCAGTCCAGGAGACTCTTATTCGGGACGGCCTTGTCGGCGTGGCCGAGCGCGGCCGGCGCTGGCGGCGGCGCTGCGGGGGCAGCACCCGGCCCGTCTGGCAGGGGACTGGTCTGCGGAGGCTGCGCCTGGTCCTCCTGAGCGTCCTGCTGTGGAGGGAGGACAGGGAGAGCTCAGCAGCAGCCTGCAGGGAAGCAGCAGCAGCCACAGAAGGAGCTCCACAGCCCTGCACCATCCAAGCTGCCCTCTTCATCCACGTGCTTCTGAAATCACCACCCGACAGGGCGTTGTGCTGCCATGCAGCCCAGGCAGAGAGCTGCGAGCTGCTCCTGCACCTCACCCAGAAACACGGCCAGGAGGAACAAGCGGCCTGGGGACAAGGGCCCACGCCAAGGGCTTTGCAGCGGCTGCCCTCACCTAGGAAGGAACTAGAGCAGCTCCCAGATCACTGCTAGAGATGATCTAAAGCAACTGGCCCAGTGACCCGTCTTGCTTGGGTGGATCCCAGCGCAGAGGGAGAGAGGAACTTCCAAGGGACTGTCCTCAAGCTTGCTGACCTGAGAACCACCAGCCGAGACACCTGCATTGCTTGGTGCTTGGCAGGACTCCAGCACTCCAGTGCCACAAAACAGAACAAGGACTTCGCTCCCTCCTTTCAGAAATACCTACTTCTGCCTACGTCAGTGTAACTTAAGCTAAAATTTCAGAATATTTCAGAATATTTAAGGTTGGAAGGGACCTCTACAGATCATCTAGTCCAACCTTCCTGCTCAAGCAGGCACACCTAGAGCATGTGGCACAGGGTGGCATCCAGGCGGGTTTTGAAGACCTCCAGAGAAGGAGACTCCACAACCTCCCTGGGCAGCCTGTTCCACTGCTCTGTCACCCTAACAGTAAAGAAGTTCCTCCTCACCTGGAGACGGAACTTCTTGTGTTTCAGCTTGTGGCCATGAAAATATAAAATGCTGTTGGGAGAGCTGGATCATGAGAAAAGCTGTGCTGGCTCGCTGGGCCCAGGTGAGAGCAGGAAGCCTCGACCTACCTGCAGCCTACTTGGAAGAGGCCTCTCCTTCAAGAAGATGAGATCCATCCCTTCTACATTTTTTCTCCTGCCCCGTCTCCTCCTCATGGCAGCATCATCTCTTCGGAGGCTGCCGTTGACGATCTGCCCAGTGACAGGATGGATCAGCCCTGCCTGAAGGATGCCAGACAAGTCCATGCCCAGAGAGCCCTGGAGGGCGTTCACAGTTCCCAGTTTGGGCATGGTTGTGTTCAAGGGAAAAGGAGAGGAATTTCCTGGGGACCCCTCAGAGGCTCTGGACAGATCCACAGCTGAGTCGCGCCAGCCATTCAGCACAATAGGTGGATGAACGTGGGTTGCTGCTAAATGCTCCAGGCTCCTCTGCTTGGCATCTCTCTCCAGCTCGAATTCATAGGGCCTTCTGTGCTTCCGCTCGTCCTTCACAAAGGCAGGGGCGAGGAACCCTTCCTGTGTGCAACAAAGCCACAGAGAGGGTTACAGCTGCTGATGCATTGCCACGGGACCTGCTCATGCAACCACGACACAGCGGGCCCATGCGGGTAGCACTCATGCTCCTCCACCGCAGGAAGGTGCCTTTTCCTCAATCCATGACACCTCAGCGTGAGCGGGAATGGGTGCAGCGGCACCCTCACACAGACCGGGATCTCCCCGTAGCGACAGAGCTCAGGGTGCTCTGTTAGTTGCTGAGGGACCAGCTGTCCCAGGCCAGAAGCTTCTGGCTCTGTGCAGTGCCCAACAGAGAGAGAGGACAAGAGCTGCTCAGCAGGCAGTGCCTATGCCCCTGCATTTGGGGCACCAGGAGAGTGTCCCCATGTCGCCCTCCCACTCTTTGACCATGCCAGGAGCTCCAGCACTAGTTCTGGAAGCGCCTCTGCAGCCTCTGGACCGTCAGGGAGCAGTGGCCTCCCTGCAGGAGGGAAGCAGGGCTGGCAAGGGGCAGAGAGCCAAGGGAGTTCACCAGGAGTGCTCAGTGCTCCAGGGGCCTCCTCCCGCTTCGTACCTGTGAGATTAACACTCCGTTGTTGAAGCTGGGATCTGGGCCTTCCGACTCAGCAAAGCTGCTCCTGCCAACAGCATTGCTGGCAAGTGCTGGGGTGCTCATCAGGCTTTGGGTCTCAAATTGCTGGCTGGAGGAAGGCCACTTGCCCTTCAGGATGGCATGGCAGATGTTGTCAATGCGGCTGATGATCACACGGTCCTGCAAGCAGAGTGGGACAGAGGTATTTTCCATGGTGGCAGTTCCCTCAGCCGCCGTGCTCCAACACAGACACAGGAGGAGTGGGACATGTGCAAGCCACCGCGTGCGGGTGGCACAAACACAAGCCAATCGAGGCAGCCTCCGCTTGGCTGACTGAAGCACAGGGCCCGAGACACATCGAGCACTTCAGCCACGCACCACTGCTGAGTGCTGGTACCACAAGACCCAAAACACCCCTCTCAAACAAAAATCCCACCTACTACCCAGCTCCATGGGACTCTGACACCAAAATCCTGAAAGGAGGACCAGGAAGTGGGTCACAAGGGAGGCTACTGGACCACTCAGGGAGATAACTTGTTTCTGGCCTCCAGGACTGCTTGGAAGTCCTAAATCTTTCACAAATATGGACTTCTTCCTTTGCAAGCCAAGGACACAAAAGGACCATAGCAAAGGCAGGCTAGGACTATAGTTCATGCATATCCTCTTAGGATCAAGGACGAACCCAGCCTTGTGGGCTCGATTCAGCAGGGCAATGCCCTTTGGCAGTTCTGTCCAGGCACCGGTACTCGGGGAGAGCGCCCTGGCACTCCAGCCATGGCAGCCACGGGAGCGTGGGCAGAGCGCGAGGGACAGGGCTGGGCACGCCTCGCTGCTCAACTCCTGCAGTATGAACAGAGTTAATTCTCAAGCTACCTTAGGCCACTCGGAGAAGGAGTAAAGTGTCTTCTCCTGCAGAAGCTGGGCTATGGTCGGTGCACGGGCATCCTGAAGGTCGTCGATCTCCCCATGCAGGACAGATGTAGAGCTCTTGCTCTCTTCCTCCAGGAACTTGTCTGTCCCATCTAAGAACAGAGACCATCAGCTCCCTGCCTCGCTCGCCCTCCCGGGGCGGGAGCAGCTCCCTCTTCTTCCCCCGCGGACACCCAGCAGCTCCGCCAAGGGTCCCATTCTCCAATGAGGCACCGAGAAACGCGGCACTGCCGGCTCGCAGCGGGGATCCGTGCTGCTCAGCGAGGGCCAGCTCATGAGGCTGGCACTGCAGCGGTCCCTGTCCCTTCACCAGCGGCACAGCCAGAGTCCCGGTCCCTTCACCAGTGACACTTGCTAACGAGGGCCTCGTGCCAGGAAGGGAAGGGCGTCCTGCAGCCCACGGCCATAGCCGGGGCAGGAGGGCGGTGGGGCTCGGCGAGGTGCCTGGCAGGCCCCGCAGGGCAATGCAAGCGCCAGCCCTTTGCTCGACCCACATCAGCCAGAGCAGCCGCACTCAGAGGTGGGGAGCCAAGGCCGCTCCTGCAGCGGGGCCTTGAGCTCTGCGCGGGGCAGAGGCTCCTCCCCATCCCACCGGAGCAGAGCTCCCTCCCAGGACCGTACCTTGACTCTGGCCGCTGCTGGCTTTCTCCTCCTCCTCTCTGCTCCCGCACTTGTCCTGCTGCACGTGCACATGCAGGGGCTCGGGGCGCGGGGCCTCTCCGCAGCCAGTCTGCCCCCCGGCCCCCCGAGCCCAGGCCTCCGCGCCGGCCTGGCCGGGCGCTGCTTCCTGGGGCTCCACAGGAGGCTGGAAGAGGTGGCTGCGTGGCTGCCCCGGGGAGGGCTGCAGGGCGCTCTCCTCCTCCAGG
Organism: Nothoprocta perdicaria; assembly: GCF_003342845.1. NCBI lineage: Eukaryota > Metazoa > Chordata > Aves > Tinamiformes > Tinamidae > Nothoprocta > Nothoprocta perdicaria. Next base: position 713,297 of record NW_020455160.1, read on the forward strand.
CTACGGTGCTGCCCATCTCCTGGAGCAGGCTGCCCCGGCGCCTCCGGCGGGCCTGGCCCCAGGGCCTCTCTGGTGCCATTCACGTCTTCCGGGCAAGTGTCCTCGGGTGTGGGGAGGTCGCTGCTCCGCTCCTCACTCCGAGGTTCGTTGGTCTCGGCATCATGACTGACCCTGCTCCTTGGACCAGTCACGTCCTCCAGAACCTCTGCTGTTGCCTCAGAGTTATCATCGTCGTCTTCTTCCTCCTCATCCTCCTCGCTGTGGCTCTGACTCGGCCCCGATTTTCCTTCCACACCTTTCTCCTGCAGCAAATTAATGAACCTTTGTTCAGGGGGAACTTTTATTTCATAGTTATGAAGACTGGGACCATAGAGCCCCACGCCGATGACCCCTTCCACGGTGCCGTGGTCAGGCAGTGCTGTCCCCTGGCTGGGCAGGTCCCCCTTCTGCTGCACGGCGTCGCAGAGCTCTGCTGGGGCACTCCTGGAGGGGTCACTTTCTGGAGTAGAGGGTGAAGGCTCCACTTCTTCACTCTGAGCATCTATTCGCTCACAGCCCACCTGCAAACTGTCTAGGAAGGAAGCCTCCCTCAGGACCTCTGCGTCGCTGCCTGGGTCCTCGTCCCTCTCCAGCCTGCCCTCCGGGAGCTTAGCCACGCTGCTGCCCACCTCTGCGCAGCCCGGGCTGTCTCGGGCAAGGGAGCTCTGCTCGCTGTTACAGGCCTTGTCCTCGCACATCATGCACACGAGCGAGTCCGGCAGGGAGCTCTCATCATAGCTGCTGGGCATCATGTCCCGCACGTTGGACAGGAACGTTTCACAGCCTGCATCCGGTGGGCTGCCCCCAGCTTGGGACATGGTGCTCTCCACGTGTTCTGCCTTGATCTGGCTCCCAGCTTCGCTCTCCAGGGGTTCGCAAGTTTGGTCCACCTGGCTATAGAGAGGGGAACTGTAAAGTTTGGAGTTAGTCTGGTAGAGGCAGCACAGGGTTTCCGGGCCTGGGATCCCTGTTCTTTTGTGTTGCGCATAGTTCCTGTAGGCATCTAGAAAAGACAGCTGGGGGTCGTTCATGATGTAGTAGTCCGTGCGGTTGAGGCCGTGCTTGGCGGTGCCGATGAGCAAGTCCCGATCGTGCTTGCCACACTCCCACCACACAGGCAGGTAGAGGCTTGGCCGGCACAGCTTGAGTCGCTCGTGGAGCTGGGGACACTTGAGCACCTGCTCGCGCACCTTGCGCAGCAGCTCAATGCGGTACAGGGTCCTGGCGGCGCGCTCCTCCGTGATGGGCTCCACGTAGATGTCCGGGTCTGGGGGACCTGCAGCGCACAGGGAAGCCAAGGCGCTGTTACGGCACATGCAGAGCAGGGTGACGGCCTCGCTGCCGCGCAGCGCCTGTCCCCGCGGGGCCAGCACCTGAGGACACCCACAGGCGACACAGAAATCCCACCTAGTGCTGACAACGCAGGCTGGACATGGATGTGCAATGCAGTAACACCCGGGCAAGGCCTGGGTTTGCTCAGGTCTCCGCACCAGGACCAGCAGGGGTTGCTCAGGGCACTTCACTTCTGCTCGGGCTGCTTGTGAGGAAGTGCCTGTAGGCGCCACTTCTCAGGCCACTGCTTCCCCCCGGGCCTTGGCCAACAACGGGCCACAGTGGAGGAAACCCCCGACTTTATCAGATGCACCAAGAGCAGCAGCTGCTTGCAGAGGGTGTCAGGGTCCTGCCTGAGCTCTGCTCTGTTGGTCCCAGAGGCTGGGAGCTGCATAGACCTGCCAGCTGAGCAGCTCCCTGGGCCACGAGCCCCTGGCAGCCCCTCAGCAGCTTCTCGTGAATGGGGGGCCCTCAGCTCACACAGCTCCTGGATGAGGAACAGCTAGTCCACACCTGAGACATTAACACGTGCCTCTAAGGAACTGCGCCTCAGACCAGACCTCCAGCCATATTTAAGATGAGATCCTTTCTGCTATTGCTAAAAGCAAATAATTTTGTGTTTAAATAGTTGCCAAACAGCTTTTCACCTACCATCACCTGCACGGGGCCAGTGCTCTGGGGCTTTACAGGGCACCCCTAGAAAAGAGATGCCTGCTGTGTTGGCCAGGCTTTCCTAAGCGTTCTCCAGTGGGTTCAGGCTCCCTTTTTCCTGTAAAGAGCTTCTCAGTTAGCTAGGGCCACAGCACAGGTGACACGTGGACTCTGTCCAGCCCATGCAAAAGGTGTTTGGGAGGGAACCAGCACAACAGACTGTCCATGCAGTCCCCTGCTCTGCTAGGCAGGAGATGTGAGTGCTGGCAAACCTGCGAACTCCTCCTCATCTCCATTATGCCCCTACTATGTCACCTGTGGCACGGCAGAATGCAGGTGGCTCCTGCGAGGCCGTGGCCTCGGCGCGTCCCTCCTTGCCGCATGCTCCCTGTGCAGGCCCCGGTCGGCCGCAGCACGGGGCAGGCAGCCACGCGCCTGGCTCGCTCCCACGGCCCCCTCCAGCCTTCAGCCTGCTCCCTGGCTCTCCCGTTCCTCCAGAGCAGCTGGGCCATTTCTGGCCCACGGCTACATGGACCTGCTGCTACCACCACTCCAGGCCATGTCTTTTCAACTCACCATCGTCTTTCCACGGTGGGAGACCACAGACGTTCTTGCACATGGCCACGAAGCTGTAGTAATACTTTTCTAGGCTCTCGTCTGTCTTCTTCTCCAGTCGAGAGATGGCTCGGAACTGGGCCCAGTCAAAGATCTTCTTCTCCTGGTCATAGACGACCCCAAAGGAGGAGACAGTGCGGTAGAAATCTGCCTGTTCTCTCCTGGTCCACCTGAGAGGCAGGAGGCAGACACACAGCGCAGTGAGGCCGCTGGGCTCGGCCTCGCGCCCTGGCGTGGCGAGCGCCGCGCGCGCGGGCAGCCGGCAGGGCCGCGCCGAGGCGGGGAGCACCACGAGCACACACCGCTCGTCCCGCGGCGCACAGCGAGGAAGAGCCACGGGCTCTCGGCTCGCTCAACCCAACGCTCAGCTATGGGCCAGGGCCTCCAGGAGAACCTAGAGGGGTGCTGGGCTACTTCACCAACTGCTTCCTTCAAGTCAGCTTGCTCTCATCACCTCCACGGGAAGGCTCCATGCCAGGAAGGAGGGTCCCTTCACAGAGAGTTTGCAACCAGCCTGCGTGGGAGGTGAGGCAGGAGCAGGGTTAATTGCCTTAAGAGTCCTAACAGCAGAAGCCAGGCCACCCCTACAGACAGGAGTGAGCAGGACTCTTGGGGTAAGCGCTCTCCCCAAAAAAGGAGAGCAGCCCTAGTGACGCGGGCTCTGTCTTACAGCACTCTTACACCCTAATTTTAACCTTGCCTCAGCCTCTGAGCTTTCCCGTCGTGAGGGAACACGGGGATGACTCGATGGAACCATCCAGGGCAGAGGCGGAAAAGAGCAGGCTGGGCAAAGAGGGTCCTGAAAGGCAGGCTGGACAAGAGGGATGAGGCTACACAGGAAGAGGCACAGGAAGAGCAGGACCTGGTCACGGCGAGGGCATATGGGCGCCGTGTGAGAAAGAAAGTCCAATTTGAGCTCCTGTGAACAGCAGTTCCCTGCCTAATGTTAGCAAGCAGCTGTGACACATCCCGGGAGACCAGACAGGCTAACGGCACCCACAGCGCTCCCACACTGACTAAAATACCCTCAGATCTACCATTCCCGCCCGACTCCCCAAGGAGTCCTCTGCAGCGATACTTCATTCCAAAGAGGAGAGCAAATAACAAGAAGTTAATCAAAAATCACTGACCAGAAGGAGCCCAAAGAGGAGCTTGCTTAAATACTTAGAACTGAAGGCCGCTGGGAATAAGCCTAGTGGGAACCAGCCCTGCAAGGAGACCACACACACAGGAAAAGGAAGGGGCCGTGGGGGGAAGAGCAGGATATGCCGGGATGTTTTGTTGTGCCCGCATGGCCCTGTCTCCGACACCCCCAGCTCAGAGAGGAGGCAGCACAACTGGAAGCACTGCGGGGACGGGAGGAGGGAGGTCACTGAGCTGGGCCAGGGACCCCATTGTGAGGGGGAGCGCTGCCCTGGCACAAGCAGCTGCGAGCAGCAGCGATGCGCCCTGACTGAGCGCAAGGGGAGCCTTCATTCAACACGGAGCTGAACCGCCGGAGCTGCCCCGTCCTGCCTCCTGCCATTCCCCACGCCCTGGGATGCTGAAGCTGGGAGCGCGCTGCCATCTGCTGCCACGGGCCCCTCCCAGCTCCCGAGGCCTGGAAAAGCTGCACATGCCGGTTGTGACAGCGCTCATCCATCACCCCCACGCGCCGCGTGGCCTGGCTCTGGCACATGCCATGGCTCAGCAGCATCCCCGGTGCTGGAGGACAACCCTTGGCCCAGCAGATGCTGGATTTGGTCCAGAAGACGCTCAATTTGTTCCCTTGGGCTTCTTCCTTTCAAGCTGTTACCAGCTGCTACCCAAAAGCTACACATGGAGGCCCAAGGACACGGTGGGTCCTTCCTGGGCACGGGAGAGAGGGGGAGGCTGGTGGCCCTTCTGCGTCCCGCAAGGAACCCCCCAGCTGTCGCGGGGCTTCCTGGATAAATGCCGGGACGCAGGAATTGCAGCCAGTCCACAGGGCTACACCAGGCACCCGCGGTGTGCGGCCACTCTGTTACCTCTTCTGCATTTCTTTGTTTGCCGAGTCCATCTCGGAGGCTCTCCGGAACATCTCGTCCTGCAGCCAGTATCCATGGCCCCCGGGCACCAGCAGGTCGGCGCGCGGAGGCAGCTCTTTGCGGTTGCAGCGCTGGTAGACGGTGACGAGCCTGCGCAGCCGGGCTGTGAGGGCAGACGAGACAGGCCAGCAGGATCTGTCTGAGTCGGAGCCATCCTGGGCTTCAAACATCAGCAAGGACATTAGTATGTAACTCACACTGCACAGCCACAGGCTCCCGCATCCCGGTGCATCCCCCTGCCAGAGTGCTCTCCTGCCCTACCCTTCCCATAGGGAGCTCTACGGAAGAAATTCTGGGAGCGAAGGGCTGGCCCGAGCACCCCTGGGCTTCTGCATCCCCCAAGCTGCTGTCTCAGAGCCACACCAGGTCTGGGCTTCCTTGGAGAAGACCCAGAGGCCAAGATCGGGGTAGGAAAACGCACTGTGGGCCAGACCGCACCTAGGACAGCAGCCCCCAGGACTGCCCCTGGTCCCTGGCCCGGCTCTGTGGACCTGCCAGCCAGATCGAGGCCTGGCTGGAGGACCCGGGGGCTCCCTGGCCTCTCTGTGCTAGAGAAGAGTCAGGCTGGAAGCCCCGGGGGCTCCCTGGCCTCCCTATGCCTCAGAAGAGCTGGGCACCCACTTAAGGCCACCGGGGACCCCTGTTGTTCAGGGGACGCTGCCTGGGCATTGGGGCTGGGCAGGGGGGCCCGCCGCCTCTGCCGTCCCCCCCAGCCCTGCGGAGCCGTGTGCCAATGCATGGACAGGGATGGTGGCCTCGCCGGCCTCACCTGCCGCTGGCTCGTCCCGCTTCTCGCTGGCCTCGCCCGCCCCAGTGGCCACCACGTCCTGCAGAAAGAAGCCATCAGAGGATCCATCAGACTGGGCAGAGCGCCCAACGCCGCCCGCCCCAGCTCTCAGCGCCAGGCCGGGCCCTGCTCTCATTGCCCTGGGGACCATTGCCCTGGGGACCATTTCTCTGGGGACACTCATGGCCCCTTGCCAAGGGCTCCTGATGCTTATGGTGACACCCAGACCCCGGCAGCTCTCGGCTCTCGTTCCATGTCCGTTCTCCACGAGGCAGAACCCTGCTCACCTCCTGCTTCGGCAGCCCCTCCAGTTTTTCTCCACCGTTCTCTTCCTTCTCCAGGCTCCCCCTGGGTAAGAGAGCAAGTTAGTCCCAGCAGCGGCAGCTGTGCCCGCGCCCACCAGACAGGGCAGAGAACGGGCGCTCGGAGCACAGAACAGGCGCCCGGGCGCACGAGGCGGCTGCCCCGTGGCCCTGCGCCAGGAGCCAGTGCCACCCGGTGCGCCCTGCCCAGGGCCTGCTGCTCTCACCCGCACTCAGGCTGCTTCCCTCTCCCTCCCGCGGCCCTCCCTGCGACCGCCGGCCCCAGTGCCCCCCGTGCCCTGCCCACCTCTCGGCCGCGTCCTGGGCCCCGTCGCCGGTGCCCTGCTCTGCCGACAGCAGCTTCTCATCGGGCATGCCCACCTTCTCCAGGAAGCACAGCGCCGGGTCCGCGCGCATCGCGTTGTACCTCTCGTAACCTGCCAACGGCCGCGTGCCATCAGAAAGGAGGAAGAGGCACCAGCCCTGGGCCCGGTTTAGACCGACCTCTTGCTCCGGGGGACACGGCTCTGCCTGCTCTCTGTCCCTCTGAGTGCAATTCTGATCCCCTGAAAGCCAGAACACCTTCCACAACGGATCTAACTGGCCTGCAGCCCCGGTGCCCAGGCGAGTGTCGAGCTTCCCATCGCAGAGCGCAACCCCGGCTACGGGGTGGGCAATGAGAGACCCTTTGGCTGCTGGGAGCTGCAGGTCAGAGACCCAGCACCGGGGTGCCTGCCCCACCTGCCTCGCACAGCGTCCGCCCCACGAGGAGGGCTACGTACCGTGCTTGAACACTCCGATGAGAAGGGATTTATCCGCCTCGGCATTCCACCAGTCCACTGGGATCTCCACGTAGTCGATGTCCGGCAGCAGTACGTCCAGCTCCCTGCAGGGGACAGGGTGTGAGAGCCGCTGCCGGCTGCACGAGGGCAGCGGAGGCGGCAGCCGCCGCCGGCACCGCGGCCCGGCCTGCCCCCGCCTCCCCGCACGGACACTGCGCGGCCCCTCTCCTCCTCCCTCGGGAGCAGTGCCAGGTAGCTCTTCTCAGATTCCAGTAGCACCCATGGGAGAAACCCTCCTCAAACCCGCTGGTTCAGAAGAACCTGGTCTGATGGGTGGGCTACAGCACGTCCTCTGAGAGGACTCCCGCTGACGGAGCTGGGCTGGTGTAAACCACGAGCCCAGCTCAGGGAAGGCAGCAGCCCGTCCTGGGAAACGAAGCTCAGCGGACTGCACTTCTCCCTCACACTGAGAGCTGATTCCTTGCAAGAAGTCGGGACTTGGTGGCCGTCGGGCTCAATGGCATTGACAGCCTGTCGGTTCCCCTGTCCTCAGTGTGGGGAAGGGACCGTGTGCCAGAGAACGGGGCTGCTCTGCCCCAGGACGTGCAGCTGTGGAGCTGGCACCGTCCCAGCAGGCTCCCGTGCTGGCTCACAGGGGTTCCCATTCCCGCGGAGCCTTTCCCTGCGGGCTGCGGTGCCTCCCCGCGTGCCCTCTGCACCGCTGCTGCCTGACCCCGGCTCAGGCCGAGGTGCCACCGAGGGACGCTTTCCTTGGGCAAAACTGGGGATTTGAGCACGGAGCCCGACCCGCTCGGGGCTGCTGTGAAGCCAGAGGCAGCTGGGGCAGCTGTGACACCGTCCGGGTGCTGCCACCGCCTCCAGGAGCAGCAACAGGGGCTCGCCGCGCGCGCCCTACCTGGCAGGGGTGCCCTCGAAGGCTTTGTCCGCCGCCTCCCCCAGCACCTCAGCTTTCAGGTAGTAGAGCATTCGCACGCGCAGCAGGACCCTGTCGCGGGGAGCAGAGACAACACCACGCACTAGCACAGAGCGCTCGGGACCTGGCTCGACACCCCTCACTCACGCCTTGCGAGGGAGCATCTAGGGCCAGCAAAGCCAGGGAAACCTCTCTGCGTTTCCCAGCCCATGGAACACCCATGTCCTCCATGGCATCTGTCCCCTCACAGAACGGGCACCGGGGTCACACGCAGGCGCCTGTCCTCTCGGGGTGCTGCAGGCGGGTGCTTGGTGCTCAGAACGTGCCTCCTGCTGCCTCTGCCTCTCACCGCGTGTGGACCCATAGGGCGGGCACGGACCCCGTGGCGAGGGGAGTCGGGCTAGGCTTGGCACCCTGCGGGCAGCAGCTCTGGATTAGCTGCTCTCCTATCAGCCTCTCAGGGACGTCTCGGCACAGCAGTCAGTGCCACCCTTTGCATGGCAGCTCTGCAGCTCTCACTGGCTCCACCCGCTGCACAGACTTTCAGCTGCTGCCAACACAGGCAGCTCAAAACGCTCCGTGGAGCCAAGATGAGACCTGCTCCAAGGAGGCAGGGCTGGGATTAAGATTCAGGCAGAGCATGGAGCTGCATTGGGCTGGGAACAAAGGAAGCTGGAGGACAGATGGCTGCAGCTCAGCCACTGGCTTAGAGATGCCATTGTACCAAATGTGGAAGATACCCGGTCAGTGAGAACCCTGCCCGGGCTGGGGGCCCTTCCCGATGTGACCCCTCTCCATGCTGCAGGCCCCCAACCCCACACACAGCGGCCACAGCTCCGTGCGCTGCCGTGGGCTCCTGTCCTCACTTGTTGCAGTGCTGTTTGAGGTGCTTCTTGTAGCTGTCGTCATGCAGGACGACCTCAGGGTTGCACGTGGCAAGCCAGTCCGCGTTCTTGAGCTCAGGGAGCAGCATCTGGTTCTTCGTCTTCTTGCCCTTCCTGCCTCTGGGCACCGGGGCTGACAAACCTGTGGGAGCAAGTGGGGCACATGAGCACGGTGGGCCGGGCGGGCGCAGGGCGGGCGCCGCCGTGGCTGGGCAGGGCAGCGGAGCGGGGGCGCCTGCAGAGCCCCCTCGTGCAGAGCGGGGGGCCAGGGCAGTGCCGCGTGTGCAGCCGCTCCCAGCGGGCTGCGAGCCCGGCCCCGCCGAGCACGGGCTGTGGGGGACGCGCCCCTCGCCGCTGCGCTCTGGGGCAGGCCTGGGGCGCCGGCCGGGCTGCACTGCCCACAACACAGAGCCAGCCGGAGGGCCAGGAAAGGCAGGGCCGGCCCTGCTGCACGAGGAGCGCGGCTCGACACCTTCCCCGCGGCGGGCGCTCACCCTGCGCCTGCTTCGGGCCCTGCTCGCGGGCCCTTTGCAGCCCTGCAGGCGCCGGGCGGGCTCCAGTGGCAGCCCCCGGGGACCCTTGCACAGGCCAAGGAACCCGGCGGCGCGCACGGCAGCCGCGCAGCTCCGCTGCCCCGGGGCAGCGACAGCGGGCTGCGGCGACAGCAGGCTGTGATGACAGTGGGCTGCGCCTCGGCAGCCCCAGCGCCCCGCACCTTTTCCTTTAGCCCCGAGCAGCACCGAGGCCGTGCAGGCCGTCCAAACTCCTGCGGATCCAGCGCGAGTCCCGCGGCGCCTTCACCCCGCACCTCCGTGCCGACATGCCAAGGCTTCTCCTCTGCCCGCAGACCTGGCACCCAGAGGAGACAATTCCAGGGGCTCGGTGCACATGCTCTGCCTGCCGCGGCTCTTGCCGCGCGTCCTGCCGCAGCGGTGGGAAGGTGGGAAGGCGCCGCGCTCGGAGGTGCCGTGCCCGTGAGCGGAGCGCGGCTGCGCACTGCAACGCGACTGCCAACGGGCTGGAAGGGCAAGGCTCCGATAAGACTCAAGCCGGGCTAAGTCGCGGAAAGGCTCCTTCTGTCGGTGTAGAAGTGGTAGCTCAGATGTAATTCAGCACCACAGCAGCAGGCAAACAGCCTTATTAAAACAGCCTTCTATCTTCTTAATGAGATTACAGAACTGGCTGATAAAAATGATGAGCAGAACTCTATTTAAACATGGCATGCTATTTGTGTTTAAACGTGCATGACACGAGATGGACATGTCATGGACAGGTCAGAACTGACACATCTCAAAGAGCTTTCGGTGTCTTTCACTACTGCCAGTTCAGGTGAGGGATGTGTAAATGAAGCACATGGGCTAAACCCAGAGCGTGGGACATTATCTCCAAGAAGAACTTGGGGATCACCACAGGAACTGTATCACTACGAGCCCACAGTACTAGGCTAAGCCCAGATAGACAGGGTTGACCCCTTTGAGGAGGTATAAAATATCAAAGAGAAGCATGAAAGGGACCATGATCGTGGGCACAGCTCTCCACAGAGCCTGGGCACCATGGCCAGTTTGGCCAGCAAATTGGGGAAAAAGTTCAAACAAGAAGCTCCAAAGCGGTCAAAGGCTGGAAAAAATCTTGATGATGTTTAAGGATTGTTCCCTGTTCTTTGCGACATGAAGAAGACTGTGTGGGAACCACTCACTGCAGGGGCTGGTTACACTTGGCAGAGATGCTGAATGGAAAAGGAATGCTGTTGTATCTTGCTCAGAAAGGTAAAATGACCTCCAGCGGCTGGAGCTGAGAATTAAACACACTTCCAACCTTGAAATAAGACGCGAGTTCACAGTGGAACGTGGAAATGACTCCTAGTGGGGTCACTATTGCTTGGAGTCTTCTGAGTGAGATTAGCCACCCACGTGGGCAGACACTCCTGCTCCGCCACGCGTCTGTGAAGAACCGACCTATGTCTGGGAAGAAGAGGCTTGGCAGTTCTGCCCCTTCATCTGCTCTTCAACACCTGGGTAGAATGGACAGCGCTGCCGTGATCTCAACACCCTCCTCATGCCTGCAGCTCCACGGTAGCAAAAGGACTCCAGCCCAGGGGACAGCTTGGGACCAGCAGTGGTCACCGGGACTTGTATCTCCGGGCTCGCTTGGTCTTGTGAGCTCTGTGCTAACGTTCAGCCTCTGGCAGGATGGGGTGGATCACATGGATTAGACCAAAGCTCTGAGGCGGGCTGGCTCTGCTCACCCGTTCGTAGTCACACACTTGAGTGGAACTGGGACTGAGAAAGGAGAGTCGCCAGGACGCACAAGCCGAGGTCTCGCAGGTCCTGCTGCCTTCTGCACGGCCGGCATTCCTGGAGCTCCCTGAAGACACACGGGGCACCTCACCCTCCTTGCTGGGCCAGGCAGGGCCGCGAGGCTGCTCCGCACCAGCAGCCTCTCCGCTCGCATCCGCATCCTGAGGTTAGTTTGATGGTTTCGCTGTCCATTCTGGCCAGGACCGCAGGTGGTTTCACAGCTGGGAGAAGCCATGCTGGTGGAGGAGCTGCTGGCTGCTTCCTTCTGCTAAATACCCAAATTTGGCAATTTTAGTGCTGCTCTTGCATTAAAGCATTACTGACCCTCCACCGAAACCGCCGCTTGTTCCTTACTTGGCTTTATCTCGGTCAAGCCCACTCGTGTCAGCCAATTGGTTGCTTACCCTTGTTGCGTTGCCACCGGGCTCTCAAGGAGAGCCCCGCTGCGTTTCCGAGCAGGGCTGAGCCGCAAGAGCGGGAGGCAGCGACCGAAGCGGCCGCTGAAGGCGACATGCTGAGACCTGGTGCTGTAAAGCAAGGCAGACGTTTCCAGACAGCAGGAAATGGTTATGTTGGGTCTTGAGACTGAACGGTGGTATTCTAGACACAAGCAACGCACGGGATGCTCGTGGGGCTCAGTGACAGCAGCCGAGAGTCTTGTGCCCCACGCCGTCCATGGGGCCACCTGGAAGGAGCCCCTCGTACGCTCTGTCACCTGGGCTTGCAGCCCCGCTGCCGGCGCCCAGAGCAGGGGCAGAGCCCCAGCCCCGCCGGCACTCACCTTGCGAGCGGTGCTGATGGAGCCGCGCGGCGCGCACGGCCGCGGCTCCGAGCCGGCCGCCTCAGGCTGCCCCGTTCCCTCGGGCAGAGCTGGCAGTGCCATGGGGCAGCGCCACGGGGCAGCGCCACGGGGCCCAGGCCGCAGCCCTCCCGCTGGCCTGGACACCAGCGGCTCTGCTCTTGTGCCATCACAGGCTGTGCGATGCTGTTTGCAGCGTGGCTGCGTTTGCTGCCCTGCTGCAGCTCCCAGGGAGAGCCCAGAGAGCACGTGCTGCAGCGCAGGCCGTGCAGTGCCCCAGGGCCAACGCGGAGCCACAGAGGCCAGCGGGACTGCGGGGCTGGGGCCGGCTCGGGGAGGCCCCGCTCAAAAGCCAAGGGGACACGAGAAGCCTCGGCCAAACACAGCGCCCATGGAATTAAAAACTCCACAGATGGGGCAATTGGTGGGGCATTACACTTCCCACAGGTGGGAAACAGTGTTTACCAGGACACAGGCAGCCACAGGCAGAGGTTTCTGCTGGGTTTAGGAGGCAGGGGGAGCCTGCGCCACCCCGGCAGGGCTCTGCGCTGGGGGGTTTGGGGACAAACCAGCAGCGGGGCCTCTCTGCCCACCAGGGCAGGCACTGCAGAGCAGGCAGCAGCGTGAGCGGAGGCCCAAGCTGAGCCGGCTGCCCAGGGCGGGCTCCCTGCTCGGGCTGCCCCCGGGCAGCGTCCCGCACAGCAACGCCCCGAGCAGCGCGACAGCAGCGGCCGCCTCTGCTTTAGGGCCAGGGCTGCGCAGCAGCGTTCCCGAACAAGGAGCACCCTGGGGACCAGCCCGGCCCCTGCACGCGACCCTCGCACCTGTCGCATCGAGGATGCTCACGCGGCAGCCGCCTCCACGACTCGCTGCCCCACACTGCGCTGTGCTGGGAGCCCTGAGGGCATCTCCAGCCCAGACAGGGATTAGCAGCACCCACTGAAGAGCTGGCTCCATCGCTGCTCCCCCCAAGAGGCTTCCTCTGCACCGGGTCTGGCCACAGAGGCACTGGGCACCACCCTCCCTGCTCGGCAGCCTCTGAGGGGCTGTGGAGGCTGGCAGCTGCCCCGCGCTGAGGAGGTGCCCGCGCCGCCGCAGCGGCACTCGCCACCAGTAGCAGTGCAATGGCAGAGAGAACACCCAATACCTGAGTGATTCTGCAGGGCCTGGTTCTGTCCGTCCTTTGTCGGCGTGATGAGGTCCCAGATAAAACTCTTAATCTTCTCATCCCCTTTGTAGTGCTTCACACAGTAGACCAGCAAGGCCCGACAAATCATCTCCATGTCCTTCTCATTCAGATGCCACTTGAACCGCCCGTGGGTCAGGATATCTTTCCAGCGTCCCCAGCTGGAACACAAACACAGTGAATGCTTCTGAGCAACCAGAGACACCTCCAGTGCCTTCCTGGCACGAAGCCATAGCCCTAACATGGGTCCCCACGGACAGGGGTTGTTCTGCCCCTGCATTAGGAGAGCCCGGAGAAGGGAGAGGTCTGCTTAGGATGGACCATGGCAGACGTAGGAGCAGGATGTGGGAGCCCTCATTGCTGCCTGTCCATGTTCTCGTCCCAGCCCAGGTGTCCCCTCTGGGCCAAACAGGGCAAGTCCCACCACAGAAGTCACTGTGGAGGGGAGGGGACACTGCTTGGGGCTGCCATCGCCCGCGAGGGACTGAGGAAGGCGGTGCCCGGCGTGCGCGGGGAGCTGGAGGCCACGGGCAGGCTGCTCGGGGAGGTGAGACCCACCCGAATATGAGCAGGTTTTTCTCCACGCGGAAGCACTCGGCCCGCAGGTACCGCCGCGTCTTCTCGTTGAAGCGCCGCGAGCGCGTGGGCCGCTCATCAGAGTCACTGTCCAGCTCGGAGAACTCCATCAGCTCGTCCTCCTCGAAGGAGTTGTAGTGTTTGGTCTGCTTCCGCACCCGGGGCCTGTCAATGACCAAGCTCTCCTGCGAGGGACACAGGGAAAAGGGGAACACGCTTGCGTGAGGGCAGACACGGCCTCTGCTTCGGGGCACAGGGGCTGCCCTCCCAGCTCTGCCCGTCCCTCCAGGCCAGGACTACGTCCAGCACCCGCTTTGCTGCTGGCCAACCCCGCGCAGTTAACACCTTGCCCCAGTTAAGGATGCCCTAAGGCCACCTGCTCCTCCTCAGCTGTGTGCAGCTTTGTGTGCAACCACGAGGAGATTCCTGTCCAGCTCAACAGCCTGCCCGAACAACCGCAGGCTCCGGTTCCAGCCAGGGATGGAGGATTCAGCTTGCAAAGCCCAGCCCACCCAGCAAGGCCCCCACCGAGCACCCTGCAGGACACAGGGCAATTTCTGTGCCCAAGAGAGGTACGTGGCCCTGGAACAAGACACCAGCTATGGAGAAGGTGCAGGAGAATTCACTGGCATGGACGTGCCTCTTCTCCCCTCACTGCTGCTGGATGCACCCAGAACCATCACCGAGCCCTCTAACCCCGTGCAGCTTTGAAGCACGTTGGGATGGGCGCGCAAACACCCACCTCCTGCTATCCCTGCTCAGGCAACAGCCTCTGCGGAGCCGCCAGGCCGCCCTCCCGCTGCTGTGCGGAGCTGGGCCGGGCCGCGCAGGCGCCGCTCCGCTCCGGGCGCACGGAGCAGCCCCATCCGCGCCCAGGCAGGCAGCGAGGCGCCCGCCTCCCCTCAGGCCCCTGCCAGGTCCGTGCCCTCCCAGCGGGCTCCTTCAGTAGCCTTCAGGGGCTGCGAAGAAGGGCGCTGCTCCCGGGAGATGCTGCCCAGGGACACGTGGGCAACGCTGGCAGATCAGCTGAAGCCAAGCCCCAGCCTCCCAGGGTTCCGGCTACCACGTTTCTGCACAGGAACGGCTGGGAAGGAGCTGATTTCCCAGGGAGAGCAGCAGGGAAGACTCTAAGAGCATCCATGTACCAACCACCTGCCCCCATCCTGCGTGGACACGGCAACGGGCTCCATCCCTCGCTCCATCACTGGCCCGAGAGCAGGGAGAGGGGCTGCGACCGCAGCCGCAGACACCACGCGCAGCTGGGGCCAGTTCCCACCTCACCAGGCTTGGGAGCAGCTGCAGCACAGACCTGTTGGCCCCCTCATCCCCAGCGCCCCAGAACCTGCCAGGCAGACACATCCAAAATGTGGCTTCAGGGCAACAGGGGCTTGGCCAGCCGTTCTGGGCCAACCTTCCAGGGCAGTGTCTCGTGGAAACACAGTACTTGATGAGCTGAGCAGCAGCTGCTCTGCAGCAGAAGCCCCGCAGCTGCACTCTGGAGGATGGGAGGAGGAGGATGGTGCCGGGCTGGGGTCAGGTCCGCTGCAGAGCACACGAGCACAGCGGGAGCTGCATCTTACCTTCTCGTTCTTGGCATCGGTGTCCAGCTCTGCTATCTTCGCCCACTTCTGCCAGAAGTTGGGGTCATCTAAGGAAATGTCAGTTCTGTTTCCTGATGCTACAAAGCTGGCCTGGGAAAGAAAGAAGAGCAAGGAACCTCTAGCTTGCAGCCCACCCTTCAGCTGTGCTTCCTCGCAGACCCCCCAGCACTTCTGTGAAGGGTGGAGGGGCTCTCTGCCAGGCAGCATCACACCCCGTGGTGACACACGCCAACGGACTCTCTGCTTAAGGGAGCTGAGCCCACCTCCTCCATGTCCTTCTGCCTCCTCGAAACGGAGCCTGGGCTGTGCCCCTGCAAGCAGAGGGGCGCCCGAGGACCTGTGCTCCTGGCACTGTCTGGGAAGTGCGGCACAGTGCTGGGTGCCCAGGCATCTGCCAGGAAGCACGGCACAGCACGGGGTGCCCAGGCACCGGTCGGGAAGCGCGGCACAGCACGGGGTGCCCAGGCACTGGCAGGGAAGCGCGACACAGTGTGGGGTGCCCAGGCACTGGCCGGGAAGCGCGGCACAGCACTGGGTGCCCAGGCACTGGCCGGGAAGCACGGCACAGCGCTGGGTGCCCAGGCACTGGCCGGGAAGCGCGGCACAGCGCTGGGTGCCCAGGCACTGGCCGGGAAGCGCGGCACAGTGCTGGGTGCCCAGACTGCCTCCCCAGGCAGCCCCAGGGCTCTGCTCCCTGCACTGCGAGGGCCCCACAGCCTGGGGCATGGCGCAGCTCGGCAGCCACCTCCCGCCTCCACCGCGAGGCTCTCCCTGCAGGGGCAGGTTCTAGGGCAGCACAAGAGCGAGGCAGGATGCAGAGAGGGGCTGGGCTGCAGGGCACTTTGCTGCGAGGTGCCACAACACCTTCCCACACTGGCAGGGACCTAGGGCTGCAAGTGCAACCCAGGCCATGGTGCCCTCCTTGCTGCCATGCTGCACACTGGCCTGTGTCCAAGCAAGGTCCTTCCCTGGGGCAGAGGATAAGCCTAGGAGCTGGGCTGCCCTTTGGCTACAGCCTCACCTAAGGGGCGAACCCCACACGACTGTGCTGCGCCCCACTACGCGCTCACGTATCGAGCACAACCCGGAGAGGGACTCCAGAGGGAATGGCTGCCCTGCAGAGCGCAGCGCACCTTGGCAAAGGTGGATCCCTTGCCCTCCGACTGGATTGTGATGGTCTGGGTGCGGCGCTGCAGGATCTGGTCAATGTCCTCCTCGCAGAACTTGGATCCTTCGTCCTCCTCGTCCATGAGGGCGCCGTAGGCACCTTTCCGCAGCAGGTCCTCCACCTCCATCTTCGAGAGCTGCTGAACCTGCCCAAAGCACACGGGCATCACCAACCCTGTGCCAGCTGCCCTGGGGGATGGCTCCTCTCTCTGCCCCGCGAGCGAGGGTTGAAAGGCACCAAGTTGGCCCAGATTTCCCCCTGCCACTACGGGCAGGCTTTGGTAGCAGAGGAGCAGGAGGAGCAGACAAGCAAGGGAAGTCAACTAGTTCTGTCTGCTTTTGGCCTGGGCAAGGCTGGCACTGCCTGCGCTGCAGGGACCAGCTAGGTGCTCCGGTGTCCTTGTGTCAGCACTGATCCCCACAGACCCCTAGGTTTCCGCCTAGCTAGGCAGACACGTCCTTCCCACACTGAAGGCAAGGCTTTGGTTGCCTACTCATCACACACACAGCCCTGCCCACCACCACCTGCCACAGGGAGCACAGGGACTGGCGCAGGCAGGAGGAGAGGTCTCCCGCCCCACGTCCCGCCCAGGGCCACCCTCCCAGCAGCCTACCCCGTTGGTGCTGCCCTTGCGGTTGATGTCCTGCAGCACAGCCTTATCCAGGCCCAGCTTCAGACTGGCCTTGTCAAACATCTCCCGCTCGTAGGAGTTCCTGGTGATGAGGCGATAGACCTTCACCGCCTTGCTCTGCCCGATCCGGTGGCAGCGAGCTTGAGCCTGCGACGGCAGGGGACACAGCTTCAAACCCAGCGAACCCGGCCCGGCAGCGACTGCTCAGCTTGGGGCACCCGCCTCGGCCACGGGCACCCCCTGGCTCGGCCAACCCCCTGGGCTGGCACTGGGCCCCGCGTGCTCCTGGGCAGGCACTGTGCCCTGTGCCACCGGGCAGCCTGTGTGCCCCGCACGCAGTGATGGGCACCCAGCACCCCACACCCGCTCTGCAGCCCTCCTGCGCGGCCAGAGCCACGCTACTTACACAGCCAGGACCTCTGCCAGGACACGCTCCCCTGCCTGCCCCAGAGCAGCACCCCGTGCCCTGGACGGTGGGCACAGGGGCCCTTCTCCCCCTCGCGGGCACGGTTGTGCTACGGCCCCTCCCAACTGCCTCGTGTCTCTCGCAGTGCTCGGAGCCCGGCCTGTTACCTGCAGGTCGTTCTGCGGGTTCCAGTCCGAGTCAAAGATGATGCAGGTGTCGGCAGCAGTGAGGTTGATGCCCAGCCCGCCCGCCCGCGTGCACAGCAGAAAGACAAAGCGGTCCGAGTCGGGCTTGCAGAAGCGGTCGATGGCGGCCTGGCGCAGGTTCCCCCGCACACGCCCATCGATGCGCTCATACGTGTACCTGCTCCGAGAGGGGAGAGGTGAGAGCAGGGCCTCCAGGGGCTGCCGCGACCGACCGTCCGGGGGCCTTCCCCCAGGCTCTGCGTGCCAGGGCAGCCAGGCTGGGTTTGCTGGCAGGACCGGTGCACAGATGGAGGCTCAGTCCTCATCAGCCTCCACACGCATGGCTGATGCCAAGAGCCATTCCTGTGACGATGGCACAACCATCACAACCCTGCACTCGGTGTGGGGATGCAGGACTCACGGGACCTGGCAGAACCAGGACCAAGGGAAGGGCCTGCTCCTCTCTGATGTCTCCTAGGACCAGCTCCAGGCAATGCAAAATGGGTGAGCCGCCTAGCTGGGGGGTCTCTGCACATGCCAGCAGGTAGCCTGCAACTCAGGTCCCTTGGTTCGTAGGCACAGAGTGGCCAACAGCCCTCCTAGGCTCTCCCCACCCTGTATCTGCAGCCTCGGAGGGACACAACATGGAAGAGCCATGGTGGATGCCCAGGTGTGTACTAACCTCCTCTGAATGAGATAGTCCTCCAGGATGTCGAGGCAGCGCACCATCTGGGAGAAGATGAGCACCTTGTGCCCACCGGCGATCAGCTTGGGAAGCAGCTTATCAATCAGCACCAGCTTCCCGGCCGCCTGGATCATTGCCTGCAGCTGGAAGTCTGGTGCCTCTGGGCTGTGTGTTTTACGGAAGTCTTCCAGGATCTTCTCCTCTGCCCCTGTCAGGTGAGAAGGGAAGTGAGCTCTGGACGGAGCCCTTGTTCTGCCTCTTGACTGGACAGGCAGTGCAGTTGCCCCCAGTCTCCTGCTTGGGGCAACAGCAAGTCGACCTGCAAAGGACAGACCCCATGCAGCAACCTGTGCTTACCCAGCAGCAGGTTGGACTAGGACCTACATTCACTTCTACCACTCTAAGTGTTCCTCACAGCTTGCACCAGCTCCTGGCAGAGAGAACCGGGTTAGGATGCCGGAGAGAATCCCTCTCCAGGACGCCTCCAACCCTGGTTTGTGCAGAGAACCTGGCGAGACCCCGAGGCTGTTGCTGCCTGCCAGCAAGCAAGGGAAGCCAGCCCAGACTGCGAGCCCAGGGAAGGGCCCTGGGCTGACCACAAGAGCTGCAGGGCAGATCACAGCGTCCTACACCGGGCTTGCAGGGAGCGCAGACTCCCCCTGAGCTCCTGCACACAGGCCCTCACCGTTGATGAGATACGGGTGGTTGCAACACTTCCGCAGCTCCATCATGGTGTTGATGAGGTTGGGCATATTGTGCTGGTTGGCGCCCTTGGAAAGGAAGGAGAAGTTCTTCTCCAGGATGGCCCGGTAGTATTTCTTCTGGATATTGGTCAGCTCCACCTCAATGATGGTCTCCTGCTTGGGTGCCAGATTCTTCTCCACATCATCCTTCAAACGCCGCAGCATCATGGGCTTCAGGATGGATTGCAGCTTCTTCACCTGTCAGAGCAAGCACCGACATTCATTGCCCTCCCTGCCTTTCACGCGCATGGTGAGAGTGCAGAAGGGTCTGCAGGGGGTCTCTGCAACACCAGAGACCCCCTGGGCTGGAAACCCACCACAGGTGGCCCAGTGCTCAACAGCCCAGAGCACCACAGCAACTGCTTTACCGAGAACCAGGGCAACTTTAGGGGGTGGCTTCCTTAGGGCAGGCACACGAGTGACTGGTCCTGTGTCATGAAACCTGCAGCGCCTCTGCTGAATGCATCAGAAGCCCCGTGGTGAAGAGGAGTCAGCAGATGGACTTCTCAGCCAAGGATGTGTTTGCAGGTAGTCCCCTGCAGGGACTTCCTCCTTCCATAGCTCACCTTCTACCAACCTACCCATTTTACCAACCTGAGGGTCTACTATAATGCAATGACTGGCTGGGTAAATGAGAGAAAAGCAGCAGATGTTGTCTCCCTTGACTCCAGTAAGGCTTTCAACACTCTTCCATCAGAAGCTCATGTGCAATCTGATGAAGTACAGCCCAGACAAGCACACAGTGAGAACCGACCGAATGGCAGAGCTCAGAAGGCCCATGGCAGCCTGGGCTGCATCAGGAATAGTGTTACCAGCAGGCCAGAAGAGGTGGTTCCCCCTCTGCCCAGCCCTGGTGAGGCCACATCTGCAGTACTTCAACAAGTCTACAAGAGAGATATGGAAGCACTGGAAAGAGCCTGTAGCACAGGGCTACAAAGATGGCTAGGAGCAGCTCTCCTGCGAGGAAAGGTTGAGAAAGTTGGGGCAGTTTAGCCTGCAGGAGCCTGAGATACTTGTACGCAAATGTCTTCAGGGAAGGTGTCAGGAGGATGTCAGGTTTCTCCCAAAGGCGCATAGTGACGGGACGAGAGGCAACGGGCACACACTGAAACACAGAAGCTCTGTCTGAATCTGAATTTTTTAACAGTGTGTGCGACAGCACTGGAACCAGATGCCCAGAGAGGCTGTGGAATCTCCTGCCTTGAAGATCTTCAAAAGCTGCCTGGACAGGAACCTGGGCAACAGGCTCTAGGTGACCCTGGTTGAGCAGGGACTCAGATGATCTCTAAAGATTCCCTCCAACCTCAGCCATTCTGTGCTTTCCCCAAGTGCTTGGTGTCTGGCCCACTGCCACAGCAAACCCGGGGCTCCCAGTTCACCCTGAGTGCCATGTGGCACACGGAAACACCAAGCAAGGGCGGCACGTCTGCGGAGGGGGCAGAGCTGGCAGCTCCAAGAGCGGCGGAGATGCTGCTTGCTCCATGTTTCCCCGCACCCCAGAGCCTGCTCTCAGAGGCTTGTGATCTCTGTGAAATCTCCATTTCAGCCAGGTACTCAAGTGGCAACAGCAGAGCCTAACCAACTGCGCTGCTTCCAGTGCCCCACACTCAGGCCTGATTCGGAGGACAGCCCCCCAGGTGCACCCAGGTGAGAGTGGGTGACAAACCAAGTCCCAGACCTTCCCACTGCCCTAAACTCCTGTGCTTCTCAGGGACAGGAAGTGCTGGGAAAGTGGGATGCACTGAGCTGCACAGGCATGCAGGGGAAGAAGGGAGCTGGGCGGAGAGCAGATCGGGATCTTGGCACAGCGTGGACTCCAAAGCTCAGAGCTGAGTCAAGGGCTGCAGCTCTGCACCTTGAAAGGAGCTGACCTTTAAGGAGTGAGGGATAAAATTTGCTCCAGTGAAGCACGTGTCTGAGGGTGGCCCTGGACTCGTGTTCAGGTGCCCCAAGGTCTGTGGTAACAGTCACAAGTCTCAGGGCCCTTCTTAGTACCTGTTCCTCTGTCTTCAGGTCCCCAAACTCCTCCAGAAAGGCAGTCTCCGAGGGGAACTGCTGCGGCTCCAGGAAATTCAGGAGGCTGAAGAGCTCCTCCACCGAGTTCTGCAGGGGCGTCCCTGTCAACAGCACCTTGTGCTCCTGGGACACATAAAACAACAGGTTCAGACCCGCCGGCTGGGCCCAGTGTCCCCTGCCTGGAGACGTGTGTGCTCCCAGGAGGGGTGCTGGCTGGCGCCAACAGCACCGGCTCCTGCTGCCCAAGTCTCTCCTCCGAACGCAGGGTCCAGTTCTGTGCAGCAAGAGCCAACCCTGAGAGTCCCACGTTGCCCCCAGACCCGGGCGGCTGCCCCGCTCCCGCTCCTCGGGCAGGATCTCTCTCTCCAGCGCTCTGCAAGAGCACAGCGGGGAGCTCGGCCTGGAAGGGGTGCTCTGGAAAGGGCAGCTGATTCCGTCCTGCAGCAACCACCACTCTGGACCTTGACTTCCCCCCTGGGATACTGAGGTGCACCAGAGATCTGCTGCTAGGGCCAGTGCGTGCAGAGTGCTCCAAAACGAGCCGGGGTCTCTGACAGCGCCAAGTGTTTGAGAACATGGAAGGGCTCTTCCTGGAGCTTCTCCGTGCTTGTATAGGCACAGCTAAAAGGAGACGCGGGTCCAGGTGACCCTTCAAATGCTCTGAGCGTGGGAAAGGGCTGGGCCTGGGGAGAAGGTGCTCCCTTCCCGGGGCAGACAGCAGGGCTCCATCGCCAGGCGCTGCCACCCGCTGCCACCAGGCTCACCCGCTGCTCTGCTGCAGGGGACAGGGCCAGCAGCCCAGCAGGGCTGTGAGCGACCAACAGCCTCCCTCTCTGCAGCGCAGGAGAGGAGCTGGGCACCAAGCCCCGCTGCCCAGGGCAGCTCAGTGACCGCTTGCCACAACACCCCGTCCCGCAATCCGTCCCTGGCGGGGACCGACCCCGTGGCTGCGGAGCGGGGAAAGCAGAGCGTGACTCCTGCAGCCCTGCCAGCACAGCCCAAGGGTGCCACGGGCTGTGGCCTCTGCGCTGCAGCAGCCTCAAGCACCGCGCGGCTGCACAGCCCCCTGCACGGGGCACCTGAGGATACGGGCAGCGTGCAGACATCTGGCCAGATGTGGGTTAATGTCCCACTTCAGCAGCAAAGGGAATTTGTGGCAGGCACCGTCATCCACCAAACTGCTCCCCCAGCACCAGCACCGCTTCAGTGATCTGCCGGGCCTCGGACAGGGTCTCCTCTGAGACTGGAAGCGCCCAGGCCCAGCACTGGGCCCCTGGCTGTGGTGCCTGCCCTCTCGGCTGGCAGGTGGGACCGGGCAGGGCGCTCACCAGGGCCATGAGCTTGAGCCCCTCCAGCAGCTTGCAGTTCCTGTTCTTCAGGCGGTGTGCCTCGTCTATGACCACGCAGCGCCACTGGATCTTCTTCAGCTCGGGGCAGTCAGCGAGGATCATCTCAAAGGTGGTGATAACCACCTGGAACTTGAAGATCCCAGGGAGAGGGTTACCCTACGGTGACAGAAACCAGAGGCAGCGCATGACTCCTGCAAGGCAGCCCAACAGTAGCTGTCCTGACAGACACACATCCCTAACACTCCACGCAGGCTTCCCGCCCTGTCAGTGAGGGAATCCTATCTGGGGTCTCCTGGTTCACCTTCCACAAGCAGCAGGCAGGTTCCTTCGTGTCTCTGCACGCTGACTACCGGCCATGCCTCTCCCGCTCAGACCTTGCACCGGGGCAGGCAGCCGAGCCTGGCCAGAAGTTGCAGCTGGGATTCTGCAATGTTTTCCCCTTTCTGCACAAGTCTGACCTGTTCTTCACCGATACATGGTGCACCCCGGAGCCCATGCCAGCAAACGGGTCTTAAAAGATCACCCTGCCCTCTCTAGATGAACCACAAGCTGCACATGTACGTGAGGCTTCCTAAATAAAGGGAGGCAGGGCTGGAGAGCGCCTGCTGGGAGCACCGCCCGCAGGAATCACCTGCGTGTCCCTGTACACCATCTCATACTGCTGGATCATCTGGCGGCTGATCTGGCTGCCGTGGTACACGATGGCGTTCATCTCCGTCCACGTGCGGAACTCCCTCTCCCAGTTGGTGATGGTGGAGAGGGGTGCGATGATGAGGAAGGGGCCATGAATGCCCATCAAGAAGATTTCTGAGAGGAACGTGATCGACTGGATGGTCTTCCCCAGCCCCATCTCATCAGCCAGGATGCAGTTCTTCCTGTGGAGGCAGACAGGTACATTAACAGGCCTGGTAGGAGCAAGAACCACCCTGCCGCTGTCTCCCCAGGAGGACAGCAGACATGTCCCCTCCACCTGCAGGAACCCTGTGGCAACAGCAGAGCAATACAGGAGGCCAAGACTGTCACTCCACCCAGTCACTCACAAATGATGAACCCAAAGCTAGTGTGATAGATGCCTTTGGGTGCCAGGGAAAGACATCTTCGATGGCCTGCTGCAGCCAAGGACAAGTGTATTTCTGCATTTCTGCCACAAGAAAGGGTCACCAGCAGCCCGGCTGATGCCAAAATTCAGCTGCATTTTAGATTCCTCTCCAAATCAGTATCCACCAGAGAGAAATATTCCTAAAGACTGAATTGCAAAACTCAAACAAGTACAGTTCTTTGCCTGTCTCCTCCAGCACTGGCAGGTCTCACTGGCTCCTGGCAGGTCCCTGCTCGTTGGCTCCGCTCCCCTGGCCCAGCTGCTCCCACAAGAGCAGCCCGTGCCCGCACTGAGGTCACGCACTCAGCGGGACTCCTTTGGGCAGCACGGGGCTCCAGCCCCTCCTCACCTGTTGTACCAGTTAAAGAGCAGCCAGTTCATTCCCTCCAGCTGATACTCCCGCAGCTGGTTACTGTTCTTATATTCCCGGGATTTCTCCAGTTTCTGCCAGGACTCAGATGCCGGGCGCTCCTAGGAGAGAGCAGCAGCAAGATCCGTGGGGAGGCAGAGGCCATTGCTCAGTGTGGCGAGGCCCCACTTCTGGGCCTGCACCTCAGGACAACACTTCCAAACAGACATCAACACTCAGATGATTCAGAGAGGGGCCTCAGCCTCAGCACCCCACCCTCAGCTCCTGCTGCCCCATCCGGAGGGGAAGATGTGGGGCTGGCACTTAAAGCACCAGGGCCAGCGCTGCTGGATCTTGGCAAAACACAGCCCAGCCCTGCCCTGCCAGGGCAGCGAGCTCCCAGCCGGGTACGTTACCTCTGGGTACGTTACCATGTGCTTGATTTCTGGTGGGATTTGGAGGGCTTCAAACTCTTTGATCTTCCCTGGGTCGACATCCTCCTCCAGCTCCCAGGTGCTCTCCTCGTAGGGCAGCGAGCACCACTTGACCAGGTAGTGAGTCACCTCCTGCAGTGCAGAGACACACAGGCTGGCAGGGCAGCGCAGCACTCGCCTGCAGCTCAGCCAAACACCCGGCCACGGGCTCGGGCGGGCGGCAGCCACAAGGACACTGAGCCGCCCAGAAATGATCTCCCTGTGCCCAAGGATGCCCGGACAGGATTCAGGTTGTGCGAGGCTGGGAAAGCCTCCGATTGCCAAATACTGGATGTGCTCCCACAGCCCAAGCCTCCCACCAAGCCGCTCTCCCGCGCAAGGCAGCCGCTCACCTCCCCGGTGTCTGGGTCCTTGGTGTGGGCCACCTCCAGGATCCGATCCACCTCCACATAGTCGGGGTTGAACAAATCCTCGTCAGGCTGGCAGGGCAGAGAAGAAAGAGAGAGTGCAGCTCAGGGTGGTGCCCGGGCTAAAGAGACGGCGGCGCAAGGACGCAGCTGTGGGACGTGTCCCCAGGCTGCCGCTGGGTGCAGCACGGGGAGCACCCACACGAGCAGCCACAGACACGTGCCCAGGGCAGGGGCCGCGGCCAGCCCTGCAGAGGGCACATGTGGGGCTCTGTAGGCACCTGGCTCTGCGCCGCAAGGCACCCCCTGCCCGAGCCCCGGAGCGGGACCACCGCGGTGCAGAGCCACGCACAGCACCCCGGGCCTCCCGCGCACCCAAACCAACCCCGAGCCTCCCACCAAGGACAGCGCCTTGCTCCCTATCCCTGCGTGTGTCTATCTCCTCGCACTTCCAGCTCCGCAGCAACCATTGCCAAGGGAAGAGCTCATCCCCACCCGGAGCAGGGACTGGGAAGGCCTGTGGAACAGCACTCCTTTGGAAAGACACGTGCCCATTGCTGAGGAATGAGAGGAAATGGGCTTCTCTGGGCCCCACCTGGCCACGTGCAGCAGCACTTGCTTCTTGCTGGATCACTAGTGGTGTGGTGCACTCAAACACAGGCTTTACTGGGAAAAAAACACCCAACCAAAACTGATTCAGGAGTGAGAAATCGGAGCCCCTGCAGGCTTTGCACGCCCATGCATGCAGCAATCTGTGTAGCCTACTGGCCTGATTTACACTTGCAAGGAGCAATTCAAGGAGAACCAGTGACTACCTCTGGAGCAGCAAGATAAATCACAGAACAGTGTGCGTTAAACAGGATGAATCTGCTACCGGAGCAGAGCAGGCAGCGGCCCCACCCCTCAGGGGCTGCCCCTCGGCAGCCCCGCTGTGCCGTGGGGAGGCACAAGCCCCATGGACACAGAGGCGCCTCCAGCACCTCCCTCCGAGGCCGCACGTCACTGTGCGCCCCTGCTCCAGAGCCGGCTGTGACCCCTGCCCGTGCCTGCTCCGGGGACAGCAGCACAGGTAGGTGGTGAGGGCGCTGCCGGGCACCAGCGGCGCCTCCTGCTCCCCTGCAGGCCGCCGCAGAGGGGCTGGTGCGGCGCCGGCGCCGGCGGGACGCGCGCAGGGCTCCGCGCAGCCTGGCAGGCTGGCCTGGGCCATGGGGGAGCCCTGACCGGCCAGCCCCAGCCAGGGCTTCTGGCTGCGGAGCTGCTCTCCCCTGGCAGGGCGATGCCGGAGGCAGCGCGGGGCACTCTGCCCGCCCGGCTGCCACACCAGTGCCAGCTGTGCCACACGGAGAGAAAGGCAACCTGCTGCACTCAGCCCTCACCTCTGTGAAAATATGCTTCATCTGCGCTTGCTTGTTGCGAAAGCGCTTGATCTTCTGAGAAATCCTGGGGTCCTTCTCCAGCTCCTCCAGCGTTGCCCACTTACAGTGAAGGTAGGAGCTGCAGAGAGAAATCAAGGGGACACGATAGAGGCCTCTGGGCAAAGCCCCCATCTGCCAAAGAGACAAGCGGGGAGCTCCCCGCAATGCAGAGAGCCTCGAGCTCACGACACGTAGCGGGGCACCCCATGCCGCAGAATGTGTTGGCCTGGGGCCTGACCCATGCTCAGCACTGCAGCTGCACTGGTGCTGCAGCTCCTGCAAGCTGCAGGGAGCCGGGCTGGGCAGCAGGGCTGCAGCTGCACTGGTGCTGCAGCTCCTGCAAGCTGCAGGGAGCCGGGATGGGCAGCAGGGCTGCAGCTGCACTGGTGCTGCGGCTCCTGCAAGCCGCAGGGAGCCGGGCTGGGCAGCAGGGCTGCAGCTGCACTGGTGCTGCAGCTCCTGCAAGCTGCAGGGAGCTGGGATGGGCAGCAGGGCTGCAGCTGGGGGGTGGAGGCGAGACAGGGTTGAGTGAGGCCTGTCCCCCTCTCCTGCGCACGACCCACCGCGGGGCAAGAGCAAAGGCCGCACGTACAAGTTCCTGTACTTGACGTAGAACTCCTCCATCTCGTAGGCCAGGCCTCCGGGGTGAGCCTGAAACCAAGGCAGGACAGTCAGCAACAGCCTCGGGAACGACGGGGAGGCTCCTCCTGCAGCTGGGCCCGGCCAGGCCTCCCGCCCGGCCACCGGCTGAGCCTTGAGGACAGTGGGGAGCGCTCAGCATGCAGGGGCTCCGTGGTCCCCGCAGGAGCCCGGTGCGGGACGGCACTGGAGCACAAGGGCCTCCAACACCTCTGGGAGAGCAGGCCAGCCCTCGCTCCCCTCCATCAGGGACCCTCCGGTGCCCAGCGCAGGACAGGCACCACACGGATCCCCAACCCCAAGGGGCGTCCCCCTCAGCAAGGGAGCAGGGCAGGGGGTGGCTTGGCCGGGCTGAGCAGTGCCACGCGCCCCGTCCTGCGGCTGTGGGGCAGCCAGGACCGCTCCTGCTCTGCCCGGGACTGTCGCCCCCACTGACATCGTGCCCACTCACCTCCTTCTGCACCATTCTGGAGGCCAGGATCTTCTCGATGATGTTGGCATCATCCTCGGGAGGCTCCTGGGGACACCGGGAGGAAGGCAGCACATTGGTTTCCCGGCTGCTGCTGTGCGTGGCCGCTGGCAGCCTCCCTGCACAGCGCGGGAGCCGTCCGTGCCGCGCCACCGGCCGCGCAGGCAATGCCAGTGCGGTGGGACGTGCAGAGCAGGGGCTGGAGGAGCTTGGCCAGGCGCTGTCAGCCCCGCTGCGCTCACCCCGACAGAGCCTTCTGGCCCGGCCACGCACAGCCCGGAGCGGGCAGGGGGCACAGGAGGCTGCACCAAGCCCCACTAACAGACCACACAGCAGCAACCCAGACCTGCTTCTTCAGACAGGGATGGCAGGGACAGGCCACACGGCTCCAGCTCCATGCTCAGCTGCTGGCTGGCAGGCACGTGGCCAACTCCATCCTGCCCCCTTAAGCCCAGCAGTTTCAGTGGCCATGCCTACGGGGCAGAGGCAGGCGAGCCGTGCCCAGGCCAGCGGGGACACGGGGCTCCCAGCAGGGCAGGGAGCAGCACCCTGGCCCCCGCGCCACCCTCAGTGACGCGCCCAGGGATGCCCATGTGTGCCCGGGCCCCCCGGGCAGCTCGGCCCTCCTGCCCGGTGCTGGCAGGGTGGGCGAGGGGGGCACACAGAGGGGCCCCCACTGCAGCCGGGCGGACAGCACCAGCCCCCCAAGGCTTGTAGCCACCGCGGGGCTCCTGCGCGCCTGGCTGCACCGGGACAGTGCCTGGTAGGGGCTGTGCGAGCACAGGTACCACCAGCACTGCCGTTTGCCCCGCTGCGGCGCGTGAGCGCACTGGTTGCAGCGTAAGGGCACTGCCGGAGCAGCGCGGGAAGCTGGGAATCTCTCCAAGGCCAGGCCAGGCTGGTGGGGCCAGGCCGTGGCCAGCCCGTGGGCAGCAGCACCAGGCCCAGGCTGTCACACCAGCTCATGTGCACGGGACCCAGTCCAGAGCTGCCAGGGAGCCCAGGGCCAGGTGCGACCGGGGGAGCCCCTGAGCCGCACGAAGCTGCCTCCTCTCCTGCTGCATGCGCTGCCGCTGCTGCAAAGCAGCCCCACACCCTCCCAGACAGGCGCATTCCCACCCCGTCCAGCACTGGGACCCTCTCCTCCTCCACACTGTGGGGCACGCGGGGAGGCAGGAGGCCCTTGGGCCTGTGGCCAGCCCTACCTCTGCCTGCCACGCCAGGGTGGAGGCGGAGAGCGCGGAGGTGCGCCCGGCTCCCAGCACGGCTATCGTTTCGCCGTCATCATCCACCACCTTGAAATCCAGGTCCTCGTTGTACTTCCTCCTCTTCACCTGGCGTCCTGAGCGGCGTTTCTGCGTGCCGGACAAGAAGGGATATGTGGGGACAGCGGTGGCGCAGGGCCAGGCGCTCATGCCTGGCCCTGCAGTGCCCACACGAGCTCTGTGGTGCCCACGCCGACCCCGTGCCGGCCAGTCATGCTGCAGCTGGACACCGCAGCCGTGCGCACCGGGTGCCTCGGGGCAGAGTGCATGTCACAGCACCTGGGCAGGAGCCTTGTGGTGCCGGGGCCACCAGCCCCTGCCCACCCAGAGGCCGCGCTGAGGCCGGGCACAGGGCCCAGGAGGGCGCGGGCTCCTCCGGCCGCGCTCACGCCACAGCGGCCCCAACACAGCTGCCCACGACGCACTCCCGCTCACAGCGCGGTGCCGCACGCACCTGGCTGTCAGCCGACTCAGCAGACTCCTCTGGGCTCTGCGCCGACAGGCTCAGGTGATCGTGATCCAGCTCCAGGCTCTCCACAGGGATCTCATTTTTCCTCTTCCCCTTCTTCTTCTTCTCCACGGGCGTGGGCCCCTGCTCCTTGCTGCCAGGACAGAGGCGCAGTTACCCCCAGCCGGCGAGGGCCAGGAGGCCGAGCCCACCACCGAGCCCTTGTCCCAGGGTAGGGACAAGACCAGCAGGCTGAGCCCATGGGAGCGGGGAGCTTGGGATGCAGTGTCCCGGGTGGAAGGAAGAGCCCAGTCTGCCCACAAGGGCCCCTTTCCCCACGCAGGGTGACCTCTCCTTGGTGCCCAGCACAGCAGCCTCTGTGCAAGCCGGGGTTGTGTCCAGCCTGGGTACAAGGAGGATTCCCTCCACATACCAAGCCCTGCTTCCAGCTCCACCAACCGACTCAGCAGCTCAAGTACTGATGTGCCTGCTCCGAGCACAGCAGTCACACCCAGTCTGTGAGTGTGTGTGAGAAAGGTCAGAAACAGCACTGAGCAGGTCCTGACTTCACACACAAACCTTCCACCCCAGTCTGAGAACCACTAGGCACACAGTCACGGAAGGGTTGAGGTTGGAAGGACCCCTAGGGATCACCCAGCCCAACCCCCTGTTCCAGCAGGGACACCCAGAGCACGGAGCACCCGGCCGCATCCAGGTGGGTTTTGAAGCTCTCCAGAGAAGGAGCCTCCACAGCCTCCCTGGGCAGCCTGGGCCAGGGCTCGGGCACCCTCACAGCGCACAAGTTCTTGCACACGGAGCTGCCTGGGCTTCAACTTGTACCCACTGCCGCTTGTCCTGTCACTGGGCAGCTCCAAGAAGAGTTTGGTCCCTTCCTCCCTACATTCTCCCCTCAGGTACTTGGACATATTGATCAGATCCCCTCCCAACCTTCTCTTCCCCAGGCTAAACAGGCCCCGCTCACTCAGTCTCTCCTCACACAATAGATGCTCCAGCCCCTTCATTGCCTTTGTCACTCTGTGCTGGTCCCTCTCCAGAAGCTCCACGTCTCGCTTGTCCTGGGGAGCCCAGAGCTGCCCCCAGTGCTCCAGGTTTGGCCTCCCCAGAGCTGAGCAGAGGGGCAGGATCAGGATCCCCTCCCTGCCCTGCTGCCGACGTCCTCCCGATGCAGCCAGGAGCCCATTGGCCTCCTTGGCCACGAGGGCTCTGCTGCCTCATGGGTAACTCCCAACTCATGGGTAATTCCCAATTAAAAAGGTTTCCTAAGAAATGAGCCCACTAATTAAAAGGCTGGGAAAACCTGGAGGCACTGGCACTTGGTGTGCACTAGGAGAGCGCCCTGAGCGCTCACCCAACGGCCCAGGACACGGCCAGGAGGAGGGGACACGCGCAGGGAGCTGCGCCGCTCATGCACCGAGTGTGAGGCCAGGGCCGCACCACCCGTGTCACCCTCGAGGGGCTCGACGGGCCCTGTCGCTCGCAGCATGTCACAGAGCGCGGCAGGCACCGCGTGCAGAACCCGCTGCTCCCCGGGCGACCTGCAGGATGGGGCGCCGCTGCCCGGAGCCTGGCAGGCCCGTCCCCATGGAGCAGCCGCTCCGTGCGGCCGGCGCTCCCGTGCAGCGGCCGCAGCTCCCGCGGGCAGCGGTTCTGCGGCGCCCGGCGCCCCGGCCCCCGTGCAGGCAGCTCAAGTCACACAGTACCCACCTGCTCTTCTTGGCTCTCGCTCGCGGGGCCGCCTCCGAGCTGCTCTTCTTGTCCTTAGGCTCCTTGGGGGGTTTGGGTTCCCGGGGCTTCCTGGGCTTCTTGGCCACCTCCTTCTGCTTGGGCTCCTTTGGCTTCTTGGGCTCCTTGGCCTTCTTAGGCTCTTTTGGTTCTTTCGGCTCTCTCCTCCTCTTTGGTTTCACCTCCTTCTCCAGGGCGGCTTTCTCTCCCGCTTGTTGCTCGGCCAGCTCCTTTTTCCTGCGTTTCTTCTTGACGCCAGTGCCGGTGCCGCCGCCGTCCTGCAGGCCGTCGGGG
>NW_020455160.1:744087-756931 GCF_003342845.1 Nothoprocta perdicaria
TCCGCGGCCCGCGGCGCCTGCGGGGACAGGAGAGGGCGGTGAGGTGGGAAGCGCACGGCGGGCAGGACGGCGCCGGCCCCAGCGAGGCCGCGGGGCGCTCGTGTGGAGCTTTGGCCGCTCGTGTGGAGCTTTGGCCGCTCGCCCCCGGGCCCGGCGTTGAGGGCTGAGGCGGGAAGGCAGCTCTGGAGGCCGCCCCCTCCTGGACCCCTCCAGGGCAGGAGCCTCCGCAGCCTCTGCAGAGTCTGGCCCGGGGCTCCGCCAGCCTCAGAGCCACAAAGTTTCCCTCAGATCCCAACAGAAGTCCCTGCCATTCCATTGGTGCTCACAGCTCCTCGTGCCGGCACTGGACACCGCTGGAAAGGGCCTGGCCTGGCCTCCTCCTCACAGCCTCCTGCAGATACTCTCAGGCATGGCTAAGACCTCCTGAGTCTCCCCTTCTCCAAGGTGAACAGCCCCAGCTCCCTCAGCCCTTCCTTGTAGGACAGATCCCGCAGCCACCTGCTGATCCCGGCATCCCTTCCCTGGACCCGCCGGCAGCTCCATGCGTCCCACAAGGGGCTGCCAAAGGCCGGAGCGGGCAGGGGGCAGAGAGAGACCTCATGGCTGCCCAGCCTGGGCAGCCCCGCACAGAACAGCCCCAGCAGTGGGTGCCGCAGCAGCGCAGAGCGGCACCCAGCTCACACAGCACCGCGTGGCACAGAGCCCGGCCTCCCACGCACCACGGGACACGGTGGCAGTGGCAGCAGCGACAGCAGCGGCAGCAGCAGTGCCCCCGAAGGAGCTGCCGGGAGGGCACTGCGCATGGGGCCAGGGCGGGAGCAGCCGCAGAACCAGGGTTGGGGCTGCCCCGCGTGGCCCGCGCACAGGAGTTCACCTGGCCGGAGCGGCCCCGCCACACGCTGCCCCGCTCGCCCTGTCCCTGCCATGCACTGCCCTGCTGTGTCCCCCACCACGCGCTGCCCTGCTCACCGTGTCCCCTGTCACACACTGCCCCACTCACCGTGTCCCCTGTCACACACTGCCCCACTCGCCGTGTCCCCTGTCACACACTGCCCCGCTCGCCGTGTCCCCGCCACACGCTGCCCCGTGCCAGGAGCCGCGGGAGCCTCCCCAGTGCAACGCGTCCCCAAGCAGCCTCCGGCAGCCAGCGGAGAGGCGCTGTGTGAGAGCACGTAAACGGTGCCAGTCTGAGGCCTGCGCCACGGCGAGGCCTGCGCGCGGGAGCCCCTGCCCGGCGGCGCAGGGCACTCCGTGCTCTCCGGCTGCCAGGCGGGAGCACAGAGGAGCGGCGCACGAGAGGCTGTGCCGGGGCGGGCAGGGCAGTGGGGCAGCCCCGCGGTCCCCTCGCTGGGGACGGAGCCGCAGCCCGCGGAGCACCAGGCGCAGCCCCGGCGCTCACAGCGGTGCGCCGGCCCCAGGCCTGCAGGCTCTGTGACCGCACCGGCCCAGCCTGGCCCAGCCCGGCCGTCTTCCTCCCCAGGTGTCGCGGGCTACTCCAATTGGGGATCACAGGGAGAGCCCAGTGACGAGCCCTGAAGCAGTTTGGAAGGGACCTCTAGGGATCATCCAGCCCAACCCCCTGCTCCAGCAGGGACACCCAGAGCACGGGGCACCCTGTCGCACCCAGGGAGGTTTGGGAGGTCTCCAATGAAGGAGCCTTCGCAGCCTCCCTGGGCAGCTTGGGCCAGGGCTCAGGCACCCTCACAGTGCACAAGTTCTTCCTCGAATGCACACGGAGCTGCCTGAGCTTCAACTTCCACCCATCGCCCCTTGTCCTGTAACTGGGCAGCACCGAGAAGAGTTTGGCCCCTTCCTCCCTACACTCTCCCCTCAGGTATTTGCACGCACTGATCAAGTTCCCTCTCAGCCGTCTCTCCCCCAGGCTTAACAGGCCCCGCTCGCTCAGTCTCTCTTCACACGAGAGATGCTCCGGTCCCTTCATCCTCGTTGCTCTGCACTGGCCGCTCTCCAGCAGCTGCAGGTGCCTCCCGCCCTGGACACGTCCCCATCCCCAGGGAGCGTCCGCAGGGAGCGTCCCCTTCCCGGAGCTCCCGCGCGGGGCGCCCTCCTGCAGCCCACGGGAGCAGGCGGCCGCCGGCCGGGCTGCGCTTCGCAACGCGGGGAGCCCGCGCCGTGCTCAGCCTAACGCCCCACAACTCACGCACCAGCCCAGCAAAGCCAGGGGCCCCGACAGCCCTTCCGAAACTGCTACCGCGTCACCCCTGCAGCGCCGGCGGCGCCAGCACTGTGAGCGCAGGTGCCCTCTGCTTCGCTGCCGAGCGCCCGGCGCGGCTGCCGTTCCCGCCCGGTGCCAACGCTCCTGCCCGGCGCCGGGCCGCGCGGGTCTGCGGCCGCCCTCTGCCCCTGCTCCGCGTGACGCCTCGCGGCTTAGCTCCCCTCTAGCTCCTCTTGCGGCTTTCGCGCTGATAGGGTTGAAAAGGAATTTATTTTTTGACCTTGTGCTGCTAGCAAGTGTTTCCTAAAACCGCCTGAGTCCTTTCCAGCTGCCTTGGAATTCCGAGCGCGCTCTTGCTGCTGTTCTAACGCGTACTGTTAAAGCTAACCAGGGGAACCCATGTGCCTGGGCGCGCGGCCTCGCTGCCACGCGTTTGCGTTTGCAATACGCATTTCCGGAACCACTGCCCATTTCTCTATTCCCAGAGGAATCTCTCTCAGCTGTATTTCATACAGGAAAGCAGGCTCCTCATGCACAGCTTGAGCCGAGCCTCGTCCCACGCGTCCAACTTCTGTCAAAGGGAAGGTCGTGGAGGGAACATGTTGCAAATGTCCCTGCTGAGCCTAGCAGAGAGGCCCTCCAAGGCACAACGCCGCGGAGCGCTGAGTGGGGCCACGGCGGCCCGCAGCGGGGCGCCTCCTCGAGCCACTGAAACAGCGGCATTTCGCCTGCAGCTACAACCTGCCCTAAGCGTCCCGTGTCGCTCGGCTGCCTGGCCCTGCCACTGCAGCCACTGGATGCAATGCTGAATGCAGCCGCAGCCGCTGGATGCAGCAGCGAATGCAGCCTGCCACACACAGCAAGGGCACCGGCCTCTGCGCAGGGCGCCCCGACGCCTCTGAACACGGTGCCGCAGCAGCTGAAACACCCAGAGCCCCGTGGAGAGGCCGGGGTGCCGGGGACAGGCGCAGTGCGGGGACAGCCGGCCCCGAGGCGGCCGCGGGGCTGCGGGAGGCGGGTGCAGCGCGGGCCCTACCTGGGCATCGCCATCGCCCTGCGCCCTGGCACAGCTCTGGCCCCTGGTCCAGCTCGCACCCGGTGTCCTGCGGTGCTGCCGCCCCAGCACCCGCCCAGCCTTTCCCTGCTGTGGCGCTTCCTCGAGCAGCAGTCGCAGGGCAGCCAGCTCACGTCCCCACGCCGCCGGGGCTATCGCGGCCGAGTTTACACCCACGTGGTTTCACAACGGCACGCGCACAACAGTGAGCGCACGGCTCCATGAGCCACGCGGAGTGGGGGCTCCTACGCGGCCCTCGCCACACGAAAGGCGCCGGCGCTGCCGCCCGCTCCGCCCGAGCCCAGGCCTCCGCTGGCTCCGTTCGCTGCCTTGCTGCCCAGCGCAGCGGCTGCCTCCCCGCCTGTGGACACGACTAACGTGGCCGTGGCCGGCACCGTGCACCCCCGCCGTGCCCGCCCACCTCCACCGGGCACCCCGCGCCAGGACGCAGCTGTCCCACAGCGAGGGAAGCGCCTCGGGCCCGGCTGTGCCGCGGCGCCCAGCCACAGGTACAGAGTGCAGCCAGCCGCCCAGGGCCCTGCCCAGCGCCCGCCACCAGGAACTGGCCCCAGCGCCCGCCTAGGGCCCTGTCCAGCGCCCATAGCAGGACCCGGTCCCACCGTGAGGAAGCAGAGGCAGACCACACAGACCAGGCAGACCAGGCAGACGAAGCTGGCCCGGACCAAACCCTCCCTGCCCCGCTGAGGTCCAGCGGTGGGCAAGGCGGCACGCGGGCCCGCGGGCCGGGCCTCGCCAGCCACGCACAGCGCCGCACGCAGCCCGCGGCAGCTGCGGCCGCTTGGACCGCGCGGGCAGCGCCCCGAGGCTCTGCAGCGCAGGCACCACGACGGGGCGCCACAAACCTGCCCTGCATTTTCAGCATCCCCCAGGCTGGGATGAATGCTAGTTCTGCAAGACGCAACACACGCAAGAACAAATCAGGGGAAGAGAGCGGCGACCCTGACGTCCCGGCCTTGTGCACCGCCCCGCGGAGTCACACAAGGCTTGAGCGTGGGCGGCACCGCTGGGGAGCACCTGGTGCGGCCAGAGCAGAGCGCCCAGCAAAGGAAGCAGCCGCCAGCTGGGCCGTGCCAGCAGCGGGACAGGGACCAGGCCGGGTGCCACGCGTACCGCGACGCGCACGGAGCCCAGCGCCAGCGCCGGACGCAGCAGCAGAGGGGCGAGTGAGGCCCCACGGGCACCCGCTCCGCAGGGGCAGAGTGGCCCGGGCCTTGCCCGTTGCTCTGGGGCACCTCGCGGATGGGCCCCGGCTGCAGCCCCCCTGCCCCACAGCCTCCCCTGCCCCACGGCCCTGCTCGCGCCGGCCCCACGGCAGGACGGGTGCCCACTCCCCAGCCCTGGGTGCCAGATCTGCTCCCGGAGCAGCCCACGAGGATCGAGGCCGCCAGCCACGGCAGACGCCGGTGCTCCCTTCCATTCTGCAGCTTCTCTGGACCAAGAAGGCGCCTGGATCAGCTCGCTCCCTGCTGTCAGCCTCGCTCCCCATTGCCATCGCCATGCCCATCACCATCACAACCCCATCACCATGCCCATTGCCATCGCCACCCCCATGGCCGTCGCCACCCCAGGGGCAGCCATGCGGCCTCCCCGCAGCAGGGCTGGTGAGCACCCACACGCCTCGCAGCACCCACACACCAGCCCCAGGGCAGCACTGGTGCCTGCGGGGCGCAGGGGTGCCGGGGATGGAGACAGGCCGGGGTGGCTGGCACGGCGGCCATGGTGCCTGCCCTGCCGTGAGCAGGGTGAGAGGGCGGCCGGGCAGGGATCAGGTCGGGGGGCCGGAGCCGCCCATAGCGGCCGGAGCCCCCGTGCCGCGCGGCCCCAATCCCACGGGGCTGCTCCCACCCGCAGCGCTGCCTGCGCCCGCCCTGCCAGCCCTGCTGCAGCCCCGGCGCAGCCGCGCTCTCCTCCGCGCCGCGTGGGCAATGTGGGACGCTCAGGAGCGCGTCGCTGGTGCCGCCCGTGTGCCCGGCTCCCCTCCGTGCCCAGGGGCTAAGGAGAGGCTCCAAGGGGCAAGGAGGCAGCCCCTGTGTACGGAGCGCCCGGGCCGCCCAGGGCGTGCAGTGCCCAGCGCAGCCCGCGGCTCCAGATGCCAGCGGGTGCCTCCCCTCCTGGCCCAGGGTTTGGGGCCTCCCCAAGCCCGGGCACAGAGACGGCCCCTCAGCGCCAGGGCTGCCGCCGCAGGAGCAACCAGCCGCACTGCAGCCACCCGCGGCCAGGGCACGTCCTCCCCGCAACCGCGGGGGCAAATCGCTGGGACCGGGACTGCGCGGGTACCTGGGGGGGTGGGGGTCCTATCCCTGTGGGTGCCCAGCACGCCCTGCCCCACGGGTACAGGCACCCGGCGCTCCCTGTCCCTATGGGTAGTTGGTCGGCACCCAGTGGTCCCTGCCCCGTGCCCGCCGGCGCCCCGCGCTCGCAGCTGGCCGGCTGCACTGAGGGGAGGAGCAGAGCGGAGGCAGCAGCGCTCCCGCCCCCTCGGCCTCCCCCATGGCCTCCCCCACGGCCTCCGGCACCGTGCGGGGCCCACCTGCCACCCTCTCTCCCCTGGCTGGGGCTGCGCTTCCAGCCCCATCCAGGAGGGCAGCAAGGGTGCGACGCAGGCCCCCGGGAATCGCAGGAATGGCATGACTCCGGGCATTGGGATTCCTGCATCCCGCTGGTCCCGCCCGGCCGAGCCACGTGCCGGAGGCGGGACCAGAAGCTGCCTCCAAAGCCCTGTTTGGGAAGGAGGTGCCGCTCAGTGCTAGGATCAATGCTTCACATGGTGCTGCGGGGGGAAGGAGGCAGCGCCGGCACAGGGCGAGAGGAGAAGGGCAGCAGGGAACAGGAGCTAACGCGGGACCTGTCCCAGCTGGAGGCCCCACATGGAGGCAGGAAGAGTCAACTTGGCTGCAACACACAGGAGTGTGTCAAGGAATCTGCGCTGAGAGCAAGGGAGGCTGGAGCGGGGCCGGCAAGGAGCTGTCAAAGCAAAGCAGGGCCTTCGGAAACACCTGGGCTGGGAAGAAGCGCCCACGCGGCACGTGCCAGCCCAAAGGCTGGGGCGAGAAGTGGCACTAGGGCTGAGGCCAGGTGCAGAGGGAGGCCGGGCGAAGGCAGCGGGGCTGCAGAGGGAGGCCGGGCAAGGGAGAGCGGGGCTGCTCGCAGATGCGGCCGGCAGGAGCCCCCGCTGGGAGGTCCGGCCCGGCGCCCGGTGCTGGCTGAGAGCCGCCAGGGTCGTGCCGAGGAAAGGAGAGCACCCAGAGCTGCACCCGAGGCCGGGAGAGGCCGGGCGGCAGGAGGCTGCAGGAGCAGAGGGGACTCGTGGCTGCGGGCAGGGGCTGAGGGCCCTTCCCAAGGGAAGGCCGGGCAGGTGGCGGGAGGGAGCATCCAGCGCCGGGAGCGTGTCTGCCAGGGCGCCAGCAGCACAGCAGGGCACGGCAGCAGCCCGCACAGCGCCCGACACGGGGCACCCGGCACGGGCCGCGCGGCTCCGCAGACGCCGGCCGGCTCCACAGACGCCGCGCGGCCCGGGGCAGGCGGCCGTCCCGGCGTGGGGCATCCGCCGCAGCGAGCGACGCGTTCGCGCACATGCAGGGCGGGCTGCGCTCGTGCAAGGACAGGTAAGCGGCAGCTTCTCCCAGCTCCTGCAAGCTCTCTCCGCGCAGCGCCATCTGCTCCTGTTGAAACCTCACAAAAGAGCCCGCCCGAGGCACGGCAAGGATCTGTGCCATGCGGAGCAGCGAGGATCACGGCGGGACCAAGGACCACTGCAGCGGCGCAGCCCGCGAGGCGTCTGGCCCGCAGCCCAGAGCGTGCCCAGGGCACCTTGCGGCTGCTGCTGCTCTTGCACCCAAGACCCCGGGGCTCGCAGCACCCCCAGGAAGGCCCCAACCCGGAGGGCGCAGGCGCCCCGCAGCCCAGGCGGAGCGTTCCCTTGGGCAGGGCGCAGTGCGGGCCTGTCCCCGTGGCCAGGAGCGGCCGGGGTGCCGGCCCCGCTGGACATCCCGCGGCACAGGGGCCAGGCAGCGGCGCGCACCGCGGCAGCGCCCGCACAGCTCGCGCCCAGGGCACTTTCCCACTCCGTCCCCGTGCTGCACCGTGTGGCCACGTGGGCTGCGGGCAGAGCCGCAGCCGCTGCAGCAGCCAGGGCCTGTGCCCAAGGAGGGAGGCGCTGGGAGGGCCTGGTGGGCAGGGGGCTCCTGCGAGGGGCAGCGGGCTCCTGTCTTCAAAGGGGGACGGAGAGATTCCCCGTGGGGCCGGGTGCTGCGGCCAGGAACCAACGTGAGCAGGAAGCGCCGCAGGAAGGGATGAGGAGCCCCAGCTCTCAGCCTGGGCCTGCCCGGAGCCGCACGGGCCAGCGCAGGGGCAGCTGCCCCGGCTCCCTGCTCACCCCAGCAGAGCCCGCGCTCCTGCCGCCCCCTTCCCAAAGGGAATTCCAGCACGGAGGGAAAGGTCAGGCTCACCAACAGGACTGCACTGCAGCATGGGGCTCGACGGGAGAGCCGTGGCCATGGGTGCTCGGCCACCCGGGCAGCAGGTGAAGCGGCCGCTCCGCACTTCGCCACCCACCGATGAGGGAGCGGAAGCCGCGGGGCTCTCGCGCCGTGGGCAGGAGGGCTCGAGGGTGCGAGCTGCAGGCGAGGGTGGCTGCCGGGGGCTGCGGGGCTGGCGCTCGTGCTGCCTGACGGCTGCCTGGCACTCACGCTCCCCGGCGCCGCTGCTCGAGCGGCCCGGCCGGCCCAGCAGCTCCCGCTCCGCACGCCGGGCTGCCCAGGCCCCCTGGAGTCCCGGAGGCGGCAGCTCGCCGCGCAGCCTGCGCTCCCGCGACACTGCCGGGGCTCCGCTCGCAGCCTCGCTGCCCGCCCTGTTCTGAACTGCTGCCGAGCTCGGGGCCCGGAGTCCCCAGGGAAGCCGGCCGGGCTCCGTGCCCGCGCAGCGCTGCCCTGCGCCCACAGCAGAGCCGCTCCGCTCCACAGCCCGGCACTGCTCTCCCCTCGCGCAGCGGGGACACGGCCCAGCTTCCCCGTGGGGCTGCCCAGTGTCCGGCTGGCGCCCGCAAGGCGCTCGAGCCCTGGCTGGGGACACGCTGCAGCAGCCGCAGCCTGGGGGGATGGCCCTTCGGGGACAATACGAGGACAGCACTGGATACAAGGACAGCACTGGATATGGCTCAAGAGGGTGAGAGCAGTGCCGGCGCAGGGCGCAGCGCCCGCCCCTGCTCGTGGGCTGCTCCAGCCGAGGGCCTGGCCTTGCAGCTCCCACGTGGGCTGCGTCCGACCCGGCCGTCGCCCAGCCCCGCGCCACTGCGAACGGCCTCCTCTCTTCGCCAGCCTCAGCCCAGGCCCTCTCACAGCGGCGCAGATTCCACCCCGTACAAGAAGGCAGTGCCGCGTGGCAGAGTGCTCAGGAAGAAGCCCAACGCCTCCCGCGAGCAGCCGCCCGCGGCCGAGCGGCGCCAGGCCCCCGCGCTGCAGGCAGCCCTGGTTTGGGCGCACGGCGAGCACCCAGCCCTGCCCGGGCTGCCACAGGGAGCGCTGCGGACACGGTCGAGCAGCGGGACCCTCGGCAGGAGCCCCACAGCCGCAGGAGGCCTCGAGTCGCCCGCCCGGCAGCACCGTCCTGCCCAGGCCCGGGGCACACGGAGCCCGGCGCCGGCTGCGACATCGGCTCGGAGCGCGGCCAGCCCCCATCCTGCTCACCTGCCAGCCTCGCGGCATCACCCTCCACAAGGCAGGGTGAGGGGGGCGCCAGGCGGGCTCTCCCTGTGCGCATCGTTTGCAGGGCAGCAGTGCCCGCACGGCGCCTCTCGGCGCTCGCTGCCATGGGGCTTCCCCGCTCCTCTTCCAGGAGCTTCCTGGCGCCAGGGCCTGGGCGGGCGCTGCCCGGGGCCGGCCTGCAGGATGCCCGGCTGCCCGGCTCTGCCCTCGGAGCAGAGTGCAGCGCGCGGGGCACCCGGAGCCAGCGCTGCCACGGGAGCCGCGCGGCTACAGGGGCTGTCGGCAGCCTGTGGCGCCGCTCGGCACAGCGCATTCCCGACTGCTCCTCATCCCCAAAAGGCATCGGGCCTGGCCACCGGCCAGGGCAGCTCCGCACTTCCCGTACAGGAATGTCAGACCAGGCACACGGAGGCAGAGTGGGTTGCGCGCGACCTGCGGAGCACCCACCACTGCTCCAAAGGGTCGGCGTGACCGTGGGCACCGCAGCGCCTCCGCGCAGCATCGCTGCCAGTGCGGCCCAGGCACCACTGTGGTCCAGGCAGCGGCTGTGCCAAGGGCCCTGCATGGTGGCACGGTGCGGAACCTTGCAATACGGCGTGGTACGGTGCAGTACAGCACGGTGCAGCGGGGCACGGTGTGCTCTGGGCTCCCCGGCTGCTCCTGCGCCCACCCTCCTCCTGCCACAACGTCCCCCGCCAGGCGCGAGGCACCGATGCGTGCGGGGCCCGACGCGGGGCTGTCACTGCAGCCCCGCGCTCACCTGTAGGCACGGCCGAGCCTCTGCTGAGCTGCACAGGCAAGACAGGGAAAGCAGGGAGCACCAACGCGACCGGCCCGGTCAGCTAGGTTCCGCCGTGACCTCCGAGGAGACGTTAACAGCTCACGCCAAAAAACAAAACCCCTCTGAGTCTGCGTAACCAACATTTATTCCTGGTACGACACAGCGGGACGCAAACCAAAAGCAGTGACCGTCCCGAGCAGCCCCGCAGGTTAAGCCCTTCAGCTACCTCTGCCTTTGCCACAGGGCTGCTGAAGGGACGGAGCTCCCAGGCACCCCACGTCCCGAGGCCCTTCCTGGAGCCGAGGCCCGGCCGGCCGGCTGCACGGGCAGGCCCCGCGGCAGAGCGCGAGCAGTGGGGCCACCCCGCGGTGCCGGGGACGCCGCGTGGCGCCGCAGGGCCCTGGCACACGCGGCGCTCTGCCCAGCAGCACAAAGCGGGCGCCGCGGTTCCCACCTCTGCAAACGCACAGGGCACCCACAAATGCTCTGCGCATCCCGTCCTCCCGCCACGCGCTCACCCTGCGCCTGCCCGCAGGCAGCCCAGAGCGGAGCGGGGAGATCCCTGCCCGGCAAGCGGACCCTGCCGGCACGGGCCAAGCACCGAGCGCCACACGAGGGAAGCGCTGCCGCCTGGCCGCGGCCTCACTCCCGGTGCGCAGCAGGGTGGGAAGGAGCGGCCACAGGAGCTGGGCCACGAGCAGCACGGAGCACGAAAGGGCAGGTGGGAAGGAGCGGTGACAGGAGCGCAGCGCGGGGCCACGGGCAGCACGGAGCGCGGCAGGGCAGCTGGGAAGGAGTGGCCACAGGAGCGCGGTGATGGAGCCGCGGACGGCACGGGGCTGCGGGCAGCGTGGGGCGCAGCAGGGCAGGTGGGAAGGAGCGGCGACAGGAGCGCAGTGACGGGGCCACAGGCAGCACGGAGCCGTGGACAGCACAGAGCGCGACAGGACCATGCACCAGGCGGATGAGCCGCATCCCCGCACTGCCGCGGCTCCCGGGCCTCTCGGCACGGCCAGGGCACTGTGCTCAAGCGCAGCGCGGCTGCAGCGCGCGGGCCGCCCTGTCTGCCCATACCAGGGCAGGCTGCAGCTGTCCCTGCGCCCACCGGCAGAGCCAGGCAGGGACCCTGGGCCGCGCTCACAGCTCGGGTCCTCCCTGTGCGGCTCGGCCGGCTTGCCACAGCACCGCTACCGCCCATGGCACCTGCCGTGGCAC
The DNA here is from genome assembly GCF_003342845.1 of Nothoprocta perdicaria. Lineage (NCBI taxonomy): Eukaryota > Metazoa > Chordata > Aves > Tinamiformes > Tinamidae > Nothoprocta > Nothoprocta perdicaria. The sequence continues at coordinate 755,037 of NW_020455160.1, forward strand.
CGCGGGTCCCTGGGGCACCACAGCATTCCCCCCAGCAACACAGCACCCCCGGTGTCACCGCAGCACTCCCATGTCACTGCGGCATCCCCTGCATCACTGTGGTACCCCCCTGTCACTGCAGCATCCCCTCATCACTGTAGCACCCCCATGGCACCTCTGTGTCACCGCGGCACCCCTGTGTCACTGCGGCACCCCGATGTCACTGCCTCTCCAGCACCAGCACCGCAGCCGCTGCATCACCACAGCATCCCCTCAGCACTGTGGTGGCACCCCCCATGTCCCCACAGCGTCCTCCCCATCACAGCAGCAGGCCTCATCACTGTGGCACCTGCCGTGTCCCCACAGCACCCCCATGTCCCATGGCATCCTCCTCATGTCCCCGTGGCATCCCCCTGTCCCGCAGCATCCTCCCTGTGTCCCCGCGGCAGCCCCTGCCCTGTCACCCGGCGAGCCGCCCATGGGGGCATAGGCCCCATGTGCCCCCCCAGGCTGCCCACACACGAGCACAGGGTGGAAAGGGACCGCGCCGGCCGCGTCCCCGCGCAGCCACCGGGAGCCCGAGCCAAGCAGCCCCACGCGACCCCGGCACGGCCGCCCACGCCTCGCGCAGACCCCAGGGCGACGTGCTTCCCGGCAGCCACCTGTAAAACTGCCGGCCTAATAAACCCGCAAACTACAGAGAGGTTCCACTGGCAGAGTGGGGAAGAGGCAGGGAGCGGCTTCCTGCCGGGGAGGCGCAGGAGGAGCAGGCGAACGAGGTGGCCGCAGCTGAGCGCTCGCGGGGCCGCTCGAGGCCGGCAGGTGCCCCACGGTAAGAGGGGCAGGGAGCAGCAGGGCCAGGCCAGCCCCACAGACACCCAACGAGCCGTGCACGGCGCTCACAGAGCCCAGGACACCCAACGAGCCGTGCACGGCACTCACAGGGCCCCATGGACACCAGATGAGCTGCGTGCGGCGCTCGCAGGGCTCGGGCCACCCGATGAGCCGAGCACGGCACTCGCAGGGCCCCACGGACACCTGACGAGCTGTGCACAGCGCTCCCAGGGCTCGGGACACCTGACGAGACGAGCACGGTGCTCCCAGGGCCCCATGGACACCCGATGAGCTGCACGCGGCACCTACAGGGCCTGGGACACCCGACGAGCCGAGTGCGGCGCTCGCAGGGCTCAGGACCCCCAACAAGCCGAGTGCGGCACTTGCAGGACCCAAGGCACCCAACGAGCCGTGCGCGGCACTCGCAGGGCCTGGGACGCCCAATGAATCGCGCAGCGCTCACGCAGGGCCCGGGGCACCATCCCGGCGCAGCGCCGGCTCCCGAGGCGCACAGGCTGCTCCCCAGGGCAGGAGACCCCGGTGCCCTCGTGGCACCGCAGCCGGCGCTGCCCCTGCCGAGCAGCACGAGCCGCCGCGCAGCGGCCACCGGCCCCGCTCGTGCTCTGCTCCAACCTGCCCCCGAGAGCAGGCCAGAGCCAGGGCCGGCTCGCCCCCCGAGCCCCTCATCCCAGGGCAGCGCGTCCATCCCCCGTGCTGCTGGCCAAGGCGGCGCATGGGCATTTTGCTGGGAGGCAGCTGGGCCCCGCGCGGCCGGGGGTCTCCTTGGGGCGGCAGCAGTAGCTCCCGTGCTGTGCACAGACCGTGGAGCGGCCGGGGGCTCCAGGGGCTCCGCACGCTCTGCGGAGCGGCCGCGGGCTCCGCAGCACGGCTGGGGCCCCGGGGCGCCCTGCAGGCTCCGGCGCTGCGGCGGCGCGGGCACGGACGGCACCGTTAGCTCCAGAAGCAAATGGAGGTCGGCACGGAGCTCCCCGGGAAGGGCAGGCCATCCTCCCCGCGTGCAGCCGCGCAGCGGGGCGACGCGGCCCCGCACGGAGCGGCCGGGCCGGGCCGCAGCCCCGGGG
>NW_020455160.1:758025-815095 GCF_003342845.1 Nothoprocta perdicaria
CGGCCGCGCTCCGGAGGCCCCGCCGGGGTTGTCGCCCTCGGCCGGCGCTGCCGGGACCCTTGCGGCCGTTCTGCGCCGCCCCGAGCGCTCGCAGGGCGCTCTCACGTGGGACCCCGGCTTCCCCCTCCAGGAGCAGCAAGCGCGGCCCCGGCTGCTGGGGCTTCGGAGCTCAGCTCCACGCAGTGCAGCACACACCATGTACCCCAAGGAGGCCGTTCCTGCCCGGCCCCTGCGCGCGGCCAGCAAGGCCTCTGCCTTTGGTGGCTTTGGCGCTTCTTGGTGCTAGTGAAGGAAATCCCGTTCTCCGGAGAGCCGGACTGAAATAAATGCGGAGGGAATGCAGGGTGGCCCCGCCGCGAGGCCACCGGGCTCCCCGCGAGCGCGGGAAGCCCCGCTGAGCGCCACCAGGCCGGCCGCGTCCTCCGGCCTCCCTCCCGCTGCAGGGATCTGAATCCTCCGTATAGGATTCCCCTGGGAAATTCCTCTGGGCTCACAAAGGCGCCCCAAGAGCTCCCTGTGCTGCAGAGACCCCCGCAGCGCCTGCACTCACAGGTGGCCCCCTCGGGCCGTGCAGAGGGACCACTGCTGCCCTGTGCTGGGAGAGACGGAGGTGACCGGAGCCGTCGGGAACAAGCGCCAGTGCCCTCGAGTACAGACCGGCCCCAAACACGTTGCCGTTACATGTTTGCCTTGAAATCAGTGTTAACTGACAACAGGAAAAGGTAAAATGCAGGTAAAAGTGGTTACTGACATCACCCGAGCTAGGCTACAGTGACAAATACTCTCCAAAGAAAGCAGCGAGGAAATGAAGAAGTTGTTAACACACTTCTGTTACACACTTCTGTAAAACACTTCTGTTAACACTGGGAAGGAGACTCTCTGTCCTGCCAGGGCTGTCACTCCTTTCCAGGGGACTTTCTTCAGGGCTGCTATCCCTGAGGGGGCAGAAAAGGCATCACCTGGAGCCTGCAGGTACCCAGGCCTTGTTTCTGCTGCCAGCAGCTCCCGAGGACGCCTGGGATTCCTCGCAGGGCCCTCGCTGAGCCCCCTCTGTGGTGCCGTGCCGTGAATGGGGCAGGGACTTGGCTCCAACACTGCCCTCACAGGGTGTCCGAACGACCCCATCGCCTTCCTCACTCCCGTCCTCGCAGGCGGCCACTCGGCGGCACCGCGTTTGTCCAAACGCAGGCGTTTCACGATGGGAACCAAGGGCACCTGGAGCCCGAGGGCTGCGTTCTGCCCGCCCTCCTCGAGCGTCCCCAGCTCTGAAGCGAGGCACAGGGACGTCCTGCAGACTTTACAGTGCATTCACAGTGCCGCTTCCCAAACTCAGCCTCTGAGAAATGCAAAATCCCATCAGAGGCACATGAGCAGCTTCTGCTTTTACTGCATCCTTTCTCGCTGGAGGCGAAGTTAGGGACAGGTTGTTGCTGCTGATGGCAAGCCCTACGCTAAACCAGCAAGCTGATTGTGCTGGAGCTGCCGGTGTCGGCTGGCCGGGCTTGGTGCTCCTTCGTGGCCACTCCAATAGCCTTCCTTGCACACATGCCGAGGACCCATCGGACAGTGCCAGTTTACACCATCAAACGGGGAGTTTCAGCCTGTCAGGATTATCGACCGGCTCGGTCTCTTCTCCCACCTCCAAAGGCCCAACCGCATGGACAGAAGGCTTCACGACCAACCGTGGGGTTCGTGCACGTTTCTCAATGCATATGCCCTACATCTGTGAACTGGATACCACAGAGAACTGCCTAGGAGAACTGGTGACCCACTTGACCGTCCAGCCTGGGATTTATGGGGAGATTTGAGGCTAGCAAACAGGAATTGCCAAAGTCCATATAAGAGGTCTTCTGGAGCAATATTTTTTCTCTCTCTATCCCCTAGAGCAATCCCCCCAGATCGTTTCAGGGAATATCATGAAAGTGATTTTTGCAAAGATCTGTGCTGCCTGAAGCAAAGATGCTTTGGGAGATGCTTTGGCTAAGCCCGCGTCTGTCTGCATCAACCCTCTCATGCCCTAAAGGGGAATATTCCCAAAAGTAGAGCCTCCAAAGGCTGGAGCTCTGGGAAGCGTGGTCAGTCCAAAGACAGTCTCCCTTGCAGAGACCTGAGACAGGCAGCCTGGGCCTCGGGAGAGGGCGAGAGCCCCTGGAGCTGGAGATGCTGGTGGAAGCTGAGGGGCAGGGCCTGGTGCGGGGACAGAGCCACCCGGGACCCCACGGGCCGTGGCCTGAGCAGGGCTCTGCACAGAGGCCGTGTCTGCGCTGGGACAGCCCTCCTTGTTGATGCCCTTACAGCCCCGAGCAGCTGGCGCCGGTGCGTCCTCCCTGCAGGAGGATCCCTCGGCCGGGCCTCGCTCCTCGCGCCCGGCCACCCGCAGCACAGGCGGCCGAGGGCACGGAGCTGCGGGGCCACAGGAGCTGCGCGGCCGCACAGGGACATGCTGCTGGCAGAGCTGGCTCAGGAGGACCCCGCTTGGAGCAGAGCTGGCTCAGCAGGACCCCGCTTGGAGCCCTGGTGTGAGCGTGGAGCCCAGCTGCAGCAGTGTGTGCCCAGGCGACCCGGCGGGCCGTGGCACGGGGAGGGGCGGCCGCTTTGAGGCTGGACCTGTGCCGTGCCGCACAGCTCACCGCAACGGAGCCCCCTGCACAGTCCCCAGCTCGTCCTGCAAACGCTTCTCTTCTGACTAGCCCTCGAGTTAGCATGGAGCCCTGCATCCGGATGCAGGATGAGCAGCTCCTGGCAGCCCCAGGTCCTGGGAGGGAGGACATCCACCTGCCAGGGCTGCCAGGGAATGATGGTGTCCATGTGGGAATGATGGTGTCCGCGTAGGAATGATGGTGTCCACATGGGAATGATGGTGTCTGCATGGGAATGATGGTGTTCGTGTGGGAATGATGGTGTCCACATGGGAATGATGGTGTCTGCATGGGAATGATGGTGTTCGTGTGGGAATGATGGTGTCTGCATGGGAATGATGGTGTTCGTGTGGGAATGATGGTGTCTGCATGGGAATGATGGTGTCCACGTGGGAATGATGGTGTCCGCATGGGAATGATGGTATTCGTGTGGGAATGATGGCGTCCGCGTGGCAATGATGGTGTCCACATGGGAATGATGATGTCTCTGCGGGAATGATGATGTCCGCATGGGAATGATGGTGTTCGTGTGGGAATGATGGTGTCCGCGTGGCCTCTGGGATGCCCCATGGCAGTGGAGCAGCAGAGGCCGGGCAGCACTCAGGAAGGGCTGGCGTGGCCCCGGGAAGCTGCGGCTCCACGCGGGCTCCTCGCCCACTGACGGGCAGCCCTCGTCCCGCGAGGGGCCGTGCGGGGCCACATGATGCGCCCCGCGAGGGCGGCACGGGCAGGAGCGGAACAGACCTCCCCGCAGTAAGAGGAGCCTCTCCTTGCTGGCTCCTGCAGCACCCACGTGCCCCCTGCAAAACACAGAGCCCGCAGGCAGCCTGAGGATGGAGGCGCAGACTGGCAAAAAAACTGCTTATCATATAAAAGGCTCGAGTAATTAGCCAGCATTAGCGTCGAGGTAGGCTTCCCAAGTGCTGTAGGGCAGGTTAATCGGGCTAGCTTTGCAGTGGAAGGGTTTGAAGAACTACTCTGAACCTGCTTAGGATGTTTTTTCCACCTCTGCTCAGGCACATGGGGAGCAGTAGCCCCCAAGTCCGGGACTAGCCCTGGACATTGCTGAGATGTGTGTATGTCGCGCTATCTTCTCTGGAGCTGACAGCACAGAGATAATAAACTGGGCTGTGGGGTGGCTCAAGTGGCACCAAAGCATGAGAAGGATCGGAGGGGCCCCAGCCCAAATGCCCCTTGGCCGAGGCCGTTCTTTGGCGCGGTCCGCAGTGCCTGCGTCTCCCTGTGGCCGGATTACGGTGGGGAGAAGTTACCCCGGCCTTGGCCAGGGATCCCGGGTATTCCAAGTAGCTGTGGTTTCCCAGTCTTGATCTAGGAGAGGTAGGGAATGAGGCACTCCAGAGCAAAGCAAGGAGTCTGTTAAGACAGCCTAAAGCTGGAAAGCCCAGTTCAAGCACGAAGCTTCTCTTGAATGTGGCCGTTCAGGGAGATTCTCCTGCCCTGAGAGCTTGGGCAGGGCCCATATCTGATATATTTGCCACTGTGACTTCTCCTCTGGGATTATTTGGGGTTATTAAGGGCTTTCCACTGGGCTTTGCTGCCACGAGTATTTGATGGCAGAGGAGATGGGGTATGGGAGCTCCTAAGAGCAGAATTGCATGGCAAGCACCCTGACCCACTGTGGTTCCCTGTCAGCAAGGAGGCTGCAGGTGCTTGTCCTGGGCTGCTCGGGTGACCCAAAGAGACAGCACTACCCTACCAGGCGCCTTAGAGCCAGCACATGCCCCATGGTCGTTTTCAGCTTTCCCTTTGAGATGGGTGCTTCATCATTGCTGTAAATCTGGTTCTGGAGACTGCCTGACACTAACCTCTGCGCAGGAAATGATGCTCACGTAACTCGGTACCGGTCTAAGCTCTGGGGGCTGGAAAGCCTCCCTTGTGCAGGGCCTGGGTTCGTGCTGAGCACGGCTGTCCCGCGGGGAACGGGCTGGCTCCCTTGTTCGCAGGACATTCGCTCCCGTTATCGCCGTGACAAGCACGGGCCTGAATTACGTGCGGAGCGTTGTTCTGCCATCACTGCTGCGAGGAACTTCCCTTTGTGCTGCTTCTGTTCTTTCCACATCCCTCTTTTGTGTGTGTTTTCTCAGGCTGGAACAAAATGAACTGAACAGTCAGACTCAACATGCAGAGCCTGAGCAGCAGGGCTGGGCTCACGAGGCTGCTTTGTGGACCTTTGTTGGAGAGCCAACATGCAACGGTAGCGGTCAGCTCTAGAACGAGAACTGACCTTTGGCCAGCAGATCTAGCTAGCGAGAGAAGGATGAAGTGGCAGCACCTTTTCCCAGGGCTTTCAGTGAACCCCCCGTGACTTTCTGCCTAGGTTGGGGGGGTTCAGATTTGCCAGCTCGAAGGTGTTTCTGATCTTCAGCTAGAAACAATGGAGCGTGTTTAACATGCTGCTCATCGTTAGCCCAGGCCCGCACTCTCTGTTGCCAGCCTCTCAGGTGAGCTCTACTCATTGTGTGCACAGAACCAAAACAGAGCTATCGACCTGGGCCGCTCCTGGACACAGACAACAGAAGTATTTTAACAAATTGCAAATCAGACAGCCCCCAGCTCTTTATACAGTGTTGTTTGTTTGTTTGTTTGTTTCTCCCTGCACATTTTCCTCTAACAGATTATAATGATTTTACTTCCAGTCGGGTTTCCTTGCTGCTCTCCCCTCTCCCTGGGCTCCTGCTGAGACCCGTTGTGACTCGTGGTCAGCTGCTCCAGGAGCTTTAGCCGCTTTGCCTCACCCAGACTTCAGTTCTGTGAGCTTTCCAGCCCTAGCTCCGCGCTCAGTTTCTGTGGGAAGCAGGCCTGAAGCTCAGTTCCCAGCCCTTCCTAAATGGCTCTCCAGGATGATGCTGGTTTAATTCCTTGGCCCTGCGTTCCCTCCATGCCCTCGCATCCATTTGGACCCGTGGGTTACTCTCAGTGCTTGCCCAGGTCAGGACTCCACCTGTCCTTCTCCTCAGATCACAAAGCCAGCCAGGAGCCTCTTCTAAGAGTTTCCAATATACTCTTTATCCAGAAATGGTAAAATCACTGAAAAGAGGGAACCTTTGTGACCAGGTAATGCCCTTCCCAGGCACAGGCTTGCTCTCTGACACAGGACTCTTATATTTGTTTTAGAATCCCCAACAGTGGTGACTCCAGCCCTTCACTTTCCTCATCCCAGCACTACCATCAATTTTCCTTGCAGTGATGTACTCCTGTTTCTCCTTGTTTTACCCAGCAGACAGATGTTTATCCTTTCCTCTTCTCCGCAGTCATTTGCATTCCTGCATGCTGCTGCCGGAGACCCCCTGCTCTCTCCTACCAGTGAAGCAGTCGCTCTTCTGCAGTCCTTTCTCGCAGGTCGTGTTTGCCAGGTCTCCGACCTCCTTCTCGGGACCCTCCCCAGCCAGTCCGAAGGGCCGTGTCCGGATGCTGTCACGCTCTTCGGATGGGGCGTCCCCGTGCCGGGCGGAAAGGCAGAGCCGTTCCCAGCGTCTCTGAAGCAGTTCTCCCGGGATGTGCATCCCGGCGTGGTGCTTGCCTTTCTCACCACAGCCTGAAGCTGCTATCTATCCCCATGTTCTGCTATGCTGCATTATATCGCAGGTCATTCCCCAGAAATTGCTATCTCGCTTCTCACTGTCCATTCCTTTTATACAGTTGCCTGTTTATGCTGAAGTGCTGACCGCACTTACCTCTATTGCATTACATCTCTTTCCCTGGGACCATTTCTCCAATTTGTCAATGAACGTGGCCTGGAAGAATAATCCAGAATTTGGAACCTGTCTTCCAGCATACTTGCCATTTTTCGTGTTTCATCTGCAAGTTTAAAGCCTGTCCTGCGGCCCAGGAACTTACCTGCTGGTAACTGCATCCTGGAAATGGTGATCCCAGCTGGAAGAGCACTCCTTTTGTAACGTTCAATGAGAATATGGTCTGTAAGTTGCTTATGAGTGTGTTTTACGAAAGAGTGTCAAGAGCCTTACAAACCTCAAGATGTATCTGCTGTTCTTCCAGTTCTCCTGCCAAAGGAGAAAATTAGATTGCTTTGTGGCAGTCCATCCCTTGGAAGTCTACCCTGGCAGCTGCTCTTCTTGTCATCCTGCTGGAGCTGGAGGTACGTAGTGTGGTGTTTGTGCTCGCCTTTCTCTAGGACTGAAGCCCAACTCAGTAGTCTGCAGTTTAGTCTCCTCTCTAAAGACAGGCAGAGTGTTGCTTTTCCCAGGCCTCCCCGCCGCCACTCGCCAGGGCTGCTGCGGTGGTGGCTGCTCCCGCTGCCACGCGGCCGCCCGCTCCGGGCGAGCGCTCGCCCTTCCGCGGGACGCGTGGCCGCTGGGCAGAGCGACGCCGGCTTCCTCGGCCATTCCCCAAACCCTCTCGGTGACTTTCCCTCTCCACCCCACAGGCCGCCAGCCCCGTCTTTGCCCTTCCCCTTCCTCCCCGCACATTCCTGAAGTGCTCTCTCACAGCCCTGCTTGCTGAATCACATTTTTTTCCCTCTGGCCTTCTTGATTTTGCTTTCCATGGCAATGCATTTAGTTTCAAACCCATCAATTTTGTGCTTCCTGTTTGCTCCGCGCCACGTGAGCGAGGCTCGTGGTTTGATGCTGTTTGCCTTGGCTCTAGCAAGGCCTCTTGCAGGGTCTCCTGCAGCCTCCTCAGAGCCAAACTATGAGACCTGGACTGGAGAAACGGGCACTAGGGGCGGCTGGAGACGTTGGCAGGAGCACAGGCTGCAGGAAGAGATCAGGCTATGGTGTGAATCCGCATATAGGGGTCTACCGGGGTCAGTCCTGGGGCCAATACCGTCCGGCATCTTCGGTAACGGCCTGGCGGACGGGGCGGGCAGCCCTGGCACATTGGTGGGTGAACCTACAAGATGTCTGCTGTGCAGAGGGCCCTCAGTGGGCTGGGAGCCAGGCTTGCAGAAACGCAGGTTTCACGCAAGGCGAGTGCAGAGCCCTGTCCTTGGCGGAGGGGACCCCGCGCAGCCGAACGCATGGCGGCGCTGCCCGAAAGCCGCCCTGCGCAAGCCGTGGGGCCCCGTGGGCAGCTCGGGCAGCCACGCAGCGTGTCGCTGAGCCGCCGCGCTGAGGGCCCGGCCCAGCCCGCAGCACTAGGCCAAGGGCAGCCCGCGAGCGAGGGCAGGGGTGGGAAGGCCCGGCCCCGGGGAGGCCTCGCGCTCTTCTGCAGGGCCTGCACGGAGAGACTGGGGCGCTCGGCTGTTGGGCCCGCACGAGAGGTGAGGACGAGACCTCGCTGCGGGCGGGAGGGCGCAGCAGGGAGAGGCCACCTCCGCGCTCGCCCAGGCCGGCCGAGAGACGCCAGGGAGCTCGGACTGGATACAAGCGTGTGCTGTCACACAGGGACAGGGCTCGTGCAGACACGGGAACACGGCTCAGGAGGTTCTGGGCTCTCCATCCTTGCAAATACTTGAAACTCAACTGCTCCAGCCTGGTCGAACTGATCTCCAGAGGTCCCTTCCTCCTCACACGATGTGTTTTTGTAATTTAGCGTGTGCTTCCTTTTCTGCCTCTGTACTGGGGATGTGCTTGTGTCTGTGTGTTGAACAGTGTTTCTTTGAAGACCATCAGCTCTCCTCAATTCCTTTATTCCTTGGCTTTTCTGTCTTTGCCATCTTAACATCCAATCTTTACAGTTATTAAAGTCTGCCTCCTGGAGGTCCCTTTACTTAGTTCAAAGATCTTCTTTCCATCCTTGAACACAAAGGTGTCTTTCATGTCTTGGCCACATTCACCCAACTTACCTTCCCCTCCACCTTCTGCATCCATCACCTTGTTCGTTAGGAGGAAACCTAGAAGCCTTTTCCTCTAGCCACCACTTCCCTTCTCTTGCAAAAATTGCTTCCAGCGTGTTGGGAGATGTTGCTGGTCAATCTGTCTCCTGCTGCTGTGTTTTCCCTCTAGGCACTAAGTAGGGTCGTTTTGTGTCACCATGAAGCTTTGGGCAAGTGACAGTGCTCACCTGAAGTCCCCTCCATGTCATCTGTAGACACTGGGCTAGAATGGTGCCTGCCTTCTCCCCGGATTGCAAAGCAAACAAATCTGTCCTTAATATACAAGGCAACACATTCCTCCTTAATACTCTGCCTGTCTTTCTAGAACAAGCTGCATCCTTCGATATTAATATTCCAGTCATGTGGATTATCCCATCAAGCCTTTGTTATACCAATTAAATCATAATCTTGATCATGCCTTGAGACTTGCGGCTCCTTTTGTTTATCCTTGCGCTGCGCCATGGGCACGCCGACGTGCGTGGCGCTGGGCAGAGTGACCCGCGCTCTCCTGCGAGCCCAGCGGCCGCCTCGCGGGTCACGAGCTGCAGATGTGGAGCGGTGGCCGCACTCGGGAGCTGCCCCAGGGCCGCGCCGAGCGGTGACGGGCACGATGCCACCCGGTCACTGCGCTCTGAGCGGGGAGCTGGGGGAGAAAGGGGGCATGCAGGAGCCCCGGGAAGGAGGGAAGGAGGGAGGGAGCGAGCAGAAGGAAGGAAGGATGGAAGGAAGGACGGATGGAAGGACGGAAGGGGCTCTGCAAGGCCCCGCACCTCTGTGTGTGCTCCTGTGGTGCTCAGGGGCTGTGTGGCTAGGCCCAGCCTTGGGGCTCCTGACACTAGAACAAGGCTCTAGCCATGCAGCCGAGGCTCCGCATCCCTGCTGCTGCTGGAGGGCACATGGTGGGAAGGGGAAATGAGGGCTACACCCTGTCCATCTCCTGGCATTATTAAAGTCAAACGAGGAGCTGGAGCAAGGGCCCCTGTGCACTGGGTGCCAGGGGAGAAGAGCAGAGTGAGGGTGGGCGACACAACCTCAAAATCCCAGGTCTGGACACCAGCTCCTTGGAGTGGCCCCACTCCACAGATGGAGCTGTGGGCAGAGGAGAAGCCACCTGGAGACTCCCTGTCCCGCGTGGCCAGGGCCTCTGAGAGCCGGGAGCTGCCTCCTTCGGGCCGCTCCGCACCCTACTCCCTTGGACGGGCTGCCGGGCGCTGCGCGGGGGCTCTCGGGAGGGCTCGGTGCGACTCCTCTGCGGCCCTTGCACTGACTGCCAAGTGAGCAACAACAGCGTGCGGGGACGGGGCTGTGCACGTGTGAGTGTGCACAGTGTGTGTGTGTGCACATATGTGCATGCACAAGTGTGTGAAGAGCATCAGAATTTTGGTGTCCAGCAGATTTCCAGCACATTTCCAGGCCAGGCTGTTGCAGTTGCAAGGCAGCACAGCGGCGTGTTCAAGGTCTGGCGCAAATCCAAGCTCTGGCCACACTCCTTGGGGCTTGAGCTCTCCTGGAGGGGTGAGTCCTCGGAAACCCGGTGCCCGCGGTGCGCAGCGGCCCTTACCGTGCGCTGCCCGCGCCGTCCTGCGCTCCAGGCTCAGCCCTGCTCCCAGCGGCTGAGTCACTTTTCATTACGCAGAGGCAAGCAATCTCTCGGCACAGCCCAGGGAAATCAAGAGTGAGGAGGAAAATGAGCTCGTTAAAGCGCCATAAACACAACGAAGGATCACCCACATCCCGGCGACCGCTTGGCCAGCTGTCCAGGTCAGCCTGCAGGGAGAGTCCGGCGAGCGGGACGGGGCAGGGAGCCCCAGCGATGCGGGGCTAAGCAGGGACCCCAGGGGCTCCCGTCACCCCGTGCCCAGCCGCACGCAGCACGTCCCCAGCAGCAGGACATACTCCAGCACCCTGGCCCAAAGAGCCCCTTGGCGTCGGTGCCCGGGCGACACGAGCTGCGTGGGACACACAGGGCAGCAGCCGGGAGCTTGTCTGCGAGGCGGTCGTTGTCCCTGATGAGGGTCTTCAAGCAGCGACCCAGGCTGCCGGGGAGGCTGGGCGGCCTCTGTGCGGGGAGGTGCCGAGGCCCGACTGGATAGAGCCCCCAGCAGCCTCCGTGGCCGCTCGGATGGCCTTGCTTTGAGCAGGAGGCTGGGCTGGAGACCTCCTGGAGCCTCTTCCAGCCCGAGTTATCCCGTGACACTGAAGCGAGGCTCCTCTGAAAAAAGGAGAGGATAGAAAATAATGAGGGGATTTGTTTAGGTCTCTCATTTTACTGCAGCAAGTCTGTTCTAGAGCTGAATGTCAAGAGAAGAGAAAGTTCCCTCTCCCAAAAAATATAATAAAAGACCAAACAATTATTTTCATTTTCCTTGACACAGGTAAACAATTTACTCCTCTTGCAGAACATATGACAGTTCCCAAGGAATAAATGTTCTCGTTGTTTCATTATAAATCCTCACTAACCAACACGATTATTTAGCGCTAATGGCACTAAATATTTCCCAGTTTCCGTGCAGACAGAGGGCTTGGTGCTGGCATTAATCACAAACCGAGTGCCCCTTGCCTCGCTGGGCGTGCCCAGGCTTAGTTCGGAGTGGCGTGTGTGAGGGCTCGGAGGCAGAAGTGGCTTAGTGCAGTTTGCTCCCTGCCTAACGGGCTCCTTGGTGCTGGGGTGCTGGGCGGATGCAGCTGGCACGAGTGTGAGGGTGGCCCTGGGGCATCATCTTTGCTTCGTGGGGGGAAACTGAGTCAGAGAGAGCCCGGAGCTGTCTCCGGTCTGGCATCCGTGGGGAGCGAGGGGACATTGCAAGGGAGGGCTCCGAGAACGGAGCTGCCTCCCTCCCCATCCCAGCGCCTGGATGCGTCTTTGTTGGAAGTGGCTGGGCGCTTCCAGCCGAGAGCTCGTTAAGCACCAGCTGCTGGAGAGGACAAAACCCGGAGCCACCAGGGTATCAATTAGCACCTGTTCGTTAGCGAGCCCAGCCGCCCAGAGGAAGCAAACGGCCTCGTCCGCCACCAGCCTGCGCGGGAAGGGGAGCCCTCGTGGGCCTCTCCCCCGCGACGCGGAGCGCGGGGAGCGCGGCATGGGCGGACGGGCTGGTTCAGAGCCTGAGCAAATAGGCCAGGGCAGGAGGCAGCAGGGAAACAGGGACAGCGTAAAGCAAAAGCAAACAAGGGGAGCTTCAAACACATATTTTGGAGCAAGAATGCGGGTTTGTGACAGGACCGGTTAGGCAGGTCGTGGGGAGAGGGGCTCCTCGTGGAGCAGGCAGTGTTCCAGGCGAGCTCCGGATGACAACCAGGGGGATGGGGAAGCGGCAGGTGAAATGTGCTGCGGCGGGAGCACCTAGAGCAGGGCATGGGGCTGTGCCCCGCGCAGGGCTCCGAGCACAGCCCCAGGCGCGCCGCGTGCGCAGGGCACGTGCTGCCGCGGGGCCGCCACAGCGGGTGGGAGCACGGGCATCCTCGAGCCCCGGCGGCGCCTCCCATGCCACGGGCATCGCGGGGCAGGGCAGGAAGGCGCTCAGCCAGGGAGCAAACCCGGGCCTCCGGGGCAGGGCCGGGGCAAGGAGCAGCCTTGGCCACAGGCTCCGTCCGAGCTCTGGCTCTGCAGCTGCCCACGAGCCCAAATTAGCTCGTCAGCTGATGCCGCCGCTCCAAACACTGGTGGCTTTTGTAGCCACAGGCGGCCGAGGGCTTGTGCTCGCGCTGGGCCCCCATGAAGGGCGCCGCCGCTCTCACCCGGGCTGTTCCCGCCCGTCCCGCTCATGCGGAAGGGACAGAGGCGGAAGAGCCACCCTGGCGCGGGGTGACCTGCTCCCCTCTCCACATCAGCTCCGCTGCAGCTGAGACAAGAAAACAGGAGGTGTTTTCCCTACTGCAGCCCAACTTAAGGAAGCAGCGGCCTCCAAGCCCCGGCAAGGGTGGGCAGTGGGAAGGGCCCGGGCCGGGCACGCGGGCAGGATGGGCGCCGGAGCCCTGCGGACCTGGCTGCGCACAGGTTGATTCCGTGACCAGCAGGCAAGAGCAGTTCCCGAGCAGCCCCCAGAGCTTGCGGTTCTGCTGCCCTCTGCGTTACCACAAGAAGAGCTTTGCTAGGAGAGACGCGTGTGGCGGGCTCAGCATCTGTCCCTTGGTCTATAGCAATGGGATACCTGTCTTGGAAAAGGTTCCTAAACTAAAGGGCAAGGCTGGATCTTTGAGGGGACTGACCCCTAATGACCAGCAGCCCACGCCGGTCTCCCCGGAGATACTCACGGAGGAAGGATCCGAGCGTGGAGCAGAGAGGCCTGGTCTTGGTGGCAAACCTCCATGCTGCCCTTCTCTAAGGCTAGGGCTGCTTCTGATGCATTTAATTGGACCTTTGCTTCTGCCAAGTATCCCTTAGGGGAAAACTTCAAGCAAAATCTGCCCAAAAGGCAAGCGGGGAAACCTCTAACATTGGCAAAGGTTCTGTCCTTTCCAAGGCCGGGGAGAGCAGCTCTGTATTAACTGCTTCCTTTGTAAAACCACAGCACTGGGCTCATCTTGGAAATCTTGAAGTGAAACTTCCTAAAGCTGCTTCCCGCCAGGGGCCGGGGCCGGAGTGGCAGCAAGGCGCTCCCGGCTGCTCCACTGCTGCCCGGCCACCAGCAAACGGGCCAGGGCGGCGTGATCCCCGAGCTGGGCTGCACGGGCAGCTCCTCCCCAGCGCGGCCACCGGCGCCACGGCCCCGTGGCCTCGTCCTGTCCTGCCGAGGAGGCTCCCGCTCCAGCCAATCTCCCCGGCGCTGTAGGAGCCCCATGGAGAGATGCTGAGCGTGGAGCAGTCGCGACAGCCCAGCCCTCCTCCATTTGCTCTCTTTCCTAATTAGATGCAGTAATTAGGATGCTCCTCTCTCTCCTTCGCTCCGGGAAACTCTGTGCAGAAGCAGCAGCTGAGCCAGAGGCAGCTCTTGGCAGGCATCACCTGCAGCGCCTGCAGCGCGCAGCCTGTCCCGATGGTTTTCCCTTTTCCTCCCTTTTCCCGGAGCTTTGCCCAAGCAGAAGCCGTGGTGCTATCTGCTGGCAGTGTCCAACATTGCATTGCAGCTGCATGGAGCCCTGCATGCCGCTTCCCCTGCCGCCAGGCCCCCAAAGCCCCCTCCAAAATGGGGCTGAATATTTGCCTGGCAACAGACAGGTTTTTGCAGCGCTGCAATTGCCAGAGATGCTCCTGGGCAGGAGCTCCCCTGCATTGCGAAGGGAAGTGCGTTTCCAGGGGGAGATTTTGTTCCGTCTGGAACGTGACAGGCAAAATAAAAAGGAAAAAAGGAAGCAGTGAATCCTTCCCGCGCCTGCCCGGCCAGGCAGAAAAGGGCTCGGCCGCCTCGTGTGCAGGGCCGGTGGCAGCCTTGGCATGGCGCAGGGCCCTGCACGGCAGCAGCCGTCGGGATCCTCCCGTGCGGCCGCCTCGCGGGCGCTGCTTCTGCCCACGCCCTCTGTGCACGGGCTCTGCTCGCCTCCCCGTAGGGCACAGCCCGGACCTCGCTCACCTCCCCACACGGCGCAGCCCGCGCTTTGCACCTGCACCTGCAGCACCCATCCCCAGCGGGGATTAGGTGCCAAGACACTCCTCTGCTGCTGGCGGACACCACCGCCACGTCCCTTGGTCTCCCCTTGCTGCTCCCACTCATGTTTTAGAGCCAGTTCTTATCAAGACTTATTCAGGGTTTCTTCTGGAGCTGGTTGGAGTGGGGTCTGCTGCGGCAGCACCTGGCTGTGCAGACACGGGCTGGGCTCGCACCCTCCTGCTCCTGGGCACCCCTGCAGCTGCCCATGGGGACGGGCAGCCCGTGCCAGGGACCGGCCCTGCCCTCCCCGCTCCTCGGGGAAAGGATCCGGCGCCAGCTCGGATCCGGCTCACAGCACTCGCTGCTCCGCTCGTCCCTGTTGCAGTGATCAATGGGCACAAACATTGCTAAGTAATCAAACTCCGTAGTAAGTGAGTTAGTGCTTAATTGCACAAAATTACAAAGAAATTCATTTTTCGAGCGTTAGCTGTTCTGATCTAGCTTTCAAATATGAATTATTGGCAACAGTAAAATGAGTTGCCTAGAGGACACGAGTAGTTACTGCCAGGCCTTTGGCCTGCGTTGCTGGGACTCGGCTCCGTCCCGCCAGGCTGTGGGATGTGTCCCCATGTCCCCCGCATGTGCTGGCCCCGCCGAGGCCTGACCGCCTTTGCTGGTCTCAGCATGGCTGTGGCGACGGCAGAGCTGCCACTGCACGTGCAGACCAAATAGCCGACCCCTTCCTCTAGGCAAAATGCCCTACTGATACCCTCGGTTTCTCCAGACTCATCCAAATGATCATCCAAATCCAAGATCATCCAAAGGGGAATGATTAGGGGCCTGGAACAACTGCCCTAGGAGGAAAGACTGAGCTGGGCCTGTTCAGCCTGGAGAAGAGAAGGCTGAGGAGGGACCTGATCAGTGTCTAGAAATACCTCAAGGGAGGCAGTGAGGAGGAGGGGGCGGCCTCTTTTCAGTGGTGGCTGCTGATAGAACTAGAGGAAATGGCCACAAACTGAAGCACCAAAAGTTCCACAGGAACTTAAGGTAAAATTCTATAACAGTGAGGGTGCCAGAGCCCTGGAAGAGGCTGCCCAGAGAGGTTGTGGAGTCTCCTTCTATGGAGATCTTCAAAACTCATTTGAATGCAGCCCTATGCATTTGCTCTAGGTGACCCTGCATGGGCAGGGGGTTGGACTAGATGACCTCTGAGGTCCCTTCCGACCTTAAGCATTCTGTGATTCTATGAAACTGCTCAGAGGCCGCCCGCTGTGGAGACATTTTTGGTCTGTGCCTTCAGCCGTGTTCACTGCTGAGACCACAGATGGAGGAGACACAGCCGTGGAGCTCCTTATGGTCACATGCAACTGCTTTCCAAACCATTCCCGGCACATCTTCATAAGATGTTTCTCTCGAAGATTCGCCATCCGTACTGCAGCAGTCTGGGACAAGTCTGGCAGCTGAAGCAAGGCCTTTGAACAGCAAGGGCTGGAGATGGCCCTGCCCGCAGTGGGGGTGACAGGCTGCCAGTGGGGCAGCTCCAGCCGCGGCTGCCCCAGAGGCTTGTGTGGTTCCGAAAGCCATTGCACTCTTGCAGGGACCATGACACCAACCGGACCCACCTGTGCTCCCTCCCAGCGCGCCCAGCCGAGATCACCTGGGCGCTTTTTCCGCTCGGCTCTGGGAGAAACGGCCCTGCTCTGTCCCTGGCTGTGGCTCTGGGCCTGTTGTCCCTGGGCAAAGCGCCGCGCGCCCTGTGTGCGCCCCAGCCAGCCCCGACCGACCACGGTGACCCCCGCAGAGTACCCGAGCTGCGTGTGAGGAGCCCCGGGGGCACCCAGCTGTGACCGGGAGCCCTGTGGGCCACTCGGCGGTGCCGGCCTCGGGGCTCGTCGCGCTGCACACACGGATGAAGGGCAGCACCGCCGGCAGCCGGCTGCGGGCTCCCGCATCCCACGTGCATGGATGAAGCGCAGCTCCGCCGGCAGCCGGCCACGGGCTCCCGCGTCCCGGGCGCACAGGCGAAGCCACCACTGTGGCTGTTAAGACGCGACCCTTCCCAGTCCCAGCACAAGAAAGCAAGCACAAGCATGGGAAAACACCGGTGCACAACGGTGCCCCCAGCCAGGCACAGTCACTTCAGGGTCACTCGTGGCAGCTGCTTCCACTCCACGGTGCTTAGGACACTCACTTCCATGTCTCTGTTTTTCCCCTTCCAGCCAGTGTGCTGCTGCAGGGCTTCACCATCCTTGCAAAGGGTTTTTCCCCTCCCTCAGTGTTTCATTCCCAAGTCTGTGTTGTTGCAATCACAACTTACTCATTTGCGCTCCATTCCCCGGCCACAAGAAGCAGAGGATTTCCCTGCGCTAAAGAGCTCCTCGAGGGTCTGCGGGAGCGGGCCCTGGTGAGCAGAGCCCTCAGCAAGGTGCGTGATCCCCCCTGGCCCTTCCAAACCCAGGGGCTCCACAGCCTCCTCACCGGGGCAGCCTCCGCGCCTCCCCTGCTGGTCTCCTGGAGCTGAGGGGGCTCTTCCCACAGGATTATTTCAGGAATTTGGATTGTGTGAGAGAGGAGGCTGGCACCACTCCTGCTGGAACGCACCCACAGCAACACAGCGAGATAAGACGTTGCAAAGCTAATAGGAGCTTGAGAAAGGCAGTGCAGCCTTCTTCCTCAGCTGCAATATGCCCTCCAAAGCAGAGTGAGCCCAGGCACCAGCACATCAATGCACAGATGGTGTCTGGAGCCCTGGCGCTTGCTGGGCACCCTGCAAACCAAAACAACTGTCTGTAGTGAAGCTGCAGCTCATAGCGGCGCAGCAGGCAGTGTGGCTCGTTCAGCAGCCTGGCAGAGGGCTCACAGGAGGAGGCTGGCAGGCCCAAAGCCTGGGTGGAGAAGCTGTGTGGAGAGACCAGGGCAGCCGCCAGCCTGGTGGAGCTCATGATGAGCTGGACACCTTCCTTGCTCTGGAACAGGGCAGCTCGCAGGTGCTGACGTGGTTCAACCCCTGCTCAGGGCCTCCTTGGAGCCTCACACATGTGGATCTGGCGCTGGTCTGGGGTGGAGTGCTCCCAAGGCACCCAGCTGTCCTAGGATAGGGCACACGGGAGCGCTGAGAAAGCTCTGGGGCTGGAGGGCCTGGGGAAGACAAAGAAAGACCGGAGCTCTTCTGGGTCAACTTTGTGCTCTCAATCTGACCAGTAACCAGTAACACAAGAAAATGAACAGTTTTCCCTGGTGTGGCACTATTTAGATGTTTGGGATCTCTAACCATAACCATGTTGCCACTGCCAGGTAAGGAAAAGCCCATGGAAATGTCAGCATGATGGCGTGTTCTAGAAATGTCGTTTATTTCTGTCTGCCATAAAATGCAGCCTAGTGGGAGGTACTTGGGAGCCTAGCCAAGAATGTGTCACGTCAGCTGTCCCCGGAGATGCCACAGGACGCAGCAGGCAGAGGCCCGGACTACCAACAGCTAGTGCATATAAACACAGCTTACAAGCACACAAGATGCTCTTGAAGCACGTGGCAGCTCCAGGCAAGGCTGCTTTCGAGCGCTGCGTAAGCAAGACTGCAGCAGCGGTGGGCAGAGGCCGCGGAGGTGCCGAGGTCACTGCGGCGGCACCCGCGGCTCGGTGGCACTTCCCGTGTCACAGCAGCCTGCCAGGACGGCGACCAGCGCTGGCCACCAGCCGGCACCAGCTGGCGCCGCTTGGCCCGCGCGCGGCCACGGGGGCTCTGCGGGGTCGCGGTGCCGCGGCCGCCGCCTCCTGCTGCCGGCGCCGGCCACGTGGCTGCTCCCGTGCGCACAGGAGCTCCCGTGCACGCTGCGCTCACGCCAGCGTGGAACGCGGCTCTGAGGGCTTGGGAGCCTCGCGGGGTTGGGGCAAAGGGTCGCAGGATAACTCAGGCTTGAAGTGGCCCCACGAGATCGCTCGCCCAAGCTCCTGCTCAAAGCAAGGTCAGCTACAGAGGCAGTTCAGACTACCCTTGAAAGCCTCCAAGCATGGAGCCTGCCACAACCTGCTGCCCGCTGCTGCCACGGCCTCTCTGTTCTCATGGAGGAAAGGCAGCCACGGGAGATGTTCCAGCCCCTCTGTCCGCCCTGCCGGGACCCCAACCTGGGATGGGCTCGTGGGGCCCTGCCAGCGAGCAGCAAGCCCTGCCCGCACACCAAGAGCATTCCCGGGCGGAAAACCATGGCCACCAGCACGGGGCAGAGCAAGGGGGCAGCTGTGCCAGAGCCCACGCTGCCCCCAGCTCTCCCACAGCCTCTCCAGAAGATGCATCCTTAGTGTCCTGCCAGGCAAACACCGGCACCGTGGGACACAGAAACAAGGATTTTCAGGCTTTGGGGTTGTGCTGCAAGGGAGCACAACCTTGCATTTGGTTAATGTTAAAATGTTAAAATTTGTTTAAAATGTTAAAACTATTTTAACATTTTCACTTAAGTTTACTGCTTGCGTTTGCAGACTGTTTGTCTGGCTTCCCCCACTGCTTCTTGCGGAGCTCTGAGCGGTTCAGTTTGGGGAACGATGTCTGGGGCAACGTGAGGCGGTCTTGCAGCCGTTGCCCCTTACTGCCAGGAGCATGTCGCTCCCGTCGCCACATGATGCTGTCTCATCTGCAGAGGGCCTGGAGCCTCGCGGCGGGGCGCGACGGCCGGGCCGAGCCCCAGAGCCGTGCGGCTCCTCTCCCTGTCCCGGGAGCCCGCCACAGCCGTTCCCCACCGCAGGCTCCTCCGCGCACAGCCTTGGACCTCTGTAGGGTTACACCCACAGCCCTGAACACACCACCTGTGCTCGTCTTCTTCCACTTGCCCAACTGCCCAGAAGACCCCTCTGTTCTTTTTTTTTTTTTCTTTTTAAACATATTGCCATTTAAAGCTTGTGGTCCTAGGTAGGTTTATTGCATGGGCTATATTTTCTCTTTCTGTATTTTCTCTCTTTATTTTCTCTCTGCTCCTGGCAGTGAATCAGTCCTGGTTTATGACCCATCAGCAAGGCTCCTCGTCAGAGCTGGTAAATCTGCAAGTTGTGCCTGACAAGAGCCCCGTGATGTGGCTGTTGCTGGTGACAGGGACAAACCTGCTGAGTTAGTGGCACTGCAGGCGGAGCATCCCCGCACTGCCTCACGGAGCCGGCCTCTCCTCCCTTGCAGCCTCACGTGTCCTTCAGCTACTGCAGTCATTGCAGAACCACCCATCCCTCGCAGGGGCACTCACCAGTTTGCGCCACCATGTAGGCTCCTAACTCCTTTGGGTTTCTATCCGAGGACTGCATGGCTATGGAGAGGCTGCCTGAGGAGGAGGCTTGAGCTTTTCCTTCCACAGCCTTCCACTCATCTTCGGGTGACACTGTTAAGTTGCAGATCTAGTCTCTCCTGGAGCTCAGAGCAGAGCCCACGACTCAGGACCTGGCTCATTTTGTCCTGGCTGATGAAATAGAGAGCCTTTTCATGAGGCATTTCTGTAAGGGCAGAAGATAAAGTCTAGAATGAACTCATGGGAGATAGAGCTGGGTCCTATCCAAGCAGACCTGACAAGCAGACAAGGTTTAGGAACAGATCTAGTGAATCCAGGGAGCAAATCTTTGGGAAAGGCTGCAAGGTCTCGGTGTTCAAGGCTGCCTTTCTGCCTGAAAACTGTATTCATGAGTCTGACATCAGACACCTAGATATGAGCAAGCTGGGCACTCGTGAGAAACCCCGCAGGAAGGAGCGGAGTGCCTCCAGGAGAGGCCGGCAGCCTTGCGCCCGCAGGGAGGAGCAGCGGGGTGTTCGGGGTCGGCACGGCGAGTCCCACCTCAGCCGGGGCTCAAGTCCCCATCCCGGGGAGCGTGGACAGCACTGGTGTCCTCAGCACAGGCCGTCTCCTCCTCAGCACGCCCGAGCTGTGGCAGTCCCACAACCTCCTTCTGAGGCTCTTTTGTAGAGCTCTTGGCCAGGGGCTGTGGACCCGAAACGCACCGGCCCGAGCAGCTCGTGTGCCCGCAGAAAGGCTGGACGTCCCTGACTCCTTGCCCATGGTGTCTGCAGTGGCTCGGGACCAGTCTCTCTGTGCCAGGCTCATCTGTCATGACAGCCGGGGCTGAAGCAAGGTGGCTTTGGGGGAGAGAGCCAAGAAAGGGAGGTATCTCCAGGTTTCAGCAGGGACTCATTTCAGACCAGAAAACCAAAAGCGACTTTCTGCTCGACCTGTCCTCAAAGCTCCTTCACCCCTCTGATTCCTAATGCAGTTGTAAAAGAAGCCATGTACCTCCAGGCCCAGCATCTTCCCGATGTTTTTCCAGGGTGGCTATGGCTGATAAGGAGAAGGCTGAAGGGAGGCAGGTTTGTGCTGTCTTCTCCATGCCCTGCCCCATCCTGCTGCATCCTGCCCACGCTGAGGAATGAACCGTGATACCAAAAGAGATGGTGAGAGCTATAAAAACAGCAACAACTGCAGCCCACAAGCATGTGATAAGATCAAAATCAGCTTTCGGAGCAGCGCTGACTGAGTCTGCCATCAATAACCATAGAAGCAATTCCCATACTCGCCAAACAAAGAGGCTTTTCACCCTCTCCTCCCTGCCTGCTGCCCTCTGCAGAGCGCAGCGCTTCGGGAGGAATTGTTAATAAACACATCTCATTGGAAATTTACAGCTCAGTACGTTCTGCAGAGCAGCAATCCAGCCTAGCAACGTCTCCCGGCGGAAAAGCCAGACCACACAGGCAGCGGGAGCGCAGCACCGGAACGAGCCCTGTTCCGAGCGCGGCGAAAGCCCTGAGTGCAGGAGATTAACTCTTGCAACGTATGACGTCACCGGAGAGCAAGCCCAGAACTGTGCTGCTCCGGGTTAAAGAAATGCTCCTTTTTTGCAGTGCCGCAACCGGCAGCTACCAGCGTGTGGCATCAGTGCAGCCCCAGCCTGCTGCAGGACCACAAGGTACCTCGGTGCTCACAGCGGGGCTGCTGCAGGGCTGCAGGGAGCCGGGGCCAACTCAGCAGCCGGCGCCTGCGCAGTGCAGCACACGGAGCGCAGGGAAGCTCCAGGACCATCCGCTCCTCATGAGTAATGAGGCTTGTGGCTCCCGGCCCACTTAGAGCATCTGCTTAAAAATAGCCCCTTTGGAAGGACCATCGCAGCGGCTCTGAGTTGGTGCGGCCCCATGGACTCCTGTGCCTGAGCGGCCGGGGCTGGGTCCATGCGCCCCCAGGGTTGCCCTGGACGGCAGCGCGGTCGGGGCCGGCCACGCACCAGCCGGCCACGCAGCGGAGCAGGATGAGCACGCGGCGTTGGGGCCGTGGCGGAGGAAACCAGGGCCGATCTCAGCGCGTTGCAGTGTGCAGCCTGGTTCGAGAGCCTCCTGCAGGGCCAGGCCGAGACCCCAGGCAGCAGGAAAGGGTCCGGCTGAGGAAGCCGCCAAGCAGCAGCGCTGCTGAGCGCGGGCCAGGCTGCCGGCTCCGCGCACGCTGCCCCTCGCCTTGGCCGTGCCACGGAGGAGCCCTGCTTTGCGCTTCATGTCACACGGCTGCACGCATGGCTGTCCGGCCATGTGCCAGCCCACAGAGAGCACGGAGCAACGTGACGGCCCTGGGGAGAGGCTGCACATCCACCACGGAGCCACTGCCTCCCGGGCAGCTCTGCTCTCTGGAGAGCTAAACCCCCGAGGAGAGCCGAGGGCAGAGGAGGCTGAATGAGGGCTGCCCGGGTGCTGATTCTTCTATTCCCAGATCCCCAAGTGCCCTCCAGGGCACCCTTGGCTACCTGCGGATGGAGAGCAGGGCTTTCCGCCCAGCACCGTGCCCAGCTGCTGCCAGGGCAGCTCCTGTGGAGCCTCGTGGCAAGTGCAGAAGGCAGCAAGAAATGGGCCTGGTCCTGCTCGCTGGGAGGCAGGCGCTGGGTGCGAGCGGGGCAGCGAGCAGTTCTGCAGCAAAGCTCCGGGAATGGAGCGGTACCTCTAGTCATTGGATGGCAGGGAAATAACGCAAGAATCGTTGCCTGGGTAAAGCAAGGAGCAGCTGCCCCTCCTAGGACACGCTGCAGCCCCCAGCTCTTAAAACCAGCAGGTAGTGACGGTGGGAAGGTCCATGGGCTCCCAGCAGGACGCGGCACAACCCATTCGCAGCCAAAGGGTCCGGCCTAGCGGGAGTGCCAGCAACCTGTGCGTGCTGGGACCGTTCTCAGCAACAGAGCGGCCACAAGCTGCCTGCTCACCCCGCCTGCCTCCTGTGCTGCATTTCTGTGCCTGCCCAGCACGCTGCAAGCCCCTCAGCCCCTCTGCAAAGCCCTTAGCCCCTCTGCAAACCCCTTGGCCCTCTGCAAGCCCCTTGGGCCCCTGCAAACCCCTTAGCCCCTCTGCAAGCCCCTCAGCCCCTGTGTAAATCCCTCAGCCCTCTGCAAGCCTCTCGGCCCCTGCACACATTACTCAGCCCCCTCCACGTGCTGATATTGCATAGTGAGTGCTCAGCCAAATAAACCTAATTTGGAATTTAACCATATTTTCTTAATCTGAAAATAAGAGTCCTGCAGTCAATAACCAGCAAAGTCCCCAAGGGCTCTTACTGCAGAGGAAGAATCAAGCCATTGCTATGCTAACAAGTATATTAGCTAATGAAAACAGTATTTAAAATAATCACAATATTTCTTTATTTGCATGTAAAGATGACATAATAAAAGATAATTAGCAGCATGCGAAGCAGTTCTACTACTCAATTTTCTCAGTTTAGATAATTAATTATCTTAGTAAAATGCTTCATTATGGCTAATTTTAGAAAAATCTAGCAGCTGCAAGGTCATAGTGGGAACAATTTCAATTTGTAATTGGAAGAAACATGAAAGTGAGTCAGATAATCTTTTATTAGATAATAATAATGAATCAGACAGGCACATAATATTAAGTACTTTAAGAGGGAGAAAATGCCCTGAATCATTTCATAATGTCCTCAAAGAAGCGGCAGTCATGGGCTGGCAGGGCCTTGCAGAGCGGCTCCGGGCCACACCACGCCGGGTCCCAGCGCTCCAGGTCCCACCACTACAGACCCCACCGCGCTGGGTCCCACCGCTCCGGCCTGGACAGGCAGGGAGCGGGGACTCCCGCCGCTTTGCGGGAAGGCGGGAGGTGCCAGCGGGGCTCCCCTCTCCTGGGGCCACCTCAGCACCCTGCTGCCTGCCAGGCCCGCACAGCCCCGCCGGGGCCCCGGCTCTGCCCTGTGGCGCTGCCCCCTGCGCCTTTGCCACTCCCGGTTCTGGGCTGCACAAAGGCCAAAACTGTCCCCTGGCAGGAAGCATGAGGCCATTTGGGGCACAACGTGGATGACGGCTGCAGGGACGAGCTGTGGGTGCGACTAACGGGGCCGGCACTGCCAGAGCTCCCTAGGACGACGTCCCAGAGACGGCGGCTCCCTCTATTCAGACAAACTTGGCAGCTGCTCAACAGCCCCTTCGGTTCCACCTTGTGCTTCCGTGGATGTCCTCACTGGGTGTGTGAAGCTCAAGATGAATTTTTGGTGTTGCTTCTTTGCAAAGGGCTCTCGACAGGATGAGAGGTGCTGGCTGAGCGGACAGAAGCAGCTGTGCGGGACCCTGTCCGGCTCCTGCTGGAGACCTCAGCCAGGGACACCCATTAACTCTGCGTAATGAGAGATAGTCCCTACTCCCGTGTCCCGAAGGCCTGGTAAGACCTGTACAAAGGCAGATCCTTTGTGTGCAAACAGCTGCCCCGCAGCTGCCTGAAAGGGCAGTATTTTGGCACAAAAAGCCCCGCGCGTTTCTCCACCAGGAGGGCGGCTGCCTGGGCAGCAGCATCCCCAGCGCCCAGCAGGCTCGAGGCAGAGCCTCACACTCCCGTTCCAGCCGCATGGACGGCAGCATGGATGGGGCATGGATGGCAGCATGGATGAGGCAGGCCAGACCCCAGATCCCACCTGCCCTGGAAAGCACAGAACTGCTCGGAGAGCAGGAACTGCCGGCACCTCCCTGGCGAGGCAGGAGTCGGGCGCGAAGGGAAGGGCCGGTGCCCAGAGGGCAGGGATGGACAAACACTTTGCCCCGAGGAGAGGCGGGAGGGGAGCAGGGGAATCTGCGGGACAAGCAGCTGAGCAGCCATGTCCGGGCACACGTGGGGCTGACGGGAAGGTCACCTCCAGCCTGGGGCTGCAGCGTGTGGAGAGCAAGCGGAGGGAGGCGGAGCGGGGAAAGCCCTTGGGAAAGCCCTTGGGAAAGGGCACGGGGACACCCGGGGCTTCCTGGGAGAGGGAGCTGGGGGAGCCAGGAGCCCCTCCGGCAAGGCCACCAGGCTGCTTTTGAGGCTGAATTGGCCGCCGTTCTGCAGAGAGGAGCCTGCAGGCACCACAGGGAGGCAGAGCCAGGGAGCCGGGGTGGCAGGAGGCGGGCACGGAGAGTCCTGTGCGTGAAGCGGAGCCGTCACGGCAGAGGACACAGCAGCACCGGCCAAGGGAGGTGCGGGAGCGCCACGACCGCCCCGCTGGCGCGTGGGTGCGGAGTGGGTCGGGTCAGCAGCCCAGCCGCCTGTGCAGACCAGCAGGGCCTTCATGCGCGCCCGTTACCCACAGACAGCGCCATTAAATATTCGGCTTTGAGCAGGACACCTCATGAGCAAGAGGTCAGGAATTTAAGCAGGAAATGGGAGAAAACACAGCGTAGTGTCTGCTAAGGCTACGGAGTTGCCAGAGAAGGAAAAGTGCTCCCGGACCTCCTGGTAGCCCTGATGAGAGCGATGGGGAAGGGTGGGGAAGGCGGCTGTGGGGCAGTGTCACACATGCACCCGGCCGCGGGGAGACGCTGCCGCCAGGGGCCCAGGCGGGATGCGGGGCGAGCGCTCCCCGCGGGCAGCGCGTGCCAGCGGCTGCTCGCTGGGCACCCGGGACGAGCCCTCCTGCGCGTGTGGGACGAGCGCTCGGCGTGCGCCCGGCGGGCAGGGCGCCCTTTCCCTGGGGAATGCCGGGGACACGCGCGGCCGCTCCGGCTGCCGGGCTCGTTACCATGGCGACCGTGTCCCGGCAGCCCCCGCGCGCGGCGGTGCTGGGGGCGCACGGAGCCACTGGGCCGCGTGGCCGAGGCCCAGGGCCCGGTGCCCTCCGAGCCCCGACGCCCCCGTCCGCCAGAGCCATCACGCACCGCTGGCCTCCCTCGGCAAGAGTGGGAATCGCCGAATTTCCCTCTGGCGACCGTTACTTTCCCCCCTCTTCCTAAGCAGCAGCGGTGCGGGTGTGATCACGTGTCACCTCTGCCGGCTGCGTGTGATGATGGCTGCTGTGTAGCTTCCTGGGTCAAAGCGGTGGGAGATGGCATCGCACGCTGGTGAATTGGGTGTGTTTGCTGCGGGAGGCGCAGTACGGAGAGGAAAGGGGGGGCGTTGATGATTGTTCAGGCCTCGAGGATGGCGCCCGCAAGGAAAGGACGGCCGGGGATGTGGGAACACGGGCGTCCCCCACTCCCACGGCCAAGACCCCCGCAGTGAAACACAGCGCAAGGAGCAGCGCAAATGCGGACCAGCTGGTTCCTCTCTTTCCCCTCTGAAACCCAGACATCCAAGCACTGCTGGGAGCCCTGCAGCTCAGGGCTTGGCTGGGTGGCCGGAGGGCTCAGGTGCTGCCTGCCCCGCTGTACACCCAAAGGTGCTGGTTGGTGTTGCCATAGCAGGAGGGACATGGTGGTCATGTGTGGTGTAATTCCCATGCCTGCTTCAGACCTGGGGTGAATAGCAAGTCCTAGCTCTGTGTTCTGCTGAGAATCGACGCAGGGGAGGCCGGAGCTGCCAGGTGGCCCCGCAGGGCAGAGCTGGCCCCGCCGGGCTCAGCCGGAGCAGAGCGGCACTGAGAGGGACACCCCGCTGTGGCCGAGGGGGCTCCTGTGCGGCCCGAGAGCCCTGCACGCCGCTGGGCGCCGCAGGGATGAACCGCCGTGGACTGGAAATGACCGACCGCTGCCTCGAGGCCTTGCTGGACTAACGGACATGCAGCGCCGCGTGTTTGTGCCCAGGCTGCTGCGGATCCGCGGGGCTGCTGAGCTCTCCAGGGTGCAGCACCGTGGGAAAGGCCCGTCCTGCCTTGGGCTGCAGTGCCAGGTCCCATCGCGCTCGCACGGTGCCCAGGATTGGGCTCACGGCACCATCTGGCCACCTCTGCCGCGTCTGTTCCTCCCCTTTCAGTGCCGCTGCCCAGGCAGCGCAGCCCAAATGATGCCTCGCCGTCCTCAAGCAGTTTCCTGCCCGTGGTTGCTGCCTTGGAGTTAGGTGCCTTCAACACGGGAGAGGAGCTCTGGTGTGAAGTGGCCCCTCAGAGGGGTGCCGGCTGCCCCAGGATGCAGCCTGGGGCCGCAGCACCCGGCGCGGAGCTGCCCATGGGAGCCACGCAGCAGCGCGGGGGCTGCCCAAAGCTGCAGGATCCCCAGCACCCGCCGGGGCTGCACAGGTTCCCCCAGTTCCTGTAGAGCTCCCGGGTCCAAGGCTGGCTGGCCGAGTCCAAGCAGATCCGCCCCGTGCACAAGATGCCTCCCCTTTGCCCAGGGTCCAGAGAGGAAGGGCAGTTGCACCCGCAGGCCCAGAAACAAGGTTGGAAGGGACCTCAGAGGTCATCTAGTCCAACCCCCTGCCCACGCAGGGTCACCTACAGCACATGCCATAGGGCTGCATTCAAACGAGTTTTGAAGATCTCCACAGAAGGAGACTCCACAACCTCTCTGGACAGCCTGTGCCAGGGCTCTGGCACCCTCACTGTTATAGAATTTTTTCTTAAGTTCCTGTGGAACTTTTGGTGCTTCAGTTTGCGGCCATTTCCTCTAGTTCTATCAGTGGCCACCACTGAAAAGAGGCCGCCCCCTCCTCCTCACTGCCTCCATTGAGGTATTTCTAGACACTGATCAGGTCAGAATATTTCAGAATATTTCAGAATATTTAAGGTTGGAAGGGACCTCTAGAGATCATCTAGTCCAACCTTCCTGCTCAAGCAGGCACACCTAGAGCATGTGGCACAGGGTGGCATCCAGGCGGGTTTTGAAGACCTCCAGAGTAGGAGACTCCACAACCTCCCTGGGCAGCCTGTTCCACTGCTCTGTTACCCTCACAGTAAAGAAGTTCCTCCTCACCTGGAGACGGAACTTCTTATGCTTCAGTTTGTGGCCATTACCCCTCGTCCTATCGCTGGCCACCAGTGAGAACAGCCTGTCCCCTTCCTCCCTGCATTCTCCCTTCCTGAACTTATACATATTAATCATATCCCCTCTGAGCCGTCTCTTCTCCAGAGAAAAAAGGCCCAGCTCGCTCAGCCTCTCTTCATACGAGAGATGTTCCATTCCCTTAATCATCCTGGTTGCCCTTCTCTGGACCCTCTGGAGAAGCTCCACGTCCCTCCTATACTGGGGTGCCCAGAACTGAACACAGTACTCCAGGTGCGGCCTCACCAGAGCTGAGTAGAGGGGCAGAATCACCTCCCTTGACCTGCTGGCAACGCTCCTCCTGATGCAGGCCAGGATGCCATTGGCCTTCTTGGCCACGAGGGCACACTGCTCACTCATGGTTAACTTAGTGTCAACCAGGACTCCCAGGTCCCTCTCCGTGGAGGTGCTTTCCAGCAGGTCCACCCCTAATCTGTACTGATGCCTGGGGTTATTCCTCCCCAGGTGCAGGACCCTGCACTTGTCCTTATTGAACCTCATGAGGTTCCTCTCTGCCCAACTCTCCAGCCTGTCCAGGTCCCTCTGGATGGCAGCACAGCCCTCCGGAGTGTCGGCCACTCCACCCAGCTTGGTGTCATCCGCAAACTTGCTCAGGGTGCATTCCGTGCCCTCGTCCAGGTCATTGATGAACAAGTTGAACAGCACTGGGCCCAGTACTGACCCCTGGGGGACACCACTGGCCACAGGCCTCCAGCTGGACTCGGCCCCATTTATGACCACCCTCTGAGCTCTGCCATCCAGCCAGCCCTCGATCCACCGCACCGTGCACTCGTCCAGCCCACTGTCCCGGAGCTTCCGTATGAGGATGTTGTGGGAGACAGTGTCAAAAGCCTTGCTGAAGTCAAGGTAGACAACATCCACGGCTCTCCCCTCATCCAGCCAGCCTGTCACCCCATCATAGAAGGCTATGAGGTTCGTCAGACATGACTTCCCCTTGGTGAATCCATGCTGACTGCTCCTCAGCAGCTTCTTCTCCGCCATGTGCCYGRAGATTCWYTCTARGATSAACYGCTCCATCACCTTTCCAGGGACAGAGGTGAGGCTGACCGGCCTGTAATTGCCCGGCTCCTCCCTCTTGCCCTTTTTGAAGACTGGAGTGACGTTGGCTGAGGTCCCCCCTCAGCCTCCTCTTCTCCAGGCTGAACAGGCCCAGCTCCCTCAGCCTTTCCTCCTAGGGCAGATGTTCCAGGCCCCTGATCATTCTTGTAGCCCTGCGCTGGACTCTTTCCAGCAGCTCCACATCCCTCTTGTACTGGGGAGCCCAGAACTGGACACAGTCTCCAGATGTGGCCTCACCAGGGCTGAGTAGAGGGGGACGATCACCTCCCTCGGCCTGCTGGAGAAGCTCTTCTTAATGCACCCCAGGATCCTATTGGCCTTCTTGGCCACCAGGGCACACTGCTGCCTCATGGTCATCTTGTCGTCCACCATGACACCGAGGTCCCTCTCTGCGGGACTGCTCTCCAGCAGGTCAACCCCTAATCTGTACTGATGTCCGGGGTTATTCCTCCCCAAGTGCAGGACCCTGCACTTGCCCTTGTTGAACTTCATGAGGTTTCTCACCGCCCAGTCCTCCAGTCTGTCCAGGTCCCTCTGGATGGCAGCGCAGCCCTCAGGGCTATCAGCTACTCCTCCCAGAATATCGGAATAATATCCCAAAATACTATTTGCTCGCTCCAGGTTTCTTCTCAACACCATTCTTCCAAAGGCCCAGCCTGGATGGAGCCCTCAGCAGCGCTCATGGCGTGGGATGCGCCGAAGCCGCCCCCTTCTCCCAGCAAAGCTGGCGGTGAGCGTTGACGCGGCCGCCCAGCGCCAGGTCCTGCGCAGCTTTTACCAGTGTGGGCGCTGACCGCACGGCCCATCGAGTGCTGGTGGGGAGCGGCTGCCTGGGGAAGCGGCCGCCGAAACCACCTGAGATTCCGTGCAGCCACATGCACGTTCACGCCTTCAGGAACAACAAACAGGAAACTTTGGACTGAGAACCTCTCGTAAGAGAACGGTAGAGAAGGAAAAGATTTTTGCAGCCTGTCCTGGTGCAGGGGCTTCATCCTCCCCAGGATCCTGCTCTCTGCCCAGCTCCCCAGCCTGCCCAGAACCATGTTTCCCGTGACCCCCTGCACTGTCACCCACTGCTCTCACTTCTGCCCCGTCTACTCGTGGCAAACAGAGCTGGCAGAAGAAGAGTTTTCCTGTTGCCTCTTCCGAGGTTTCAGGAAGGGCCATTTTGAGATTTTGCTCTTAAATAAATCCACACGGGGACTGTTGATGAAAGGGCGAGTTCTCCGAGGCAGCGCTGTGTACCGAGGGCTGCTAGTTGTGCGACAGTTCATCGAGGAGCCGGGACGGACCTGGCGCGGCCGCCCGCCCTGGGGACAGGCAGGGGTTGCTGGCGGGCCTAGCGCTGCGGCCCTGGCGCTCCGGGGCCTTCCCGCCGTGGGTGCTGGCAGTGCTCGGGCTCCCCCTTCTCCAAGTCCTAGGTCTGGCCACGCACCGCAGTGAACTTGCTACGTCAGACTGCACTTTCCTTGGAAAACTGCTATACTGCTCGAGAATTTCAATCAAAAAGAACTGGGAAATATTAAGGACTGATAACTACAAAGTTACTAGATAAGAATCTTTAAAATTTATTGGACTAACTGTGTTACATTCAATATTTGATGTGTTTTCCTGGACAAAGAATTGGCATAAATACAAACAAGCCTTTGTGTGCCTTCCCTAAACAAATAAGAGATAAAGTACTAGAGACAAGGGAACATAGTTCACATCTTCGTATTTACATTTTGCCTTTACTTTACAACTTAGCGCCAGGAATATTTACAGAAAAATACAGTAAGAACAAAAAGATCATGTCTTGGCAACATACAGAAATTCATACAAATTGTACATGATTCGAAGCACATGATATCTGGCATTGTCATCTCAACTCGCTCCTGCTAAAACCCACGTGGAAAATGCCCATTCAGCGACATCCCGGTCAGGCGCTCACGGAGTCCCAGCTGCCCCGCTCTGCTGGCCCGAAGCCCCGGCCCGTGGGCCCTCCCGGCAGGACTGGCCCGAGGGAAGAGGCTGCGCGGCCGGGGGAGGCGCCTCCGCCGCCAGCCCGCGCGGTGCCCATGGAGCCGCGCAGGGCGGCCCGCAATTTGCCAAGCCTGTTTGAGAGCACCTTTAAAAAGGTGCTTTTTCAAAACAGCGTCTGCACTAAGGTACTAAAATTTCTGTAATTTCAAGACAGTGTTTAACAAGGTAACCACGTTACCCCCCCGCCACGATTTAACGCTCCATTCAAGGGATGCTGTCGTTGGAAACAGAATTATGAACCCAAACAGAATGGCCTCAGTAGGTAAGAAGCGAAAGTCTCAGTTTGGTTACATGATGTTTGTAACTCAGATTCTGCAGCACTACGTTACATGCTGAAGTCTAGACCACCATCACGCTATACACGAAGAACACGGTCAGTCTTCATCATCTTGGATGAATGAGAACACAAAAACAAGCCACACAGGCTGCAATATTGAAAACTCAATATTGCCAGGCTGTGTGTATACAGAGAACAAGAAAGGAAAAGAGAGAAAAATGGTCTGGATTCTTGACTGTGTTCTTGTGACCATGACCAAGAAAAGTCTTCCTCGCTCTAATGCCTTTGGGGAGCGGCTCGAGGCTGTGCCCTGGGGTCAGCGAAGCCACACGAGTTTGGCCGCTGCCTTGGACGGGACAAAGACGTGGATCTCGCTCCGCGGTCACGGAGTTGGCCCTGGCCTGCACATGCTGGGGCCGCGGGCGCCCCGGGCACCACCCTGGCCGAATGGCAGCTCCTCTGGGAGCCGCCACCGCCTTACCCTGTGCTGGGACCGCCTGGAACACTCACCTTCCTGCACAGCAAAAAGCCACAACTGAGACAGGTCCTACCGCTAATGTGCGACGTGGTCAACAGCTGATTCTGAAAACCAAATTAAGGCTATATTAAGCGAGTTATAAAGGCCTATTCCTCACCTTAGGCTATGGATAGACATAGCGACAGCGTGCACAGCAGGGAACTTCTTCAAAATTTCTGAGAAGTTTTATTATTTTCATTATTACTATTCAGGTGGGTGCCTTATCTATGTTTTAGACAGAATATGGAAATACACCTACGAACTATTCTTCATCCAAGCGTAGGACTTTTTAAAAAGTAAAATTTTCAGGCAATCCGTGTGGCTACCACGGACCTCATAGAAAATATCCAGGGTTCCTCTCAGTATAGATGCTTTTATGATACAGACTTTGTATCTGAATACCTGAAAGAAGCCTCTTTTGCTGCTCATTAGTATATAAACCAATGACTTCGTATATAAGGTACACACTCATAGCTATGGTATGTGTTAAGTTATTGAACAAGTGCAGACACTTGATTGCTCAGTACGTTTATTTTCGTTACACATGCATTGAACATGCCTTTTAGATCGGTGGACTAAAGTGCTTCTGGTCGTTAGTCACTTCCAATAGGTCCATAGGAAAGGTGGGTAAATTTAGCGTCCATGCACTAGGTTGGCATTGGCGAGAGATGTGCGGGGGAACGAGGCTGCGCACGGCGCCCCTCGGCTTTGCCCGGGCGCCGGGGCTGCTTCGTGGCCCTGGGCCACGTGAAGGCGGCGCCGGGTCTGCCCGTACCCTGCCCGCGCACGCGCGGCTTCCATCACCCACCTGCATTCACGTGGAGGAACGGCGGGCACTGCCGAGCTGCTGCGGGGAGTTTGCTCGTCCCCGCGACCAGCAGCTCCACCACTACCAGCCCTTCGGGTCACATCCCGCACGTCCTTTCACTCGCACTTGGGGGGCTTGTGTTGCTGTTAATTCTTTGTGAAAAAACACAGGGAAAGAGAGGAGCAGGGTACCCATCCTTGGTAGGTTAGTAGCAATGAGACAATTAAGACGATTAACTCAGAGCTGTTGCAAAAAGTAACTCACAAGTATCAAAATTAAACAAGTGTCTGGCGTTACTGTGATTCCTATTAAAAAGCCTCTGTAAATGCTCCCTCCTCTCTGAGGAGCTCCCCAAACTCCTCCTTCCAGCCAAACTCTTCCATTGCCTATTGACCAGAGGGAAAGGAAACGTCACCCCCAGGGATCCCAAACTGGGAGCGTTCCCGGGAGCCACTGGGGATGACGCCTGGCTGGGCAGTGCCCCGCGAGCCAAGAGCCTGGGGGTAGCACCGAGACTGGCGATGCCCCCGCAGCTGCCTTCATCTGCCCCTTACTAAACCTGGAGTTGCAAAAGGCTTCCCCTCACACACACACTTTTTAGTCTAAAAGTGGTCTAAAAGAGAAAGAACCCCTCACCCTGCATGTCTTTTCTCAAAGCAATGGCCACCTCCTCGTGTCAAGGACCCAGTCCTGAGGGGCAGCTGGTGGAGCGTGAGCGCCGCAGAGAGGAGCGCGGCCCCTGAGGAAGCAGGGAGCACGAAGGGAACCCGTCGGCCTCCAGCGAGGAGAAAATCCTGCCCAGCCCCTGTGGCTGGGCACAACGGCACCGGCTCCTCCATGGGCAAGAGCTCCTCCATGGCCAAGAGCTCCGCCATGGCCAAGAGCTCCGCCATGGCCAAGAGCTCCTCCACAGCCCTGCGCGGCCGCAGGAGGAGCAGCTCTGAGCCGGGCGCCGCTGCTGAGAGTGGGGAACAACGGCCACACCTCCAAACTCGCCTCCTCTTGGCTTACAGCTCTCGGCGGCCTTTCTGGGCAAGGCAAGTTAATGGAAGAAAGAAGAGCTCTTGAATTGTTTTCAAATTGTTTTAGTCCATTTAATAGGAGCTTCTGAAAAGTGCTGCAGAAGCTACAAAAACTGCTTATGCTATAAATATCAAGCAGGCGGCAGCCCTAGAATCTCAAATTTCAGTCCAGGGGAAGGGAGGAAAGCAAGTGATGTTGACACTTTTTATGGAAACTGAGTAGGTGAAACAGATACTTCCAAATAATTTAACTAGTTGCGTAAAAAAGAAAAAAAAAATAAGAGATTAAAATTAAAAGTGACATTTTGCAACAGACCTGGAAGTCATGACCTTGTCATATGCAGAACCAAGAACACTTATCTAGTAAAAACTTATTCTTGAAAGTCAGGTAGTCTCAGCTGTTCTGTTTATTCTCAGCGTGACAGAAAGCTTGGACACAGACGGACTCACTCCCAGGCGTGGAGGGAACTGCACAATCCCGCACTTGGC
This sequence comes from Nothoprocta perdicaria, assembly GCF_003342845.1. Taxonomy (NCBI): domain Eukaryota; kingdom Metazoa; phylum Chordata; class Aves; order Tinamiformes; family Tinamidae; genus Nothoprocta; species Nothoprocta perdicaria. The sequence goes on from NW_020455160.1 coordinate 791,362, forward strand.
TTGAGTGTCGTGACCTGGTGGTTTTGAGGAGCTCTCCTCCCCCCTTGCTCTGGGTTCGCACCGCGGCAGCTCCCGCGTCGCGCGCCCGCCGGGGCTGCGGGTTGCTCCGCTCCCCACGGGCGCCGGTCCGCACGCCCAGGCAGGCACCCTGCCCCACAACAGCCTCCGAGCAGCCCCTGCTCCGCTCCCCTGTAACGAACGGGTGCCGTGAGACGGCCGAGGGCAGGCTCGGCTGTGTGCTATTTTCCATCATTACACGCAGATATGTTTTTGGTTTTGACTGCGTTCTCACAGAACGAGACATGATTCCCAATCAGTGTGGAGTAGATGATTCAGTGGAGAGATTAGGCCGCCAGCATCCAGGAAGACTGGAATTAAGTAATCTTTGGAGGGCGGGTGAATTAAGTCAGTATCCCAACTGCTGGGTCTTGGATTCGCTCCGCGTTGCTCCCACACGGTATCTGCTGACTTGTGCTAGAATACGATTCCTGAATTCTGCAGGGATGAAGAAATTTGTCGTCGTTATTTAACTGTTTTCATCACTGTAGCCACCAAGCTCTGATCTAATTGTCCTGCAAGGATAACAGCCTTAAGGGTGGCAGTTCTTGAGCCCAACCTCCTGGAAAAGCGAGGTATAAAATTCCGGCTCCAGCTGCCTGTTCCGGTATCTATTGACAATGTCCGCGATTTTCTGTTTTCGGCGGACGTGGGGGGGGTTGTATGAATCACTCTCCAGCCTCTTCCTCCGACAAATATTTATTACCGTCTGCCGCACTAAAAAACCTGGGAGGAAAAAAGAAAGAATCAAGTTTAAATAAATCCAGTTAATCCTCCCGTTGCCGGTTTTGCAGCAGGAAGAAGCTGCGAGTTCAACCTCCGGCAGAAATCTAGGGAAAATGAGCAGCAGCACCAAATCAGGAACTGGTGTTCACAGGGAGTTAAGCAGATAATCACAGTCTCTAGAAATGTGGGTTTTTTTTTCTCCTCTGTGAAACAGGGATAAGAAAGGAATGGAGTCAGTTGTACCCTGAAAGGCCTGGAGGAGGAGGAGGAGGAGCAGGAGGAGGAGGTTCCCTCTGGCTGCCAGGGCCAGGGAAGCTCCCTGAGCACCGACAGGGCCAAGAGGCCGCGGCAGCTCCCGGCGCCTGGAGGCCGTGGGGACGGCAGCGCTGGGGCTGCTCCGAGGTGCCGCTGAGCGAAGGCAGGAGCCTCCAGAGCCCTGATAACTGGGAACACAGGCGCGCACCGCGGGGACAGCGGAGCCACGCGGGCTCTGCGTGGGGGAGCAGCAAACACTCTGCAGGCTGTGGCTTGGGGCAGAGGCTCCCCTGCCCCTCGCTGCTCTGCTGCTGCTTGCTGCCCTGCCGTGCGTGACACCCACGGACGCGCGGGGGGCACAGAGCTCACAACCAAGGCAGCCAACGCATTCCGTCAGAGCTGGCAGTGGATTTTTGTCCTCTTTCACTCTAAAATTAAATTTATGTGCATCTTTGTAATAAAGCACCCGCTAACCCCTTTGCTGTTTCCCAAGCAGAACAAATTATTTTCCTTATTTAGGCAACTTGATTCCTGACAGCAGGCAAACCGCATGTGCTGAGCTTGGAGAGAGGATGGATTTCAGTATGTTTTACTCCTGATGTCATGGAAAATAGCAGAGCAAGCCTAGCAAAACGCACCTGATACTTTTTCAGTACAGCCTGTTGTCACCAGCTGAATTCCCTGGTGTTATTTCAAAGCCCATCACTGAATTAAACAGGCAAAACCAGAACCCAAAGGTCACCCCGGTGGGTCCCTCCAACACTAGTTTCTAGTTGTGGGGGAAGCATTCTGGTGTCTACTTGTTTGCTTCACTTTATTTTCTAACTGGCTCTCACTGGTGGGAGGTCTCCAGTAACGGCAATGGTAAGAGCACAGATAGCCAAGGTAAAGACAGCAGCCCACCCAGCAGCCCAGGCAGAGCTGGGAGCCGCACGCATCCTCCCTAACACACGGCAGCACTTGCCTGCATATTCCCTTAAAATGTGCATGAATACGTTAAGGAAGATCCTCAGTGCCTGTAGCTTTCCATCGTTATCCTGCTTCTAAAACGCAAGGATGGCACAGCACGTGCCAGCGCGGCCCAGGAACTCGGCAGTGCCCTCTGTGAATCAAGCAGCAGCAGCACCTCGGGCTCTCGCACACACAAACCTCAGGGTCTCATTCCAGACCTCTCTCCACCTGAACATGCCCCATCCCACATCACAGCCCCCGGCCCCGCGCCCGCTGCCGCAGTTACAGCGCGCGGAGCTCCGCTCTCGCTCCGCTCTCGCTCCGCTCTCGCCCCGCTCTCGCCCCGCTCATGGTGCCGCCGGCCCAGCCACGGAGCTGCTCCCTCTGCTGCTGCTCCTGCTGCTGATCCTGCAAAAAGGGTGTCTTTATTTCGCTCCATCACGCCGGCAACCCACGTCAATGAAGAGCTCTGGGCCATGTATTTTTCAGATATATTATTGCCTGCACACTGCAATCACGGGACTCTCCTTCACTCTAATCTCCATTAAACTGCTGGGATCAGCCAGATTCCAGTGCAGTAACGTAACAGAGCAGGGAAGCTCATGGTGCTGACCAAGCACGGAGGGGGCCTGGGTCTCGGTGACCCTTTGGAGCAGCAGTCGAGCGGGATCGGTGCCGCAGCGCCGCGCGAGCGGAGCAGCAGGAGCAGAGGGGAAGGCTCAGGCCGAGCACCGAGCCACCGCACGGGAAGAGGAAGAAACAGAAAGAACCAAGTTCCTGAAAATGGGCTGCTTACCAAGAGCTCGCCTGCTGACTATCATTCCATCCACCAGTGGGATCACCATATTGAATTTCCCAGTAGCTCCTTGCAGTTTTATTCTGAATAAGCCAGTGTTTAAAGGATGGATGAAGATCACAGGGACTTCTTTCTCAGGAGTGGTAGATCTTAAGGGGAAAAAAAAGCGTGGCTGTTAAATCACTTTTGTAGCAGCATTTCAATTAGTGTCTGGATGAAAAACGGCCACTTTAAAGTGTTTAAAAAAGTCTTCTAAAAAAAGAAGACTTGTGGCTAAACCAGCAGCATTCCTGCATGCATCCTCTGGACTCAAGGATCGTTATGTCAGTTATAATGGTTTTATGATCTTCCATCATCATGGAATTTCAAAGCTCTGCTGACGGGACTTCCCGCCTCCACGTGCCTGCAGTGTCAGCCCTCCCCAAGGCAGGGGATTAGGAGAGCCTGGTCATGGACTCGCAGCAGAAGCTGCACACGTGCTATTCTATGTTTCAATCACAGTGATACAGAAAGTCCTTCAGCTTTTCCACTGAAAAAAAAACCTCTGCTGAGGGAAATCATACGTCTTTCTTAACAAAAAGGCAGGAAAAAGGAGAAGAGTTGTCTTACCTTAGGGAAGTGCTACTATTTGCTGTGGTTTCTACACCAGTGCTAGTTTCAGACACCAGATCGGGGAGGGGAAAGTTTTCTGAAAGAAGAGGATGCACAGAATAAAGTTGAGCGGCGCGGTTAATTTTCGCTGTGCAACCCAGGGTTGGTTCTCAGCAGTCAGCACAGGCCCCGAGCACGCACAGCACCAACGTCGTCACCGCCGCGATCGAGGCCCACGTCTCTTGTGGCCTGAGCAGCGCGTGGAGGGCCTAGACCTCATGGATCCCGTGCCGCACGGATGAGGTGACGCTCTGCAGACCTGCAGCTCCCCCCGTCCCCAAGGCCCCAGTCTCCGGAGGGACTCCGAAGGACAGTGAAAAGGCAGGAACATATTTCACACCCACATATACAGCTTTCAAATCATTCTTAACTTCCTATCTGCAACAGGCAGCCGCAGGAAGGGTGTTCTGAACAACCCTGCTGCTCACACCTTCAGTTACCTGGAGCCTCTCAAGGCAGCAGCGATTTCCCCTAGCAAATCACCACATCATTCCTCAAATCCTGTCTCTGCAGATCCTCAGCATGAACCTCCCATGCTGGGCTGCTCGGGACACAAGTCCCAAGGAAAGGAAGGTGCAAGGAGAGGACACAGGAACTCAGCTCCCCGGGAGATGCCATCCGCCCACGCAGGGGCAGGAGCCGAGGGACGGTACCGACCGTTCACAAGCACAACGCGGATGAGGGCAGCTCCAACACCCCTTCAATGAAGGGAAGGGAGCACGAGGCCCAACAACACCCTCTGCCATCAGAGGGAGTGCTTGGTGTACACGAACCTTGGATGTAGCAGAAGGAGAGCATGGAGGATCCTGCACATGTTCCAAGATGAAGCAGTCCCTGGGCAAGCACCTGGCACTGGGGTCTGAGCCCCAGCTCTGGGGCAAAAGCTTTTCTATGGTTCAGATTCAGATGGACCAAGAGCACAAAGGCAGAAACAAGAAGCAGCAGCCCCATTTGCCCTGAGCTAGAAGCCATTTTCAGGAGTCTTCCTCAAAAAATCCAGAGAGTGAAGTTTACTGATGCCCACGGCCTCATTCCTTCAGCTTCAGGCCCAAGTCCCAGGAGATTCCCGCAGCGGCTTCAGGTGGCAGCTGAGCAGAACGTGCACGGGAGCAGGGGCCCGGCCCGGCCTTGGGCGACGCGCTGCCTGGGGGCCGGGGGCACAGACACCAGCGCAGGGACCCGAAGCGCCTGAGGGAACCGCCACAGCTTAGAGCAACCCCCTCTGGCCTAGAGCTTGGCCAAGGAAGAGATGCTGCCAACCTCGATGCCACCTCCTGTTCCCAGGCAGACCTCTATAATACAAGTCTTTGTGCCAGGCCTCAACAGAGAAGCAGAAAATTCAGACCTGGAGTTTATGGGAAGTTTTCTCTCATTTCTCCCCCTCTTGGTTGCTTCCTACCAGTGTATCAGGCTTAGAAATCAGAGACAGAAAAAAAGTATCTGTTATTAGCCAGTATTTTATGTATTTCTGGGCTAGGCCAGTACAGACACCTCCTCATACAAAGGTAAACCTGGGCACAGAGGCTTAGAAACAATATGCAAGGAACTCCTCGGGACCAAGGACTTCTCAAGCCTGGAAAGACAAGTGCCGAGGGCCCACGCAACGGCGATCACGAGGCGGACAAGGGTGAATCCCTCCTCCCAGGTTAGCCCAGCATCAAGGACAGTCAAGGAGCAAAGACCAAACGCAGGCAAGCATTAAGTTAGCACGAGAGCAGGATGCTGCCCGAAGGAAGCTGTGCGGGAAGGAACCCAGACGGGCACAGCAGAGGGCACAAATGGGCACCCTGAGCACAGCGCAAACGAGCTCTCCCACGAGAAAGAACAACAGAGCCAGCTGCAAAGGCACCAAACCAAGAACGATGGTTCCTTTTGCACAGAAGCTGTTGTGCAAAGATAAAGTGACAGAAGACCAGCTTTTCTATAGGAAGAACAACTCCATTGTGGGAGGATCTCACCTGGTGTGCGCAACAGCCTTGTGCGTTAAGCTTAACGAGAAGATGCATGAGATGCATGAGGACATCTCACACGTATTGCCAGAGCTGAAAGACTAAATTTCCAGTCCCATGTGCTGGCAGTTCACCTACACTCCATGGATCATCATTTGAGTGTCAAAAAACTATTTTAGAATCTTTAAGTGTCAGTTACAGAAATTAATAAGAATTTAGCATTTTTATAAAGAACTGGAACTGAGTTTATACTCTGTTTCCTGTATTCTGCCGTATTAGTGAACAACAAAAAGTTCTACTCACCTATGTCATCGTAACGTTCAACCCAGACGACGTACACTTTGGTTTCAGGTCCCATTGGTGGAATGGTCCGGCCCTGAGGTACCCTCTTGGATCGGGAAGTAGGACTGAGCTGTTGGGAGAGCAAGGCAAGAGGGGCAGTGGCCAAACAAGGAGCACAGGGACGGTGCAGCAGGCACCTCCCCAGCTCCACAGGGACCCTGCGGCTCCCCGGGTCTCAGACTGCCGTCACCTCTGCCAGCTGTTGGGAGCGCTGCAGCGGAGCTACCCAATTAAAATCTGAAATCTGGATCTCCTGATATTAACATACAATGTAAATTAGAGAAAAGCTTCTTATTTCTTTTAATGTTAAAAGGAAGAGCAACTATTTTCCCCTCCCTAGCTTTGCTGCACACAACAGCCATGGTCAGTTCCACAGGTGCCAGGGATGGTGCATGAACACTGAGGTGTTTCCATGCCACTGCTGCAGCGCCAGTGGCATCAAGTCCCCACTCTGAAAAATTCTTTTATTGGAGCATTTTTAAATGCTGTAATTCCACTATTTCAGAGCAAATTTTCTCACTGCCCAAAGTAATACAGCTTTTCTTGCTAACTTTCCCACGTGATAAAATTATTTAACCTGACTGGGATGTTTTTCACCTTACACAGATTGCCCCAGTTTTACTGTGTAGACACATGTATTTGTTTTCTGCGTCAACTTCAATAAAAATGCAGCTAGGCAACTACAAACATTTAGATTGCATTTGTTGACTAACACAATATTTACCTTAAAACTCATTTTGTTACCATTCTCAAAGATCCTAAATCGGTAACAAAATGCGCACTGAGACAGAATTGGTATTCAAGAAACACGTAGTGAAAATCCTTCCTAAACCTTTACAGAGTTCAGGATTTTCTGCTTCTATAGTTTTGCTACCACAGAAAATGAACTTCATGCCAGATCTTCAGACATAACTGACTCACTCACTCACTGGACTGAGTGACTCCTGTTCAGCTTGGAGAAGAGAAGGCTCAGAGGGGATCTGATTAACGTGTATAAGTTCATGAAGGGGGAATGTAGGGAGGAAGGGGCCAAGCTCTTCTCATTGGTGGCCAGTGACAGGACAAGGGGTAATGGGTGCAAGCTGCACCATAGGCAGTTCCATCTCCATGTGAGGAGGAACTTCTTTACTGCGAGGGTGACAGAGCCCTGCAACAGGCTGCTCAGGGAGGCTGTGGAGTCTCCTTCTCTGGAGTTCTTCAAAACCCGCCTGGATGCCACCCTGTGCCACATGCTCTAGGTGTCCCTGCTTGAGCAGGAAGGTTGGACTAGATGATCTCTAGAGGTCCCTTCCAACCTCGAACATTCCGTGATTCTGTGACACACCAGTAACTATTAATATGGCATTTTAAACCGGATAGATATGAAAACCCTCCCAGTTTACCCACCCTGCATCTCTGAGGCATGGATTACAGGACAATTTACAAAATATTTTGCAAATGCATCCATAAAACTTATCCTTCCCGCGTTCCGAGATTTTAGAAGGTCATTTTTACTATTTTGCATATTTAAATTTTATATTCAAGCAATGCAACCTTGCAGTCTCCTACTGCAGATGCAAATGTTGACAAGACCAGGAGCTGCTGTTAGAGAGCAGTAGTCAGGAAAGAGCAACTCCAAATACTAAGAAACTGCGTCCTATGCTCCCAGAAAATGCTGCAGCATTATCAGTGTTTCCTGCAAAAAAAGATATCTACACACACGTGAATGCCAGTTTTCAAGGCAAATTGGGCCTTACCCGCTGAGAGGGATTAAGATTGTCTGTATGATTGGGGAAGAGTTCAAGTGTCAGAGGTGGCTGCTTTAGTATCCCTGGCAGGAGATCCATGTTGGAGTCGCTTTCTTGGTCAGAGACATTGCTTTCCAATGAATCACCTGGAAGGCAAAAGAAAGGTAGGTTTTGTCTTTTCTTCTGACCCAAAATCTAACCTATATCAAGATTTTTGAAACAAAACATGCTTGAATTTATCCAGAGTGCACAAGTCTGGTAAAAAGGAGCTGGGAAGGAAAGTTTCTGAATGCTACAGAGCCAAGGGAAAGCAGGACGAGAAAATACTAAAGTGGCCCAATGAAGGATTTGCCCTTTATATATATATATACACATATATATATGTATATATATGTGTGTATATATATGTATATTTATATATGTATATATTTTATATATGCTTTCAAATTCATGTGCATTTCACAACTACAGCAAATGCCAGAAAGCAGTCAATATCCCCAAACATTCACAAGCCAAACGCAGCTCTGACCCTAGCAGGACACCATCTGCTACTCATATTTGTCCCACCTCGGCATTATCGTGGTCGGAGCCCCGACCCAAACCCAGGGTTTGAAAAGGCCTCCTGGCCATTCTCCTGCTTCCTGGGAAGCCTCTGAGGCCACAGGGACACAGTGCCCAGGGGGTTCAGCAACGGAATCCACCAGTTATCCCAGAAAGCGCCTGCATTTAAAGTGCTCCGGACGGACTAGGAAGGGAGAGACCATATTGCACAGGAAACCTGAAACCAGAAGGGATATTTCTAAGAACATCATCTCCTCCAAGCTGCTCTATTCTGGAGAACTTTCCAAGGATTTAAGGGAAGCTCCTGGTCCCGCTGCGGCGAGCGGGCGCTCGCTCTGGCAACGTGCTGCAGAAGCGTCTCCTGGAGCTGAGCTGACCTGAACCACGGCCGCAGATCACAGCCAGGTACAGACCCAGGCACACGGCACCTGCGTGGCCACGCAGACCTAGGAACTCAGGCTTGAGATGGGACCAAGACCACCTTCAGAAGCGCTCCAAGCATGACGGGATTTTAATTTCTACACTAGTAGTTTTCCAACAGGGATCTTGGTGTCTGCACTACTAGTCGGCTTATTTGGGTTCTGGTTCTCACAAAGATCTCTTAAGAACCATTTTTAAAACTTTCCTTTTGTTTCTGTTTGTTTTTTTAAACAGTGTGCACACGCAGCAATCTTACTTAGGGACTCCACGGGCGATGGGACGACAAAAGCTATTTCTGTCAGAGCATCAGCATAATACAGCACTTTCTTCTGCCCATTGAAGATATTCGCCCCAACATCTTCTGAAATAACTAGATCATCTGAAAAAGAGACAAAAGCAAGGTCTAGTCAAAAGGAAGTTAACTCTTATTTTATGCATTTTCTCAGGAGAAGACTTTCAAACACAAGGTCCAAAGAATTACAAGAAATATTTGAAACGTTAAGGTTTCAGACAAGTCTCATTGCTAAAACTGATTCTCAAAACATTTGGTTGCTATCTTGAAGCAATTAGTATTCTGACTAGAAAACAGGATCTTTTCCAAGCATAATCCCCTCAGACTAAGCAGCCCGAAAGCTTGTCCAACACGAGGAACCAGCCGGGAGCTGTTTCCACCCCTTCCTTCCGACAGAGGCATCCTCATTTGGCTGTTCGACATTAAATTTTCAAAGGTCTCTTGCATATATAATTGCAACCCAACACTCTTCTAGAGTTTAAGCCAGATTCAGAGATTCTCCCTTAGATGCTTAGTCAGGGAACAGCCACCTCTTGCATGCAGGCTAACTTGTGAAGCTCCTACTTCACAGCACCAAGCAGCAGATGAGGCTGCTTGGTGCAGCACAGTGCAGAGCAGTGGTTCTCTGCTGGAGCCGATCTGCGAGGCACTTACAGAAACATCTCTTTTCCCTCCCTACTCCCACCCCAGACAGAAGAGTCAGGTCTTCCAGCTGAATTACTGCTCTGATCTGGCTTACAGCAGGGCCCCAGGATCAGCTGCCTCAGCAGAACCAAGGGGCAGTGAAATCCAGCGCACTGACAGGGCGAGTGGCCGGAGGAAGCAGGAGCTGCTGAAGGCTGCTTTACCAGTGCCGAAACACTCCTAAAGATTTCCAGCCCACATCTTTCAGGAAGCAGGAGCCCAACTGCAATCAAACTGCTTAAGAACGTCTTTGCTTTAAAGTATACGTATCTGCTTTTGATTCCCCCACCCCCAGTAGGACCTTGTTGGAAACTCTTCTGCAGTCTTGAAATTAGTTTTTACCATCAAAGCCATTCACAAAGAGCAATTGCATTTAGTAAAACAGACAGGTTAAGCCATAGACAAGGTTCTGGAGGAAAATAAAGTGAGCAATCTTCACAAGGCTGCCTTCCCTCAATTACCCTTTCTGCTTTTCAGCCTTTGCCTGCTAAATCTGTGGTTCCACTCTGGTCCTGCACTCTGAGAAAAACAAACCCACGCTCTGGTCATTTTGGAGCCCCACACGAGTTGTTCAGACCCCATGCCTCTGTGCTCTCAACCTTTCCCAATAGGCCCAAAGCTTCTTCTGCAGAACGTTTGGAAAGCCTTCAAAGAGAAGGGGATCACCATGAAAAGGTCTGTGGCCCTTAGAGTAGTGGAAAACCTTCCAGACATGAACCAAACTGAGGACACGAGCAGAATCTGCGGATAATATGGTTCTGTTGTTTTCTCAGTGTAGAAATTACTTGACTTGCAGGTCACCATAGTGGAACAGCAGCTAGAGGAACACTACCCTGAGGATCGTTTTGGCTGACAGAATGGGCAGAGGACAGTATGAGACAAGCCCAGAACAACAACTGCTTCAGTAGGAAAACCGGCCAGTGAAGCAGGAGGGGAGGAGAGCCACGTGTGGGCTCCCAGCACCACAAGCTGGGAACACCGGTTTGTTTACAGCACACTTCACCAAGCATGATCACCACACTAACATATTTGGCAAGGTCTCATTTTAACCTACTTACAGAACACTAAGAATCATAAAATATTTCAAAGTGCGACTGCTGGTGCAGCAGATAATACAATGAGTAGCCCTGATATCACCTTAGGTTTTAGATTACAGATAAGACTCACTGAGACAGCTAAAAATATGGTGCTTGTTGCTGAGACTACTTCCTCTCAACAAAATGCACAGACATTTTATTACTTTGATTTGCAATTTTCTCTAATGCTTATATTTAAATATACCTTTCTGGTAAATGTATCTCAAAAAATGTGCAAGCACTTAAAGAGGTACCCAGCAGAGTTAGTCAGCTGTCTCCTAAAGGAGCCTAAACATTGTAACTTAGGGTTACTGTATTAACCCTCTCTTACCTCGTTCACACCCTTCTTCATCACTGCAACTATTGATGGACCAGCTCGTGGAGACGTGTCCAGTCCAGCCCGGGTGCTTCCCCACCTCAACCGACCAGCCAAGAGACAGCAAGAACTCCAGGAAGTGAGGCTGAACAATTCTGGAAGACTCCATGTTCTTCAGGATCTGAAACAAAAGCAGTACCAAGATATATACAGGGCACGGCAAGAAGCAGCTCTTCTGTTTGTTTTTTTTTTTCTTTTTTTTTTTTTTTTCCTTCCACTGTGTCACCAGTTTGGTTTTGCCCAAATATACCCAAATGTGCAAGCCTGGACTCTCCTGCCAAGTCCATGGACACCAGGCCCTGCTGTCCAACATTCTCCATCCTGCCCAGCAATTCTCTGTTCGGTCAGATTGCCTCATTGCTGAAGCCTGTTAAGTAGTTAATCACGCTGCCTCAAACAGCAGTTTTGAGATTTACCCAAGGCCCAAGGGCTAAGAAACAGAACTGCTCAGCGCTGAAACCACATTAACATCTGAACAGATATCGCTGCTACACTGTGCTACATTTTTAGGAGGACTTTAGGAGACTATCATCACTACTAACCTGTACATGATATACAAAGACTGAAAGACCAGGCCTCAAAGTTCAATTAGATTAAATTATTTATTATTAGATTAAATTATGAAGTAGACTTTGCAGAGGTTTGGGGGAGGACTGAACAGGCACTTCAACCAAACGACACTGCAGTTCACTTTCCATCTCAATCTCCTTTCCTGCAAGGACCGGGCACGTTTCCACCTCCACCTTCCAATCCGTCCACTGCACCGCCGGCTCCGTGTGCTTCTGCCCCATGTGCTTCTGCCCCGGGTGCAAGCAACGCTTGTGCTGCGGGCAGTCAGCTTCTCCCCCAGCCATGGGCTGACTCGCAGCGAGAGCGACGCTCTCGCTGCGAGTCAGCCCATGGCTGGGGGAGAAGCTGACTGCCCGCAGCACAAGCGTCGCTTGTACACAACGTCAGAGGTTTCTAACTCAGGTTAGAGAAACTGTTCTAGACTGTGCAGCACCAGAAGAAAACAGCCCTCATTCCCTGGGAAAGGAGTCAGATCCCCTTCTTAAATCAGAAGTAGGTCCTGAGTTAGGGTTGCACCAATGGTCTCTCCCTTATGCACATTAAAACCACGAGGGCTGCACGGGAGCAGGCAGCTCTCCCTGCTCCGGGCAGAAACCACGTCGCGGTTTGGCTCCTCTCTTGACTGCACTCGGCCGTTTACGGCCACCCCGAGCAAGCACCATTACAAAAGGTCTTCATCTGATGTAATATTAATATTGAAAACAAAACATGACAGAAATAAGTCACAGCTCTTTTCAAACATGGAAACAGTCTCCCTTTTTCACTCAGCTCAGGTCTGCAGAGATAGGTACAAATAAAATATTAACTCAGCTATGTCACTGTGACTTTGCACAACTGGAAACAAAGCCAGGATTCCTGCATAACAGGAAGCACAGCACAGTGTCTAGGGACCTTGAAGTCTGAGCATGGAGTTTATACTACCAGACAAAATAATATCCAGAATCTCTCGAACAGGGAAGATGTTTAAATCTACAAGACAAAATCCACAAGCACAGACTGCTAATTGGGTTCCCAAAGGCCAGCTAGCAGAACTACATCATTTCTGCCACTAAATCTCATCTGTCTAAACCCGTAAGAGCAGATAACACCATGAGAAAAGCCAAAAAGCAGCAGCTGGCTGAGCAAAACGCCGGCACTGGCACCGGGGCACATCGGCGCGGCCGCGGGGCTGGCTCGGGAGGCAGGGGCGCTGAGCGGCCTCCCCCGGCCTCTCTGTTGAGGGCTGCCAAGCAGCACGATCCCGGCTCCAAGAACTCCTGCAGCCCACTCGGAAGTCGAAGGTGCTGCTCTGTTCTGTGGATTGCACATGGGCAACAAAATGAGGAGACGCTCACTACAGTGAGCAGAAGCTTTTACATTTTACTATGAGAATTATGTATGAAATGAGAAGGTATTCCAGAAATTTCTCTTTCTAATGAACCCTTAAGTCATCTTAATTTAGGGACTTTCCAGGTCACCATTTAAAGAAATCCTGGCTTCGATTTGGACAAATATTTTTTGTTTTGTTTGCTGATTGATCAACATTTGAAAGCAAGAAGTATAATGTAAAGAGTTATAAAGCAATAATACTTTCTTGTAGAAAGTTTTTCAATTCATTGACGTGTTTTTAAAACAAGAATCAAAACAAGCTACCGGGAAGCTGCACATAGCTAAAACAAAATGCAGCTTCTTTTTTTTTTTTTTAATCTGTAGGACGAAGTACGTAAAGACACTTAGCAATGCAGTGAGGGCTTGTTAAAGCACTCCGGCTATCTAGCTACCCATCCGCCTGGAAAAGTACAGAGGGACTTACTGCAGCTCAGGTAGCAAATGAACAGAGCCCCCAGTCCCAAGCTCCAGCGCTCCGCTTTAGTCATCGGGAGTGCTGCTTTATTCACACCGGGCTCATTAGAAATGGGCAGTACATACTCATTAGCACTGTTCACTTTCACTCATTAGCACTGTTCACTTTCACTTACTTCCTGGCTTGTTTTCTGGCCTGCCTTCATGTAGAAGATGAAAACTGTATCAAAAGGGCGACACGGCAATAAATCCAAATAGCCAAGGTCATCAAAAAACCCCGGCAGAGCAGAGTCAAGTGCAATCAGGTGAGGAGGTAGACGACTGTTAGCAGGTTCCTATCGAACAAGCAGAGTTCAATAGTAAAAATAGTGTTTTCCATCTGAAAACATTAAAAATAATCCACGAAAATAGTCACAAATTGCCCCTTTTTAAGCTTGAAGTAACACACGAACTTCTGATGTTTGTGTGTTATATAATATCATCCTGTTGCTCTAAGTTTGCCACAGCAGCCATAACATGAGTTGAGAACTTGTTGCACTCTATTATCTGCATTAAATAATAGGTATTTTACAGTAAAACAATACTAACAGTTTGCTCAAAAGAACATTCCCTCCTGCAGTAAAACAAGCAGAGATTTTAATAACATTAAATGTATGCAGTCGCATCACAACTAATTTTGTACTTACTGATAAGATTTATATAGGAACTATATTTAAAATGCTTAGCATTTTTAGACTTGTTTTTGCAAAAGTTCCGTTTTCTACTACTCATGAAAGAAAAATGCAACAGATAAAAAGGAGCATCCACAAGTACAATGTAGACTTCACATTTAAGAATGCAGATCGTCTCTACAAGCCATTATTTGACTTTAAAGAGAAAAAAACCGAGACTCTCTAAAAAGCTCTGTAGAGACGCCTAGGTGGTTACGTACTAGAGATGAACCCTCTCTAGGTGGCTACGTACTGGACCCATCTCTTCAGCAGCGTAACCGCTGAGGCAGAACATTTCACACAGCAACTTTTCAGAAATGTTCACAGAAGGACCCTGCGCCTAATCCAAACTGGGAGAGTGATTTCAAGAACAAGCAGCGACGTGAGCTTAGGCATTTCCCGCAGAACCCAGGGGTGACGGCGCCTTTTCCCAGTGTGTGCAGCTCAAGGCCGACTCCTTCACCACCCAGATCCCAATCCCGGGAAACTCGGGAATTCAGCAGCCTTTCTAAGCAGCCCGCAGCAGCTGCCAGAGCACGTCACATCTCCCACTAGCTGCACGTGAGCTCCCCTCCTGGGCCAGGCTAACGCGCAGTGGGACCGCACTGGAATTGGGAGGTCACCTTCAATGCCTCTAGCGAGAGGAACCCGAAGTGGGAGAGGAAGAGGCGGGCGGTCTGGAACTCCTGCGCAGGTGCTGGGGGCTTGCACTCTGTGACGGGATCGGGAAAGCTCTTCTTGCGCCACTCCTCTTCGCTCTTCTGATCTATGGAAGTCTCAAAAACGATCTGCTGGGCCATGCCATTCCTCAGCTTCTCGTGCCGCTCCTCCAGCTGGAAAACACCACACAGCCATGGAGAGCGGCCTCCCCGTGGCCTCCTCGTGCCGGGCAGCAGCACCAGGGCTGCCCCAAGTGCCAAGGGGGGCAGCTTCCCGCAGCCCTGCAGGGCCCTGCACACGGCCGGGCGCGGGTACGCACACCAGCACCAACCTCCCCCTTCAAAGGAACCCAACTACAGCACCCTCCAATTAAAAACAAATTCATTTGGCACTATCAAATTAAAGGAGTCCACCAAAAGGACTCACAAACACCCTTTCCATTTCCCCAGAAGCAGCAGCAAAACAACAAACACGAGCTGCTTATTCACAGCAGTACAGGGTGTTAGGAGGATCTGGAATAAAAGCTGTTGAGCAGTGGTCTTCAAGATCGTGTTCCTGGCATCGCCATCTTCCCTGGCTAGAGCAGAGATTTCATCAGTTTGCAGGGTTTATTGTTCCATCAGGATGAATTAGTAATATATTTAACAGTAAGGAATTAGTGTGCGATTCATGAATAGGCAAAAAGGGGAAGAGCAAAATGAAGTCAAAGACTGGAAACCACTTACTTCCTCATTCACAATTTCATGTAAATCGGGAATGCTCAAGTCAGCTTTCACAAAGGGAATCTTGTCCACCTCCTCAGGGAACGGCCGGTGTTTCACGCTGTATCTCAGTCCAACATCGTTTTTAGGAGCTGGTCGGGATTCTGGTACAAAGCTCTGCAATTAAAAAAGGGGAATTGTTTTACACCCCAAGCTTCTCCATTAGAGAACACATTATTACTGTAAATGGAAACTGTTTCCCTCCTCACCGTCACCACAAGTTTACTAGTCCATTATTGAGAGTTATCATCAAAAATTATTTGGGAAAAATAACTAAATTTGTATAGATGCAATTAAAATTTGCAGTCTGTTTTTTAAAGAGCATACAGCTCTACCCATTTTGGTGGTTGCAGTCGTGGAGCCTGTGAGCTCTGCCCACCAGTGAATCTCTCATCAGTTGCAAATCCCCATGAAAAGGGTAGGCTTGCAAGCCTTTCTCCTTCCTTCTCCTTGGAATAAAGCCCACGCTACCTGTGTTGGGGGGCAGCTAACGGCTGCCTGGGAAGCCTTCATTGTAGCCCTACTAGCTTTAGTGAGCTCTGCAAGTTAAGCAGAGGAATGAATGCTGCAGAGGGAAGGAGCAGTGTCACACAGCAGCCGCAGCCAGACACACTGATGGGGCAAGGAAAAGGCTTCTCTCATCCATTTTAATACCTTAGTATCTTAATTTTAAGCTGGTTACTACATCACGTTCTAGATGGTGCTCTCAGTGACCCAAAAGTTGAAGTTGCCAAGGAGAGCAACAAAACGAAGACTCAGGAATAGGTTTGCTTGAGGTCCAAGCAAGCGAAAATTTTAATTGTATATTGACCTTCACCTTCAAATACATTTCAAAATGAGCAAAACCTTATCTAACGCCGAGTTAGAGAATGCCTTTAGGTTAGAAGGGATCCCTTAGAGCTGTTAAGAAGGGTCCCCGCCACGCGTGACTCTTGGCTGGCGTGGCAGGCAGCCCGCTCGGACTGAGCACGTTCAGCAAAGCAGCTTGGTGCCAAGGCAGCCCCAGAGTCACAGACGTGCCGCGTGCGCCCAAGTCCCGCTCTGCCCAAATGTTACAACGACAACTGACACCAACAGGCCCTTTTACTAGGGGGCCTAGACTACAGTCTAATTTCCCTTACTTTATGGAGAAAGACATGCAAAGAGTTGGAAGACTTAGGGAACTTCACAAAGCAAGACATTTTGATGACGCAGAAGGACATACTCTGTCAAACAACTGCAATGACAGGCTCTATTTGAAAGCAAGATTGCTTTTTTTCCTGCCCAGAGCCATTCACAGAGTCCATGCTCTGACAGGAGGGAATTCTGCACTTGTCAAGCACGTTACAGGCAGCGTTTTGACCCAGGGCTTTCTGGCTTTAACAGCTGTTCTCCCGGCAGCAGCTCGTACTGCACGAGAGGCTGTTCCCTCTGCTGCAAGCGCTCTGCCTCACAGCCCACCTGAGCACGATGCTGCCACCAACACGGCCGTGCAAACGGAGGGAGATCTGCTCTCCCCGCCTTAAACAAAAATCTAGAAGTTAAGACACTTTCACAACCTACATTGAATATTAGCACAAGTCATAAAGAGTCACCAGAGATGTGTCACATTACCTACAGCTAAAGGACCCGTGGCTCAGCCTTAACGTATAATCACCAGCTGTGTGGGGCTGTCTCACATTAGTGGAATTTCTGCTGAACATCTCTAAGTTAAAGATTTCTGTATGGGCTTTGATAGAGACCTTTTGATTTGCTTTAGCTCCTCTTGGCAAAAGACAGAGTTGCTGCGCCCATGCAAATCTTCCAGATGTCCCACGGATCAAAATCGTGACAGACGGGAAAGAGTCATCTGTAAAGCACATGAGGAAAAACAATCAGCTAATATATCCTCTTCTTAAGTTGCAAACACTTAATTAAGCAATAATTTAACTGGAAAGAAACGCAGTCATGACCACAGAGATTTCATTTTCAAGGCTGATTCTTCCTCGGATCCTGAATATGCCCCTGGCAGGGAGCGGACAGGATCCTGTTCCTCGCCTTCCCGTGGCAGGAAGCACCAGTCTGCTCAGTAGGAAGCACCAGTCTGCTCGGCCCTGCTCCATCCCAGTGGCACTCGGGCACGCGAACCAGAAGAGCATTTAGCAAGAGCACGAGAACTGTCCCGCTGTTCTAGCACGAGCTTATCCGCTCCAGGGGGGATTTGCTCGGACACAGGCGGTCAGGCAGCAGGCGACGGCTCCAGCAGCAGCGTTAGGTGCAAGACGGAGCTGGAGGGTCTCCGGGAGGCCGGCGGCAGCCAGGGTCACGGCTCAGAACACAAAACGAGGGTTCCCGATGCCAGAGGTTCTGCACAACCTCCAGTTTCAAGACTAGTGTCTAGACTCCTCCTGCCCACAGATGAGGAAAACGCACCTGTGCAGACCAGCAGAGCTCACAGACGTTAGTTTTCAACCCAGCCAACACATAAGACAGTTTTCACCCAGCCTGTTATGTGGCATCTTGATGCCTGAAGATTCACGGAGTGGTTTAGGGGGATGTGTTACTCAGTTCAAGGCATCATGTAAATGCCATCGGGTTTTTCTCATGTGCTTTGCTTGGCCAAAGCACGTGAGACTGGAGCAAGAGTTAGAAAGGAAAATTCAGCTGTGGAAGTCGATACTTGGCAGTAGATCTTCCTTTCAGTAGGTGACATTGATAGAATACGATGACACTCTATGTCAGCTAGGTAAGCTAGGACAGCTCCTAAGCAGCCGTAATAAGCATTTGAGCCGAGAGCATCCACAGAAATGTTCAGCGAGATAGACAAAAATCAAGCAAAAACAAACAAAACAGTGCAGCCATAAAAGAATTAATCATTTGTTGAGCACCACTCCCAACAGAACCTCCTATATTCTTCCAGTTTTCATCTTTTTCTGAACAAGAACTTTTCCACAAACGTAACCCCACTGCTTTTCCGCGTGCGCTGTGATTTAGGGATGCACAGACGCAGGCAACGTGCTGTCACCGGGAGCGAGACAAGGCCATGCACTACTTGATGCGCTTGTGCACGCCTGACTGGCAGGGCCATGAAAGTCATTCCTCCACCTGCACAACTGCCCTCGCACCGAACAGAAACCCCCGAAACACAAAGAGGAGACGTGGGCTCGAGGAAGCAGTTGCGCTTTGCAGCTTCATACAGAGTTTCTGTCAGAGGGACAAAGAAGGAGGAAACCTGGAACTTACTCTGCTCGTTCCCCAGAGGCTGCTCCAGCATCGCAAGGATGACGCTGTTGTCCAAAACAAAGTAACGGAAACTGTGTCTGTTTATGGTGGGCAGGCGAGAATATTTAATCAAGGTGGTTTCATTCACCAGGCTGCAAGGAGAGGCAGGGCCACTGGGAGAAGGAAACGCCCCAAGCAACTGCATAATGCTGCAAATAAGGAAAAAAAGCCATGACAGATTAAGAACACTAATTATTCCACCTCAGCATGGCCCTTCACTCATATTGTTCATTTGTATTTCCTCAAAGGAATTGTCCCATCAGGGCAAGAATTACTTGCAAACTCCCAACAGGTTGTCTTAAACCACAACCGATAGTTTCAGAAAAAGTTTTGAAAGTCAAGAAGAAAAGTAGCCTGCCCACAGAGCCAGTTTCTTCATAACGCAGGGAATGAGGCTACCAAGGCATGCTTTCAGTAAAGCACAAACAACCCATACCCTTGCACAGCGTTTAGATGTTCTTTCTCATCGCAGGGCTAGGCAGCCCCACTTCAGCTGCCCCGGAGCAGCAGCAGGCGGGCAGAGCTCACACACGGGCTGCGCTGCGCTCTCCTCGAGCGGCGGCTCGAAGCTTCCCCGGGGGGAAGCGGCGTTGAGAGCCGAGCGGCCGACAGGGCGAGCGAGTGCCGGCCGTGCCGGGGGCTCACGCGCACGGACACCCCGTTCAGCTCCCGGGGAGCGGCCGGGAGGGCTCCGGGCTGCAGCCCCAGGCGGGAGAGCAGCACGGGGTGCCCGCGGGGACGGGCACGGGCAGGCGCCAGCGCCAGGGCTCGCGGCGCCTTTAGCTCCCGCCCGGGAGCGCGGCGACAGCCAGGGCCAAGGCCAGCACCCGGCCCAAAGGGTAAAGTGGCCAGAGCCTTTCACACGTCCCTGCCCATCACCAAGCTCACCAGCTGGGATCCCAAGTAAAACAGGCTGAACAGCAAAGACGCTTTGGCTGATTCCGTACCATGTTAACGTGGCTTCTGCAGCATCCTTCACTCGCATGGACGCAGGGTTTGGTTCTTTATCTCCTTTGTACTTGACTTCTTGTTCGCTGCTTTTGGATTTGCTTCCTGAAATGCCCAACTCCACAATCTCCAGTACCTCTTTTAAGCAATCCTAAAACCCAAGAGGAATCATAAAAAAAAAAATCATAAAACACAAGCACTCCGACCAAAGTCTCTTAAAGACCTAACAGAGTAGGAATAAAGATTTATATTTTGAATTATATTTTCTCTATATATGGAAGGTATCTAATTACCTTTGTATGCCTATAGGCAATGCTAGAAAGCACTATGGATGAAGCTATACGCAGCATTTTCCACTACATAGGCACAAACCGGTCAAGAGGATTACTAAGAGTGCAAATGAAAAAATGCCAACGCACTCAAAAAGACAAAAATTGCATTTCAGAGATTATATGCAGGGCTTTTAATTAAGCATTATAAGCATATTAAAAAGTATATTAAGTTCTAAACATACTTTAAAAAATCTTGAAAACTGCAAGACACTATTTCCAAAGTTCGTAAGGAAATACATCATTTTATCTAACTCATAGATCACTGTACACACACGATAAAATGAGACCAACAATAGAAATAGGCATACGTAATAAAAACTAAAGGTATGCATATTTCTAGTAACGGTGTGACAGTTGGAAATGCCCACCCATCACTTCCTGTTCCTTTCAAACTTCCCAAGGAAACTTTATCCTGCATGGAGCACTGAAATAACAAGCTGTGAGTATCAAAATGTTAGGGTGACATGAATCCCACTTCTAGCTCTGGAAGACCTGGTTTAGCCAGGGAAGAACTGCAAAAACAAATGACTTCTACTCAGGTTTATCTACTCCAGGTATATCCTGCATTTCCATATTCTTTTCAATTTATTTTTTTTCCACTTCGATCTTTCTTCTTGTTTTCAAGTTTGCAAAACAGGAAGAAAGATCGTTTCTCATTTTACTACAGATGAAGGGTAACTCTAAAGCCAAAATATTCTCATCCAAAACAAAATTGAGAACTACTGTACAAAGAAACCGGGTTTGGGAGCAGTGCCTTCCAGCCAGCTGCAGAAAGAGGTATTTCAAGCGGGGAGCAGGGAAGGGCCGGCAAGGCGGCAGCGCCCGGGCGCGGGGGACCCTCACCTTCTCCTCGAGCATGTCGGGGTGCTCGGTGAGCCACACGCAGAGGCACTGGAAGGCGGCCACGATCATGGAGTGCAGGTCGCGCGAGTGCAGCGGCGCCGGGCGGCTGCACTGGTACACGATGTAGCTGCACACGGAGCTGATGGCCCGCCGGCGGTCTGCAGAGTCCACGGCCACCTTCACCTGCGCGCCGGGGAGAGCCCGTCAGCCCCGCGGGAGCAGGGAGCAACGCCCGCGCTCTGCCGCGACTTCAGCTCAAAGACGGGCAGGAAACTTAACAGCGACAGCTGCTGCAGCTCGCAAGGTGGAAGGAAGAGTCGCTTGCTGCCA
Organism: Nothoprocta perdicaria; assembly: GCF_003342845.1. Lineage (NCBI taxonomy): Eukaryota > Metazoa > Chordata > Aves > Tinamiformes > Tinamidae > Nothoprocta > Nothoprocta perdicaria. The sequence continues at coordinate 812,401 of NW_020455160.1, forward strand.
GCACGCTTGCAGGAAACAGATTTTGGAATTTACACTAAATCCCAGGTGTTGTAAAGACACAACACAGGCAGCCCCGAGCCTAAAGAGGGCTTTGGAAATTGGAAATTGTGGCTTCCAAAGGTCCAGAGCAGAATCAGAACCCTGCTCTGTACTCGGGCAGTAAGAGGTGATGCTCCCTTTTCCCAGCTTGTTTGCTGCTTAAGAGCAAAGAGGGCAGTCCCGGAAGTTCCAGAGGAAGAATCACTTCTGGTGCATGATAACTATACAAAGATTACAACGATTATTACAAAGATTACACTCGGGCCATGCTGGCTCCAGCTACAACGTTCCGCCACGAGCCGGGGAAACGGCGGTTCTGGCTCCGCAGATCCCGCGGCCGAGCGCGGCGCAGCCCGTGGGCTGGTGAGGGCTCTGGAGACTCACGGGAGCCACAGCAGGTTCTGGAGGGTCGGGAAGGGAGGGCATTTTCCTTTCCTCCAAAATAAGGCCCCTATCTTTTTCTTCCGCAGCTGGGCAAATCTCCACTAATTTGAGGAAAGTGGAGAGCAGCTCAGAGCGCCAAAATCGAATCAGAGCGGTTCAACTTGGGCAGACAAGGGTCCGAGGCAGAAGGATAACACCTCCCTATTGCAGATGCACAGCGTAACTTCCCCAGTACGCTGGTACAGCTGCAAAAGGGCCATGGAGCTGCGCGGGGCCCTGGCAGGCTGTGGTGTCCCTGCACGGGACAACCCCCCGGCTCGTGCTGGGCTCCAAGCCCGCAACGCCCCAGCCCGTACGCTGCCCGCTGGGCGCTTCATCACACCTTTTTCCCTTCCCTACAATGTAACCCAATAATCTGGATGCATCCCCAGTAAGTTAAAAAATAAATGAATTATTTTTAGAAGTGCCAGGATGCATGGAAATCTGAGGCCAAGTGGGAGCTATTGGTTCAGCTCATCCAAACCAGCCTCGGACACGCTCCTCATCTCAAACCCTGGCTGCTCTGTGCTGCGGTTTTCTCCTGGTTTTCTGTCCTTAAGGACTCACTGTGTCTGTCTCAGTGGACCAGAAACCCACAAGAGAGTCCCTTTTACCACCACTACCCACCATATACTTCACTGAAAGTCAAGGGGCATTTGCAGGGCACACATCCCTAGAGCTGTTTAGCACCCACACTAGGGTAAGCTAAAGTGCTTCTACAAAAGGCCCTTTTTCTTTGTTGCTGTGTCCAAACACAATGTTTGCTGACCAGCTCTGAGGCTCTTTCGTGGCCTGATTCACCCACACAGGACTACAAGCACGAGAAAGGTCTTCTCTCACCTTTGCCAATCCGGAGAGCAGCTCCAGGGCAGCTAGTGAGATACTCATGTCCTGCCTCCACTGGGAGTTGAGCCTTTGGGTTACCAGGTGAATGCTGCGGATCAGCAGCCCAGCCGCTGTATCTGTATGAAGAGCTAGGATGTAACCCCAATACCACACAACAGGGAGGAAAAATAACTAAGCATTAGTAACAATAAGCAGAGAACGGGCACAAGCCAAAGCAGCCACAATAAGCACATTAATTAAAATTACACACGTCCTGGAAGCTAGATATTGGGTTTCTTTTGCCCAGGCTAATTCTCTGATATGCAATATCAACATATTATATATCTACATTCAGACTGGCTTCTTATCTCAAACCTGTTTTTTAAGCAATTTTACTACCTTGCTATTTGTACGTGGTTAATTATTACTGTAAAAGACGTGCCGGTCACAGCACCATCGCGACGTCAACAGCCACCAACCAACCCCACGTTCTGCCATTGTACTTAAATTGCCGCAACTTCTGGCAATCCCAGAACATTAGCAACGTACAAACACAGTAGATGTGACTTCAAGTATCTATGCCAGAAGTTGCCCCCCACCCTTAATGAATATTGTGAGAGAATACATAAATATCTTGTTCTTTTGTTTTCCCTTCAAACATCCAGCACAACAGTAGCAATTGCTTTCCTAAGTTTCTTGCAGCCTTACCTTGTGCCACCAGGTTTTTTTTTTTTTTTAAATCCAGTAAAATGAATCAACTCAAAAGTACAGGGTTATATATTACAAAATGAATCCTTCAAGTTATAGCATGGTTTAAAAAGAGTCAATAACTCAAATATATAGAAGATAATTTTTAACATTACGGTGAATATTTTCGGTATCCAGAGAGACGCACAAAGCATTTGCTCCCGGAAATCCAAATGAATTCAACATGCAAGTCAAATGGTGTCCTGTCTTTTGACTTTTCCAAACAATTAAGTTTTGCAAGGACAGTGCTAATACATTTATGTGAATTCCTAGAATACCCTAAAAGTTTCCTGATATCCCCCTCATTCCGTTACTTAGAAAGCTAAAGAGTAAAATCCACTTTTGGTTGACAAAAAACGATTTTTCCACCTATACCTACAATGCAACAAATAACAGTGGTCTGTTTTTGTGTTCAGCTGGTTAATAACAATTAAATTACTAGAGACCAAAGGAGCAAGCAAGATACCAGGATCTCCAAACTGAGCTCGCTAGCAACACATAAATTTAGTAAAACACGGATTTTATTTCAAGGGTTCCAAAATGCACGGTGCAGGACATACCAAACCAAGAGGGAAAGGAAAGAGGGAAAGGAAAGAGGGAAAGGAAAGAGGGAAAGGAAAGAGGGAAAGGAAAGAGGGAAAGGAAAGAGGGAAAGGAAAGA
>NW_020455160.1:815210-848900 GCF_003342845.1 Nothoprocta perdicaria
GGAAAGAGGGAAAGGAAAGAGGGAAAGGAAAGAGGGAAAGGAAAGAGGGAAAGGAAAGAGGGAAAGGAAAGAGGGAAAGGAAAGAGGGAAAGGAATTGGCCCAAATTCTTTCTAAACCCAGTCAGGAAAAGGAGCCACCAAAGCCAGGCAAGCCTTCGGAACGCTGCCCAAACGGGAGCAGCAGGGAATTCACGCTTCTCCCAGCGCTGTTCACAAAAACCAAACATCTCCAAGACAGACCATGTCAAGCACTTTGCTAATGCCTCCCCAGGAGCTTTGAGGCTTTTCTTGCTTTTAAAAACAGTACCAGGAACGTCTCTTAGCAGGATTAAAAATGAAGCAATCTAATGGCACACACGAGTTCAATCCCGCACTAAACCCTGGGGTTCCCCACCTGGGGACACTGCCGTACCAGCCAAAACCTGCACAGGTTTGGAGGCAACCTGAGAGCTCGTGGTGGCAGTTTGAGACGCAGGCAGCTCCTTACCATAATCCCTTAGCAGGGCTTGCGCCGGGCGCTCGCTGTCCGGCGTGCTGGGCTCCGTGCTGCCCCCGCTCGCGGTGCTGATGCCGCTGTTAGTACGACTGTGGCTTTTAAACAGGTTATTTTCGCCACCATTCTGCAAATTGAAAGTCACTTTTAAGCAATTGTAAGATTTCTCCAAGAGAACTCAAAAATAAAGTGGAAAAATAAGAAAGATCAAATCTAAAGTAAGTGACTGAACATCTTAGAGCAGCAGCTAAAACAGGCAACACGTTTTCTTTCTGAAGCAGTAAGAACTTTATAAGCAAAAAACATCTTACCGTTTCCATCTGACAGCCAATGGCTTCTAACAGGGCTGAATCTTGAACAATATTTAACATTGCACCTGAAGAATCGGACACAAGAGGATAACTCCTTCAGGACAACAGCAGGATAGTCACGGCTAAAGCTTACCAAGAAGCACTGCAGGTTTTGCATACGAGACATCTGCCTAGAGTTTTATAAACCACACAATTTGCTTCAGGTTTTGGCATGTGGTGCAGATGATAACTGAGATAAGAGATTCTGCCTTCAGCTGCCGCAAGAGCACTTTGAGCACAGATGTCTTAAAGTCCTCACTTCTGTGCGATTTTTGTTTTATGGATAGGGTTTGGAATCCTTCTCATCTCCAAATCAAAACTCCAATTTACGTATAGGGACTTCTATGGATTCCACTGGGAATTAAGATGGTCATATAATTAAGGCAGGTCTGCATCCTCTGAGAGCAGCTCAAGGATTTATGGGCTAACCTCTGTGGCCAGCACCTGGTGCAAGGAGGTGCCCCCTCCTAGGAGGCCAGGAGGAGCCAAGGGGCAATTAGCGATGCTCTTAACGAACCTCTGGCAACCTGCTGGACGATGAAGTGAGGAATCACCAGCCCATTCAGCTACTGCAAGACAAAGCACCAGCAGCAGAGGCCACACTTGCCTGGCACTGCCCAAAGACCAGCTGAATGGGTGGGTGATCCATTCCCACAGAGAGCTGTATCTTCACAAGAACACACAAACTGCATTCACCTCCAAACTCTTCCTACCCAAACAGAAAGCCACTGCACCCAAAATTAGCCAAAATGCAGAACTTCACGTTCCTACGATATGAGGCAGGACCCACTGGGCAAAGGGACCGGGACGCGACACAGCAGAAGAGCCGTGTCCTGCTCATCCCCATCCACGGGGGCCGTGGGCAGAGCATCGTCCTGCTTGGGGATGGACGCCTCACGGGCGGAGGAGCTCATGGACACACCTGACCGGGCGTGGAACCCATCGCCACTCTGCACCTCTTGCTTGGGGGACTGCCCTGAAACAGCAAGCGTCCCCTGCTCGACACCACAGCTGGCTCTACCTCCTCCTTCCAAATCATCTTCCCCTCCTGTCATATTATTATTTAAAAGGATATTTTTTTATACCCTTTCCGTATTATTCTTCTGGCAGTAAAGGAACTGTCCCAGTCACGGGAAGGAAGCTCTGCAGGCTGCATTGGTTTCCCTTCGCTTCATTGCTCGTGTCCCTTTCTTTCCCTCTCCTATTAAGCAGATACACACTGCATCTGCCTCCCAGATCACACAGGTGCCCCCTCACTGCAATTTTGTCTTTCTTTTTTAACAACCAAAAGGAAGAAGGTTTTTTTTTTTTTTTTTTTTGAGGAAAAAAAATCATAATGTGGAAAAAGGTACTTCTACATAAAGAGGGGGAAACTAATACGAAATAAAAAGGTGGGTAAGGCAACTACATATTTCATTTCTCCAAAAATACACCTAACAACAGATAATGCACTCTCCAAGATTTCAGTTTCTACCCACCTTCCCAGCATTAAACGTTAGTACATTCATCACCTCAAGGAACAGTTTGCTGCTAAAGCACTGCAACATCTCCAGGCTTTATCCCAAAGCTTTTGTCTGACAGCACACACAGTGCCAGACAAATATTGTCTGTATGATGCCAATGCTGGAGCGATGGTTACAAAACTTGTTAACTTTTTTTCCAAAATTCAATCATGCCAGAAACTGAAGTGCTCCCTGTAAGCCACTAGTCATCAATTTTCTCCAATATTAAAAACCATTTTTGTATTTCCATTCTTAGCTATCACTTATTTTTCCTGCTAGAACGTGCTTGACATTGATCTCTGCTTTTCAAGTTTTATTCCTCATTTGTAAAGAGGAGAGAAATGTTACTGCAATGAAAGTGTGAAGCTTTTCAAATGTGTTCCCATAGTGTGAAGGGGTTTACACAAAAGGTCTGCACAGAAGATGACCTGCTGGGAATTTCACCTCCTGGCAAAGCAACACATAACTAACTGCCCACGTGACTGAATTCTTACATCCAAGATTAGTTAAGACCCACTTCTGTGACACAACGAATAAAAAGAAAGTTGAAATAACCTAGTATCATTTGAGTGTTGTTAGGATCTGTTTCAGTTTGCAAAGCTCCTATGAGTATATTCACGAGCCGCAGCTTCAAGGAAAGGAAGGTTACTGGCTTATCATATGTAGAGCTGTCATCATTGCTGAACTTTCCTTCTAGGACAACCTGAAGGAAGAAAAGAAAAAACACACTGGTTTCAGCATCAGGCAGAGCTCAGTCCCATACTTACACTAAGCACACTAAGGCACCGGCTTCCTTATTCAGTTTAAGAAATTGGACTTCAAAGGCATACATAGCATACAAAGCAACATAAATGTGCTTCTACTTTCTTCTGACAGCAGACAAAGATCAATCCTGTCCCGACTTATTCAGTGATCATGAGGACTAACTGTGGGGTAAGGGTGCCCTGGAAAAAAACTACTGCTTATAAATAAGTTAGCACATGAAATAAACTCATATGATTATTACCTCAGACTTTATTGTTCCAAAATGATGAGGGAGAGGCAACAAAGACAGCAAGATATTAATAGAAGCTCTTCTTAACTCTGTGGGGTTTACATAGATTTTAAACTTTGAGAGTTCTCTGCAAATCAAAGCATCAGAAAGTTAATCAACTTTTTTTTACAGGAATTTGGAAAAATATTATTTCACTGTAAATTAAATACAGGAATTCAGTGGTCTTAAATAATTTACAGTCTACAGTGTAGCTATTTCTTTCTAAATTTCTGAATCGCATCCTGCAACAGCAGCTCTGCAACGATTAGCACAGGTAAGGAATGAGGAGCCATCACCTGCATCACCTGATTTCTGTACTGGACATAAAAGCAACAAGCTAATGAAATTATTCCCTCCTGCTTCTTTCAAGCAGGAGGTTTCAGCCACAAGCCACTGCCTGCTTGTCACTGCTCATAAAACACCCTGGTGTTATCAGAGACCCACGGGATTTGCTCACGTGCCTGTTATATAGATCACAAATCGCTTAGCAAATATTTTTTTTTCAGTAGTCACTGGCAAACTCTACCACTTACTAAACCAACCCAAAATAAACAAACAGTGACTCAACTCTAAACCCAGAGATAGCAATTCATTAGTAACTTCAAAATAAAACACAGTGCCAACAGATAAATGGAGCAGAAGGCCTGCACTGAGGACTCTCAAGCACCTTCCGTTATTTAGCAAAATTTCCAGAAATGTGTACAATTTAAAAGGTAAAGTTACACACTTTGGTGTGAAAAGCTGCTTATCTAAACTCTGCTTTTGAATTATTGATGTGTAAAATCTCTACATCAATTTACAGCATTCCCGGATGATAATGAATATCCGATTAAAAAAAATACTTAGAAATAAGTAAACTTAAAATGTTTTTAAGCTAAATTATTCCTTTTCTCTATTATTGCAAATACTACCTCCCAGCAATGAATATGCAGACGACAATTTATATATATTTCTCTTATTTTTTTGAACACTATTACTGCTTTAAACATAATTGCATTAAATCAAATGAAATGTTTCTCCTGGCATCATGAAACCAAGGGCCCTGCTGATCCTGCGCAGCACGGGGCACAGCGGACACAAGTCCTCCAGTGCAAACTACCTGGGAGCGACCCAGGTGAGCAACACCTCCCCGCAGCGTGATGGGATCCACAGGGAAATGGCATTTTACCTGTCAGGCAAAATAGTTTCAAGAGCCGAAATGAAATAAGGAACCACGACATCAATCCCTTTGAGGTCACAGCAGAACAGAGGAGGGGAGTTCAGGATAACACTGGCAAGAACGGGGTGGCACACGAAATCTGCGATCTGCAAGCCCTGAATTAAAAGCATGTAAAATCTGACAAAGAAAGATAAGATTAAATTACTTGCACATAAAAAGCATCACCGTCCCGCATGAATAACACAGAGCAACTATTTCATCTTTTCCCTATAAAGCCAAAAACCAGAGTTTCAAAAAGTTTAATAGGTTTCAAACACCAGAGCTAGGAAAAACTTATGTGAGCATCCCTCTAAGTCATTCTAAAATACTGTATAATAATGTTCTAATACAGCGTTCACATCCAACTAGCTTGCTAGAGAAAAACAAGACATCTTTATTGGGTGCAAGACCCCAGCTGAGCAGAGGCTGCTGCAAACACAGCCCAGACGTCCCGGGTCCCGCTCCCTCCATCCCCGGAGAAGGGGGAAACGAGATTCCGCTTCAATCCAGCGCGCAAGGAAATAATGTTAAGTCATTTAGAGAAAACAGCCTCCATCACAGACTCCAGGATCTGGAAAACGAGACCAAACACATCCACCAGAGCAATGTCAATTGGCAAAGCGGGGCAATGGTGGTGGCAAGGGAAAAATGTCAACTGACATAATAAGGACAACAACAAAGTTTGTTTTGTTTTTTAAACGACTTTATAATTTACCTGGCTATTGTCCTAAAGAAGCTGGGATTTTTTTTTTTTTGTACTTCCTTTTACTGAATACTAATAACTCCTTAATAATTTTGAGGAAGCCTTACAAAAACGCTGAAATTCACTGTTTAGGTAAGAGAAACACAGGCTACCTGTGCATGCCGTAAGGCAACACGCACAAACCAAACAGGAAGATGGCTTTGAGCAATTTGGAGGTTATCTGTGACCGAAGCAGGAGACTAGGAAAGAGTCAGGATTTGGAAATTCAATTCTCTGCCTCTGGGATTTGCTACTGCATGACAACATAGTGATTTGGGGTAAAAGGCAATAAAAACAGGAAGAAGTCTAATAAAGCTTAAGTGTTGATGAGTCTGCACACTTCCAATCTTTTTCCATGTTAGCAGTATTTAGTGGCCAAAAAAAAACCCAACATAGGCCAAGAAAATGAAGCATGTTGTCCGGCTGAGAGGCAACCTCTGGGACTGCCCTTGGAGCGGTGCTTAAAGCCCACAGAAAAGAGGGCCCAGGGGAACCAGGGGACAACCAGGCACCAGGCTCAGACAAGGGGCTCTACCCGCAGCACTTTAAAGCTAACCCGGCTTTCAGAGCTGGCAACACAGGCCTGGGCCACTGCAAATTCCTCTGCCCCACAGAATCACACCACTGAAGCAACTGGAAGAGAGGTTAGTACCGGGATAAGTAAGCTGGCAATATTTCCTCCCCAGTCTTCTTGCTACAAAATATCCTACACAGTGTCCCACACGCCTCTGCCCTTCCCGCTTCGTAGTTGTCTGGGAATTCACTTGCATCGAACATGGGGTTGGAAGCCACTGTGTCTGTGGACATTTGGGATCCTTTCCGGCGGAACTCCACGCTCGCTTGAGTGGCTATAGCTGGGAAGAGAAGGAAAAACAGCGTTTCATGGTGTTTGTCAGCACGGAAAACAGGCTCATGGGATCCTGGACACAAAGATCACGTCAAATTTAGCAGTTATGAAGCTGTTAGTTCACTGCGTTCGAGTCAGTGCCTCTGTTTAGAAGCTATAGGAGAGGTAGCCAGCCTTTTTTTCCCTACACGGATGGCAACAACTAGCTTTGAAGTTCTAAAGCAAATCCCAACTTTCTGTTGCAAAGAGCACATTAATTTCTAGTATTCTCTTCCTATCCTTCCCGGAAAGGGTGCAAGACTGTCCAGTTCTCTTCTCCTAATAAATAAATACATAAATAGAAATAATATTAATACTTTCCTTGCTCACGTTAAAATACCCCAAAACTTTTGGATCCTACCCCTGTCACCTCCAAGTGCTTAATTACAAAGCTGGCCAGCTAATCTCTTTTTTGGTAATCTGAACACCAAGCTGCTCTCATTCAACTTTGCTGCGCAAAAAGAAAACACCTGAGGGAAAAAAGGGAAATCCAATAATTCTAAGGACTTATATCAGAAGGAGAAATTTACTGAAGGTCCCTCTTCTGATTTGATCCTCCTCTCTTCACAGCTCAGTGCAACTGCCAGAGAAAGTGTAAAAGCTGGATGGTGCCGGATGGTGCCGGCAAGGCGGGCACTGCCTGGCACCAGCAGATCCTGCACCTCAGCGGCACGCCGCTTCCCTAGATCTGGGCTCTCTTCCTGCAGAGCGGGTCTGTAAATAATCCAAACTAATGAAATTTAGGCATTTTAGGAGGATTTCTAACTCTTCCCATGTCAGTATCACGTGCACAACACGCAAGAGGCTGCTCGTTTCGCTACCTGCATCATTTCTCGCCAGCTGCCCCCCAAGGGCGATGCTGTGCTTCCTCGGGCGATGAGAGCAATCTCCCTCTTGGATTACCAGAAGCGGCACAAAGAGCAGGTTCCTTTTGCAGCTACAGCTTCACGTGCCACTACTGGCTCTCAGCAATTTTACAGGATGAGAACCAGAAGAGTGAACGTGCTCCAAACAGAATCTGCCAGAACCAGAGAACTTGTCCTCTACCTCAAAGCAGGAATATCAGATTCACACTCGCAGTCATGCAAAGACCCATGAGCGTTTGGATATCTGAGTTGCAATGACTGCTCTTTTTTTGGTAGGTATTTTTTCAAAAGCTCTCTCAGTTAATTTTTGCGTTTAAATTCTCAGAGTAACTGCTGGTACTTCATAAATTTTCAGAGCATAAGTAGTATATAAGCACAAATCTTTATGCGTCTTCCCATGAGCCATTTTTTTGTCCTAAATAAGCTACCCAGCAAAATACTGTAGTTGGGAAAAAAACACTACATGCACAATGCATACAAACACTAGGTTTGTAAAATAAGCTTTAAGTTAAAAAAAAAAAAAAAAAAAAAAAACATGGGTTAGTGCAAAGTCCTGAAATTCATGACATGATCACAGACTAAAGTACAGAAAAGATGGGACTGATTCAGGCAGATTAATTTGCTTTTGCCAACAATCCTCCCCATTCAAAACACACACAAAAAAAATCTTTTTTTTTTTTTTTCAAGTAAAAGTGCAAAAGCTACAAGAGACAATGAGAATGAATTTACAAATAAAAGATGGGATTATGGAGAAAAGAAAAGTATGATCGCAATTAAGGAAAAGCTACTAGTTCCTACTTACAAGATTTATAAGAAAGAAGAATTTGGATAAAAGATGCTGCAAGATAATAGAAATAAAATGGAAACAAATCAAAGGACAGCAGTAGTTATAAAATACTTTAAAGATGGTGAAACTGTAATATAAGTTAAGAAGCTTTTAGCATTTTTAAAAATAGATTAAAAGCTTTATGATATAGCAAGCTCGTTAAACACATAGGAAATCGGCATTCAGGTCCAAAATTATGGTTTTGAAAATATCATGCAAAACAATGAACAAAGAAAGTTACAAAATACGAGCAGGATTTCACTCTCTGCATCTCAAAGCACATGAGTTCCTCCAGGGAGGCGGGTAACCCTTCCCAGCCCCGGGACCTGCGTGTCGCCCTGCGCACAGGGCCCGCGGCTCGGGACGCCCCCAAGGGCAGGGTACTTACCCACACCGTCCTGCTGGCCCACACTCCTGCTTCCAGAGCCACGGGCAACATCTGCCACTGGCACAAGGGCTGCGAAGCCAGGGCAGAGCCCAGGACAGAGCAGCTCGCCTACCCTAACCTCCCGGGAAGGTCCAGAACCTTCCAAAGCAGAAATACAAAGCAGAACTCTACTAGAAAGGCCAACATCCTCAGAACAATCTTGAGGGACGCAAAAGTTGAAAGATTCCAGCTTCCTAGAGGGAAAACGACCTACCTGGTAAGAGCTGTTTCTTTGAACATGATGAGTCAGATCGGGACCTCAGAACCAAGACTCTGAGCAATACTCCAGGCCTTCCTAGTCAGGGTTTATTATGGAAGGTTCCTGTACCCCAGGACACTTTCTTTGGGACATCATACTAGGGACAGAGAAGGGCTAGAAAAAAATGAGGGTAAAACTACGCTCTAGGATTTCCATGTTGACCAGCAGTGCCTGGGTAATCCCCAAACCCATCCTAAGCAAAACTCCTACACAACCACTATAAAATAAAAAACAGTCAAGCTTGTGACTTGCTTCTTTACGTATGAAGAACAAGGCCATCAGATGGCAGGGTTCATTTCCTGAACTGCTGGCAATTAATGAGTTTCTCCTAATTCTTAGAATTTCTTGAGCAGCAATTAGCATCAGGATGCAGCACACGGCCAAACTCCTCAACCATGGCAGCAAGCCTAAGCTCACAGGCCCCAGGGCTGCCATCATCAGGGATAACTTCTCAACGCCGTCACGGAGCATTTCTCCGAAGGACTTCTCCCAAAGAGGCAACCGTGGGGACCTGCTTACGCCACACTTTGCTGAATGACTATCACACACCAGACATCAGATTAACGGAACATCTATTTCTCCAAAGGGGAAGTTACCTGCAGTCATCTAACTCGAAAGACCACAGCAGAAAAAAGTCTAATTCCTTTCAAAACCAACTACTCGGTTTAGAACCGATCGTTTTTCCTCTCCCATCACAACACAGAACAATGTCCAGAAGCTGCCTGCTATAAAGCTCCTCCGCCAAGGTCTCCGTGCAGAAACTGAAACCCTGCTTAGGACACTCAAAGGACAAGAGCATTAGTACTCGCCACTGCTTCACACTGGAGTCCAGACAACTCCAGAAGGCCATCGTGAAGGAGAAGGCTCAAAGAGAAAACAGGCAGAGCGCTTTCCAGGCGGTGCAGGTGATCAGCACGCAGCGTACACAAACTAGCCCCCGGTACTTGGTGCAGGAGAAAAATAATTCCGTGGCCTCTCTCTTCCCAAAGCACCGCAGATAGAAAACAGAGCAACTGAAGGTGTGAAATGTTGCAGACCATCCCAAGCTGTGCAAGGGCAGAGGGACAGCAACTACAGCCACAAAACAGCTGAGACCAGAACGGACTTCTGGAGATTATCCAGTCCGACCCTGCTTGAGTCCCTGCTCAAAGCAAGGAAAACCAGAGCAGCTCAGGGCACTATCTGACCAGGTTCGGAGTATCTGCAAAGAGATCCAGTGTTTGACCACCCTTCACTACGCTGAAGTTTTTTCCTTATGTTTAAATGGAATTTGCTGTATTTCAAATTGGACCCATACTGCTTTGGTCCTTCAAGAACATGGAAAGCAAAAAGCTTGTGATTAGAGAGAAGCATCATGATGTAGATAAGAACCTTGCAAGTTGCCATGATAAAGTCGTCTGTCACTCAACCTCAAAAGTCTCCTCGGAGTGAGGAAATACATGTGCTTGCTGGCTACACAGCGGGGAAGCCCGTGCCACGATCAAGAGGCCAACGGGGTTTCAAGGCTCCTTTGAAGAAGCACCTATTTAACTGAAAAAGTGTCAGGCATTTTCATCCGAGAACCTGCAAAAAGATGCCTTTTTGTTTCTTCTCCAATAGGTACATTTTCTTACTCTTCTTGACTTTGTTTTTGGAGGCAAAAGAGTTGGATATAAAAGAATTAAGGCTTTGACAAAAGGCTCCCAATCAAGGCGAGAAAGAAGAACAGGTTGCTATTCCTCACATCTGCCTTTGAACAACTGCTGTCTGCTCCCTAACGCTCAAAGGGCTCCCTTTAAGACGGGAGACACTCCTTGATTTGAATCAGCAGAGTTCTTTTAAAAGAACTGAACTGAATTCTGAAGCAGAACAGGAGACTACATCTATTCTATAGAGGCATTTTTATGAGCTCTCATTTAGCTCATGAATATCAGTTTAGAAATCATGGTGAAATCACAGAATCATAGGATCATTACAGTTGGAAATGACTTTCAAGACCCTTGAGTCAAACGCTAAGCCCCTGGACACCAGGTCTGTTAAACCATGTGCCTGAGAGCCTTGGCTACAGCCTTCTTGAGCACTGCCAGGGACAGCGACTCCACCGCTTCCCTGGCAGCCTGGCCCAAGGCTTCCCCACTCTTTCTGTGCAGAAATTCTTTCTCATTTCTAACCTGAACCTCCCCTGGTGCAGCTTGAGGCTGCTTCCTCTTGTCCTAAGGGTAGTTATTCTGGAGCAGAGATTGACCTCCACCTCCCTACAACCTCCCTTCAGGTAGTTGTGCAGAGTGAGAAGGTCTCCCCGGAGCCTCCCGCTCTCCAGCCTGAATAACCCGGCCCCCCTGCTGCTCCTCGCAAGGTCTCTGCTCCAGCCCCTTCACCAGTTTCATTGCCCTTCTCCGGACACGCTCCAGAGCCTCTGTGTCCTTCTGGTAGCGAGCGGCCCAAAACTGGGCACAGCAATCGAGGGGCGGCCTCACCAGCGCCAAGTACAGGAGGAGATTCACTTCCCCTAGTCCTTCTGGCTACACTTTTCCTGGACATCTGTCTAGGCCCTGAGCTGCCAGCTCCCCCAGGAGAAGGCAGGGATGTCAAGTGACAGAGAGGAATAAGAAAAAACAGCCCAGAAAGCACAGTGTTCCTGGGCAGGAGGTGCCTCTTGCACAATCAGGTAGGATCCTCAATCAAGGTGTTTCACCTCCTCCTCTGGCACTACAAAGCGGTCCTCAGTCATCTCATCAGCAGGCAATGACAAGCAGAAAAATTATATCAGAAAGCTATGAAAGGAGGAATTCTTAACTTCATGGCACTGAAACAAACTGAACAACAGAAGGGCTTAAAACTCTTAAAACCAAATCCTTGATACAAATGCAGTCCCAGAGTCAAAAGTTAAACAGAGTGTGCTTGGACCTGTAGATCATAAATAAAGCCACTTACATATCATAAATATTATCTGAAGTATTCATTAAAAAAGAAAAAAGGTAACAGCACTTCCTGAGGCTAATGCAAAAGGCTCTCAGCAGCAGTGCCAAATGGTAAGACTATCCAGCTAGTATCAAAAGCATCTACCACATCAAGTTATGCAAGATAAGAGATGGGCTGCTATATACAGGCACATATATAACCAACCAACAAGCAAAAAACTCATACAAAAAGCAGCAGGTCCCTTTCCTACGGGTAGGGATTGTGACAAGCAGGGCTCCTTCTCCGCTGCCCTCTTTGCGCAGGGTCTGCCGGGCGGGTAACGCGAGCAGGGCAGGCGGACGGGCGCGAGCTGCAGATCCCGTTACGTTTCCCACGTGCCCTGCTCAGGTGCCAGGGAGCACTGAGCGCAGTGTGAGCACCCAGCGCTCGCCCAGCCCCAACACAGCCCCAGAGACACACAGGTTGCCTGGAAGCACCAAGCTCCACCGAGCGCCAGAACAGAAACTCCTCCTTTTAGACATAAACCCAGCTTTACAAGATGCTGATGCTTAAAATCAACAGAAATGGAGACTTAAGAAGTCTTGTCACATTCTTCCACTCAAGGAAGAGCTTTAGTAGCTGGTCTTGAGGCCTGCCGGGCAGTCAGACAAACGGATTTTAGTACCTCGCTTTGGCAGTATGGGTCCACCTTCCATATGTCCAGTTCACTCTCATTCTGCCAGCCTGACACAACATGTTTGTGCACAGTACTTTAATCAGTGGTAAAAGGTACTCGTGGCATCCTGGAAAAGCAGGAACAGGATGGAAAACAGGCTGACTTCCTGACTTTTGCAGCAGGATGTCTTTCAGAGGACAGTACCCTGAGCAGAGAATTTTCATTGACTTGATGCTCCAGGCAGATCAAGTGCAAATGTTTGAAGGTAACAAAAGCAAAGACAAATTCAGCCCATTTTGTAAGGCTAAAGATTTATAACTGTATCAAATAAAGAAAGGAACCAAGGCCAATGAGTTAAGGAAGATCTACTGGAGAACTAGAAGCTCTCCCTGAAGGAGCATCATCTCTCCCTTGAGCTGACCTCAAAGGCACCACGACTAGCACCAAGTCAGCTTAAGGACCCAGGACGAGATCCTTTCCAAAAGCATTTGCTATGGATCCAATTCCTTTTCTGTTGGAGGAGCTACTCTGTGCAAACCAGCAAGTCTTGCCCAAGGAGTCCTAAATTGGACAAGCACTAATAGAAGAGCCATGTCCTTGGACTACAACGTGCAGGATCCCACCTGCCAGAGGGGCTATGTCAAGAGGATGTTTGTTACCCTTCCTGAGTACAGCCATAACACTCTCCTTGAGACCCACAGCAGTGCACTAGGAATTACTCTTTAAAGATGTGCAAAAACTGGAATCAAGAAACTGACTGGAGCTCATCAGCTTTTCCATCTGCTGTTAGGTCACAGCAGAGCAGGTGACATGTGAGGACCAACCTCATTATGGGTGGCTCTGGACAGCATGGAGGGCTAAGAGAATTGGGCCAGTTTTATTCATTGTTAGTGGAAAAGGACAGGGGATAAACATTTGCTGCAAAACTCCAGACACCATCCTATTTAATCAAATAACTGGCTAGGGTCTCTAGGAACAGGAAAACTGAAGTAACGGTTGGTGAATCCCTCTGTTAGAAGAGCAATAAGACAATTTTCTGACTGCTGTTGGAGGAGTTATGACATTGTTCGGGCTAACAAAAGGCCTCCAAAACCCTTACAGCAAGTCAATTTGGGTTTGGAACGACTAAGTTGCAATCACAATACCTGTGTTCACAGCTGGCATTTTGTTATATAAGGAATAATATGGCTAAGAAGTCATACTGTATTTCTAAAAAAGATCAACATATTAACCCATTTCCTTTCTAGGTTGAGCACCACCTAAAAATTGCTCAAGATACAAGTTAAGTCAAAATTACAGCCAACAGATCAATCTGAGAAGCAGTTATACATGAATAAAAAAATTATGACCTGAATATTCACCTGCATATACTCTCAAATTAGTCTTTACTCCTTCCTAAATTCAATTATTTATCTCTCTATTCACATGTCAAGGGATTTTCCACGGCCACCAGAACTTCCGACCGCTTTCCAAACCCCGTGCTGTCTAGCTCAGGTTACCTTCTCCAGAGCCTAACGCCTAAGGCCACTATCATCCATGCAAGGGGGAGAACAGGATTCACGACACAACGACCACAGAAGCCACTCAGTTTAACTGCTGCCATCAAGCCCTACCTTAGTCCTACCTAACCTCCTGCACTCCTTGCAACAAACCTCCTTTTTTGTTTTTCTCTTTAGGTCAGTGAGCTTTTGCTGTAGATTTTTTGGGAAAATTTCATGGACATTTGACATATTAAATAAAGGATGGGAGAAAAAGGAGACAACTGGTAACGTTGGCTCATCCTTTTATATATCACCAAAGGAAGGAGATTGCTAAAGAGCCTCTGAGCAGAGGATTCTACCTCTGCTCTTGTGTCTAAGGACATCTAACCTCTGACACCGAGCAAAGCACGTGAGAAAAAATTAAACCCAGCAGTTCAGGATTGGAGACCACTTGGGTACCAGACCACACACAGAAATGCACAGCAGCCATCACTGCAGGACAACAACTTTGCTTGAGATGCTGAAGATTTTTGCTTTTACAGCATTTTAGAAGAACAAGGGGAAGCACTGCTTTGTGTAGTTTATGAACTGCTGTTAAAACTTCTGAACATTAAAGAATCTGTTTAAAAAGCTGCTATTATTCAAAGAAATACTTCAAGCTATGAAGTTAACTCTTCACTGTTTAACTCTTAATTAGGAAGTTTTTCTCTTCACTTGCACTTCTCTCTGCTAGCGTAATTGGGACTGCTACACTTGTTAGATCAAGGGAGGGTTTAGTAGTAAAAGAGATTTTTTAATTTTCAAGTCCCAAACACTTGCTGGGCTGGCCACAGCTGCTGACGCAGCTGAGAGGGGTTAAAACAAGACAGGGCTGAGATTAGAGGGTTTTTTTGGATTAGGCACATGTTAATCTTGCAGGTAGGAAATGTCAGTAAAACAAGGAAAAAATATTTACAGATATTTGTTCAGCAATATTTACCAGTCATGCTGCTGTCTCTATTTATTCCATTATGAAGTTTACAGTGAACAAATGCTGCATCAAATAACCATGATCCAAATAGGTTCAAGATGCTGTTAACCTTGGGCCTGCGCGGAGCCGGCAGCGGCCGCGGCTCGGAGCTGGTCTGGTTGGGGCTGGAGAGCGGCGACGTGGAGGAGGGCTGGTGCTGCACTTTGGAGGCATGTGCAGTGCTGACCTGCGGGGACACAAGAACAAGTCAGCGACGAGCAGCGGGGCGAGCTGCCTCCCCTAGCCAAGGAGGCGCTTCGGGGCGGAGCAGGAGCCCTTACGGTGCTGGTTTTCATGGTGGCCTTGTTGACGGTGACGGCGCGGTGCCTGCGGTTGTGCGGCGGCGTGGTGTTGACGGCGGAGCTCTGCGGCATGCTCAGCCTGTTGACCGGCGTGGGCGGCGCGCTGTCCGACCGCGGGCGCGAGATGCCTGCGCGCAGCAAACAGAGCAAACCTTAAGCACGGCCGCCCTGGGCTCGCAGGCGGCTGCACAGCTATAACGGGGGCTTCTGTAAAGAGACGAGCTCTTCCACCTCTCCCCAAAGAGCACTGCTAAGAGCAGCATCTTTCCACTTTTATTATTAGCAGTCATAAAACAGCATAAATAAAAACACAAGCAAGAGAAAGCCCCAGTTGCACTAGATAGGCAAACAGCCCCAGGATAAGAAAAAAAGAACTTAGGCACGGATTCCTGGGAAGAGCAAATCAGAGGGAAGGAAAGGGGCAAGGCTCATGTGCCGAGGCCAGGATGCAGCTCGGTGCAGCCAGGCGCCGCGGTCTCCCTGCGCCCTCCTCCGAGGCAGCTCCAGCAGCCGTCCGCCCTGCAGAGCCACCGCAGCTCGCTCGGCTGCCACGGAGCCCAGCAGCCTCACGACACGTCGGCAGATCAGCTCCCCGAACAGCCCAGCCCTACAGGGCAAGGGGCAAGAAAGCAGGGCAAGGCGGAATTTCCTGACAGTAGCAGCGCATCAGATCAGTTGTCATCTTGTAAAACTGGGGAAACACTTGCAGGGCCTGGAAAGCTGCTCTGCCCAGTCCCAGAATCAGGAGCAGTTAACTCAGAATCTCTCCCTGCAAAATCTGCAGCCACAAATCCCTTCCATCCCATGTCAGTGACCACCAGCACTGGTGCCCACTGCTCGGGTCACCACCTCCTGCCAACGGAGGCGCAGGCAATCGGATGGAGACTCCAGAGAGGGCAAATTTACAAACTGACACTGCTCGTTACCAAGGGCACTTCCACAAGGTTCTTGGCCATAGCGTGCTGCTCCTCCATACCTGCTATATCTAATAGCTTTTAAAAACTGTTAAATAGTTTTTAGATATTCCCAGAGGAAACCTTACAGCAAGCTCCATTTTTTACTGTTTCACTGCAGGAGATTTTCCACCTGCAGAAAGAGGATTTGGCAGAGCTGGAGAGAGCGACAAGGAGGTGGTTGTAGCAAAGTCACGCCACATGTTGCTCACGTTTATCTTGAGATCATCTTTAATGTCTGACTAAACTAGTTCTTAGGCAATTCCGGAGGCAAGGATGCTGCGCAGGAAGGGTCGCTCTCCCCTGGACGTCGGAGAACGCAGAGCCTCGTTACGGTCAGGCCACCCTAACGACTCCAGGGAGTTTGGGAAAGAGAGAAACCTGAAGGTCTCTGCCGGTGGCTGACGTGAGGAAGGAGATACGGATTGCTGCTACTCCTGTCAGTTTGCCCAAGGGAAAACCCTTTCTGCACCTACAACTCCAGTTTTAAGGAACACGAGTACAGTTAACATCAGAATCCTCGAGGAAGAGCACAGATGCTTGCCCTTTTTTATCAAAAACCAGACACCCTTGATTCATGCCTCTATGGAAGTTTTTATTCTGTATTTTAGCCTGCTTTCAGTTAAAATAGATCATAATGTTTTCAATTAAAACCATAGAGTGACCTGTATTGTGCCCATGGTTTCGAAACCCCTGGCCCAAAGGGGCACAGGTTTTCCCTGGAAGCTACTCCAGCCAGATCTGAGCAGGAATCCAACAAGGAAGCGTCTCCACGATCTTCATTCGCTTGCTCTTCACATACATGTGTGAGCCATCCCCTTCTGTGCACCTCGTATTTTAGCCTTAATATTACCTTTGCTAGTATTACTCCTTCCACATTTTTTGCAGTTTAATTAAAATATGGGGTCAGTTAGAACCTGAGCCCAAGTAGGGGGCTGACTGTATAACATGAAGAAAAGATAATATAGGGCACTGCACATCTATCTACGACAACGGGATGCTTCAATGATTTGCTCACAAAAAAAAGTTTTACATTTTAGCCCCTCAGAGCAAAATAACTTTCCACTCCTTATGACTACTATACCACCCTCCTTTCATAAACTCCACTATTATTCAAGAATATTTTGAAATCTCCTATCTGGCATCAGTAATAAGCGATTATTCAAGTCTTTAAAACTGGTGGCAAGACATTGGGAAGAAGTACAGGGGAGGTTTCAAGATTCACTATCACAGTCTAAGTAACAGTTTCAACATGTCTGTAAGAACCATATTTTTTTTTCAATGAAGAATAAAATAGCAATCCTTTTTCCTTGCAATATTTTTTACAGCAACACAGCATGTACTTCCAACAAAAAGTATCTTACAATTTCAGGGAGACAGGAGGGTCTTGGGGTGCTTTTTTTTTAAAAGGGACTGAACTACTCAGGTTTTTCAAATTAAAAAAGAAAAGTAAAACCTGACAGTCTGATTTTGCAACAAACCTTTTTCTGAACTTGGTTTATGTTTCTGCTCAAGTCGTCTGCAGTCTCATATCAATTTACCTTTCTGGCAGATGATAACATTTGTTTGCATATAATTAATCCAAAAAGCAGCAGGAGACGGTCAGTTCTTGAGAGGCTGCAGGAGTTTGTTACCTCTAAAGCTTGCATAAGCTTGAGGCACACTAAGAATACAACCTTAGTACAACCACAGCCTCCCAGTGCTATATCATATTATTTAAAAATTAGCAGCCTGTGCTTAAATCTACTTTATCCTTGAGTGACATTTACACTACTCAATTACCAGCAGACAGCAAGTAACACATCTTTCCTTCTCAGTAGCACTCGTCACCCATTAATCCAGAGTTAAGTGCAACTGGTACCTGCAGCATAAATATCTAAAGATGCCAATCAAGAATCAATATCTTATAGCAACAAGTGCTGCCACCAAGTTTATAAATAGAGTTGTCAATGTTCACAGCATGCTAAAAGTCTAAAACCTGCACTGTGGTGTAGAGAGAAATAAATGTCATTTGGGAAAAGAGGATGTCCAGTTTTAATTTAGACTTTATACACATCTAGAGATATATAATTTAATGGCAATTTACTTAGAATTCTGGCCATTCAAAAGTGATTTTAGATTCTTTCTCTGTTGATCCCATGATATACTTGCAAGGGAAAAATTAGACTGTTACATCTGTGTTGCTGAAGAATCCAGATTCTAAAAGAATAAAACAGGAATCAGGTCACTGTTCCCAGCTATCCACAGACAAGGCAAAAGGTGTTACCTAAGAACGCGTCCACTAAGCAGCTGATCCCACGCATGGCACGAAAGAAGATTTGAGGCAGATGTTTAAGGCAGGGGTACTGATTCAGTTCTTGAGTCATTCCACTCACATTCAGGAACTGCTCCTGAAATTTGGGGGTAGAGCTAATAATGGCTGGGTTACTCAAATCCACAGGATTACTGCGCACACAGAAGAGAGCAAAACACATTTTAGTCAGCTTAAGAATAATAACTGTTAGAAGGTTAAGAATTGTTTAAAGTGCTTAAAGATACACTGATTTTAGACATATTTAAACAAACAGCAACAAAAGGGAGCACCTAATATAACATAACTGCAGGGGCAGTGTTATTATACTAGCATGTTCTGTATTTTTTAAGCTATTACTTTATCACAAATGATATTAAAATGTCCATTTTCTCTGTTGGCAGGCCTTCATTTTAAACATTACCCAAATAGGCTTAATAATCTTATCAATCAACCCAGTGAACCAGAGAATGCACTACACAGAACAGCACCGCAGCTGCAATAATATTAACTGCATAAGAGTCTTTTGAACGCAGTTCTCAAGGGGTACTAACATGGTTAAAAATGTGCCTTCTAAAAGGGTTAGCACTGAAACAAATATCGTCAGTAAAAAATGATCACAAAGTGTAAGGGCAGGGGATGTAAATCTTGAGCTCTTGTTTCTGGCCAGTACAAATCCTGAAACAGCAAGGCCAGATTTGAAGGGTATGACACTTGTGACACTACTATCACAAATGGAGATAAAGAACAGATTTTTAGCTAATGAAAAGTAGTAGACTTTAAGCAATCTAACATTTGGTTAACTTTCATTACTAATTACTAAAAATGATTTATGCTAAAAAAAAAAATAAAATAACATAACATAATGCTCTGTATGGCCAGAACATTAAACTGACGCATTTTCAAAGAAGCCTAAAAAAGCAAAGTTACTTGGTTTTGTTATATACTTAACAGGGAAAGAAAAAAACATGTATTTTAAAATTAATTATATAGTTCTCTTCATAAAAACAAAGTCATACACCCACTCTAAAAATAACCTCTGGTAGGTTAACTTTAATGACTTGGCAAGTACGTGGAGGCAGCATACAGATCACAGTGCTATTGTTCTGCTTTTCCTGTTTGCTGTCTCAAAGAAAGAGAACTGTATTGAAGTCTTTATTTTTAAGATCCTCCAAAAGGCCTAATAGCTACAAACTATAAATATATGTATTTTCATTAAATGAACCATTTCTTTTTTTCCAAAAAGGTCCCCAAGTCTGAACAACCCTCACTCACAGCCTTGCCCTGGGCTGCTGCAGGCTGCTATCACAAGTGTCTCAAGCTCTACGCTATTTGAGTACTTAATGACACCAGTCTCCAGATAAAAATACATATGTGTGTAATGGAAGCTTATAAAACAACTCAAGAACATGAACAACGTATGGCTGTGATTACAATACCTCAGCATATGTAAAAAGCGAAACCAAGTTTGTGCAACGCACTCATTATCCATCTCTGGAGGAATCAGACCTGCATCTTCATCCGGGATTTTAAACGGAGGGAACGAAGGCCCGTATGTAAAACGCAGCAACCTAGGAGCAAGTCAGAGAGACCTGTCGTTCAGTGAACACACCTCAAAATTTAAGCATGCGTTTGGGTCTTGGGGAAGTCTGCAGCCTGTCACCGAGCACAAAAGCAACACCGTGCCAGGCTAAGCCTTCCTGACTTTTTGCTCACTTTCCCAACTTTCCCTAGGTTTTATCTCCAATTACGCAATGGTTTTGTCCCCCTCAGTCTTTGAGAAGCTGATGCCTTGGAGCAGGACCAGAGCTCGCCCTGCGCTCCGTGCTCGGTGGCGCCGCGCGCCCGGCGCATGACCCACCGACAGAGCTGCCCACAACGCCCGAGAGACACCCGCGAAGGGAAACGCTTCCACTAACGCAGCCCACGCCCACGGGCCTCGAGCCAGCGCCCAGCACGGCCACCCCACGAGCTCCAAGCGGCCGTGTCGCAGGCCTCGGCGGACGCGCGCCCGGCCCCGCGGCAGGGAGGGCAGGGAAGGGCCGCCGGGAAGGGCCGCCCTTCCCTTCCCCTCACGGCAGGGCAGCACGGCCAGGCTGGCAGCTCCATAAGGGAGCCGCAATCCCTCCCTAGAGCTGCTCCAGATACCTCACCCGTCACTCACGACCCACTGCTGTCTTGTACAACCCCGATTTCACGCCTAAGTTTCCCTGATCAGCACCACCTTGGTATTCCACAAGGAAGAAAGGCAAGCTGGGCCTGCTGAGGCTCCCGACATCCCCAGAAACTGGTTTTGGTCTCTCCCTAGCCTAACGGCAGTGTCAGTCTTATTTCTTGCTTCAGGAATCCCTTCTTTCTCTAAACCGAGTTGCCTGGAACGGACAAGGAAGGGCCCAGCTGCCAATGCCCATTACAGAGCTCTGCACGACCCCTAATTTACAGGGGGGGCTCACGGCATTGCTGACGGGGCAGCGGGGTGGAGAACCCCAGCCCGTGGCTCGCTCCTAGACCAAGACCTGAGGAGGTCAAATTGCTGCTTCTCTTCTCTTGAAGATTTGTCCCCCCTCAAACCCTGGGCACCACAGCCACTGGTACTCAGATAATGCTAAAGATCCCCAAACGGGAGACCACCTGGAGCAGGGGCAAAGCACCCAATGCTTTGGTAGAGAAGTAATTTTGGTAAAAGAGGTATCTATATATAGGTAAGCACACGGGGAAGACATTGGTTTTATTCTGCCGTGAAGTCGCACCCGCCTGGATATGGATTTTAACACTTCTTAAGTGTATCAGCTCCCAAATAAATAACTTCTATACGATTTCAAGCTGAAAAGCTTGCTCTCAGCTTATTGCTAACCACCAACTCAGAAAACGGCACGTTAAGTGTCTGAAGTTGGAGCTCCGCTGAAGAACCAGGCACGCAGTCTCAAAGAGCACTAACTTAAACTTAACATCAAAGGAGCCTCCCTTCTTATATACTACATGCAAAAGAACATTACTACGTAGAGGAAAAGCTGACTAAGGAAAATAGGCAGAAAACCTGCAGGTTACTGTGCATAAACAGAACAAAAACTTGTAGTCAACAGTTGAGACGAAATGTGGGCACAGGGAGCGTGGAGCAGAACACCAACACATGCTCTGAGACACAGCTGTTCTTTTCAGATCAGTGAATCATGAATATTTGCTGTTATGCAATGCTACATCTAACGGGATAAAAATAGCTAAAGAAGCAGCGTGGGAAACACACAGAACTTGTGCTGCAGCTTTATTTCCTCACAGGTATAGCAAGCAGCATAAAGTGGAAAGTCTATCCGCACTTGGTACTTTAACACGTACCTCAAAAGTAAAAACCTTGGACTGAGTTAAAATAAACCTCATTAAGCAGTACAGGATGAAAAAGTCACAACGATGGAGAGTAATAGACTCATACTGTGAAGTTTTAAATGTCGGAGAGATGCTGAGTTTATACAAAAACAAACCAACCGTTTAAACTGTTCGTTTGTGAAATGAAGACACGTGCACGCATGCGTAGCAGAAAGCAGGAATGCTAGTGAGGTCCCTCTGATCATGCACTTGTTCCGCTCACTCACTTTTGGAGTGAGCACTGTGTGCTCCACGAACAAGCAAAAGCCAGGGGAAACGAGCGGCGCCCATCATCGCCATGGGCACACGCTTATCCCTGCGGGATTTCTCCTACCTGGACGTGAGGGCACAGATAACCTTGCTCCACTGCTCCACGACGGCAGGGTGATGCCGCCAGTTGGCCACCATCTCCTTGGCGGTTTTCCAGTAGGGTGGCGTTGGAAAGCAGCGCGCGCAGGCCAGCAGCCACACCTCGAAGAGCACGCCGATGAGCCTCTCCGCCAGGCTCTCCGCAATGCCACCTTGGGCAGAGACACAGCGAGCCCGGTGAGCAGCCTCGCTGCACCCCTCCGGCCTCCCTCCCAGCGCCCGTCGCGTCTGGCACAACCTCACAACTGCCACGGTTACACCTCGTCTATTTAGGATTCCGTTTAAGTGATAACTGCAAAAATAGCTTTAAAATTCTCTTCATTTTCAAGAATGATTCCTGATTACTTCCTGTAGTCAATTAAGCTTTTTACAAGACCAAAATTATATATAAAGCCCAACCACATATATGCGAGAGTGTGATTTCAGCTACTAACTGTAGCTAAATGGTACGCCAATGCACAGCACACTCGATATCATATTTATTTATAAATATACAAATAAATGTTGAGTATCTCCTAACAACAGTGTTTTCTGATAGCTGCACCCAGTACCAAGGTACACGTTTCAGTGTGACAGACAGGAAACAAGGTGACCTGAAACCCGTCTTCATGTGCTGTTTCACGTACACAGCCCCCTGTTTCACTGAAACACAGTTTGGGGAACAGGGCCAGTTCCAAAGCACTCCATCTTTTTGGATACTGCTTCATTTCAGAGTGGAGCAGCAGAATTAGGAAGGAGCCATTGCTCTCTCGTGGCTACCCAAAGCATTTAAGAGGTTTCCCCCATCAGGCAGCTCAACAGCAAGCAGAGCTGAAGTTTCTCCCCGTAGTAGAAGCAAAACAAAGTTGAACACAAACCTTGCACCGTCGGAGCTGCTAGAAGAGTGTCATTAATCTGAAGAAGAAATAATAGCAAAACCTCCCAGGTTTCTCTTGCCATAATTGTGGATTCACGAGCCAGTTTCTGGACAGCTTTCAACACTTGCAAGCACAGCCTGATCTGGCTAGACCCGGGGTCTGGCCTACAAGAGAAGAACAACACTCCACGTGAGTCTAAAAAGCAAGTCAAAGCAGCACAGTGTGATGCACATGCCGAGCTGGACTGGGAGCATTTACCAGGGAGAACAACACCATGGAACAAGAGCAAAGAGCGTGAGCCCAGCTGCTTCTAAGCATCCTAGGTCTGCCTTAACGGGTACGAGAGCTCCCTAACGCTCATTACCTGACATGCAACGTCCCAGCGCAAAATGGGCGTTTCAAATAGAGAAAATACAAAGCGTTTCTCCAGAAGAATGCATCTTAAACCAAAGTTAAAATGAAGTTTTGTTGAGACACACAATTAGTGATGTCTCAACAAAAGGAAATGCTGAAATTAGAAAAAAAAAAGTGCTGCTGGCAAACTAGTTTAACTTCTTCTCAGTGCTCTTTTCAGTTTGAAGCATGGATTCACCTTGTACGCCAAATCCCTTGCATTAAAAAAGGAATAAAAAAGGTTAAAAAAAAGTTTAAAAAGGGTTAAATAGGAATATCAAATGAAAGGAGAAGGGACAGGGAGGGAACAAGCTGCTAGCATTAAGTTGTTCTCCAGTAACCACCACATATACTTTATCAGAGCTGAGTTGCTCAGGGCGGTCTCCTGTGCCCATGAGCGGCAGGTTTTCACCCAAGCCGTGAGTTCAGACAAGGCAGAATAAGCACTAGAGCAAATAAATACTAGAGCAAATAAAGACCAACTATTAACGCGAACTGGTGTGAGCAGCAGTCCAGGACAGAGGGAAGCAAAACCAGGGCTGCCAGGGAGTTCAAGGAGCGGAGGTGGGCACCAGCGGCCCCAGGCCCTCAGGGTGCCGCTGCTTCCTCATCCCTCCTCACCTGCTGACGGGAGGGAAAAACAGACAGGGGACTATTCCTGCGTGCGGCGCTCCGAAGCAACAGTCCTGGGTTTCGGCAGGTTGCTCAGTCATATCCTATAGGCCATGCCTATATCTGAAGGCTACATCCTAACGGACAGGCCAAAGTTCACAACAAACAAGCCCTGTCCCGGTTTTAGCCTATTTTTTTCTCAGAGAAACAACCAGGGCAAATACTTTAGCAAAGGACAGTCTTAATTTTCATTCTCCTAAGTTTGAAAGCTATTTCACAACTTACTCCCCTAGCAGTTAAGTGAAACTATACAAAAGAGACTCACATGTAAGGTGCTCCACATGCAAGAGAACTAAGGAGTTACTTCTGTTACTAAAGCAACTTCAAAGCCTCCATCTACCAGTAACTTTTTCCCCTAAAATCACACCAACAGTAACTTCATTTCCAGCATTTTACAGTCATATCTTAGAATTTCTACAGAGCTTGGTCTTTTGGTTCCCAAACTCCCATGAAACCTTGGAAATCCTCCTATTGCTTATTTAACTCAGAAGTCCTTACCAAAGCAAAAAAAGTTAAGGTTTATTAGACTTGGACAGTCTTATACTTATATTACATTGAGTCCCAGGGGACTCCACACCTATCAGCAGTGCTAACTACCCGGGTGCCAAGTTCATGTCTCAGCCTCCCCATTCTGCTTGCAGAGCATCTCGGCCAGGGGAAGGAGGAGGATTTTCACATTTTCCACCTTTCAGACAAGCAGCTGTGGCACTGAAGGCTGATCTCCCAGCAGCAGCCACCAAGCAAGCAGCAGGGCTCTCCGTTCCTCTATATGACAGGAGACAGGAGCACGAGGATGGCTTGAAGGCTACTCGGCCACCCCAGGAGGAAGCGTCACTTTGGTTAGGGGCCCGGGAGGTCCGTGCTGGAGCGAAGGACACCAGCACTCTCTCCAGGCAGCAGGTAACAGAAGGAAGCTCGACTCGCTCTTACTCTGCAGTGTCCTCATTTTTCAGCTACACCTTTCTCAGTGACTGGGCGTGTTGCTTTAGTTGAGCATTCAAACTACAGTGAGGTGTAGAGCAATTTATTCCGTGACTGTTTCTTCAGATATTATTTGGGTTTGAACTGCTCCTTTGAGGCTTTTTGACACCATCTGAGGCCTTCCAACTGCTCAGCCCTGGACTGAGGCTCTCACTGCAGCTCTTAACCACACTTAAAGTTCTTTAACCACACTTAAAGAACAAGGATGAGGAACTAACAGCTACATCATTTCTAGGAACCCTCTACAACATCCCCCATGACACAGCCTAATAAATGCTTAGTGTATTAAAATACTGGTAGTATTTTAATTTGGCTCCTGTTAGGAGACGCTCTTGCAAGAGATGCCTGAACGACGGCTGCAGCAGGAGCTCCTGTGCACATGTTCTATGGGCTTCCACCTCCACCACAAGAAACCTGCATCCATCACGCACAGTCAGGAAGTACTTGTGCCTTCCTCTCCTGCCTGCTTTATCATAGTCCATTTTCTCTTGCTGGACTGAAATCTCCACACAGGTGTATGGAAGAGAAATTCACACCTATTTCTTGAAAAGAGAATAGTGACTTAAACAGCCCGGGCGGCAAACAACAGCCATGAAAACAGCGTCTTAGGCACGTACAAGGATCTTCAGGAAGAACAACAGGAAGGAACCTGTTACATGTTTTTGAGGTACCAGGATTTTCCATCCCTCGCTGGGCCTGAATGTTTATTATTTCCTTCAAAATGTATCAGGTTCAGTCTACTATCTGGCATCAAATTAAATAAGTAGGGAAAGAAAGGTATAACAGTAGCTTCTGCCAACAACATGCAAGGAACGGGACTACTTAAGTGCCTGCTAATGTGGCCTCTGACAGAAGAAGTCAAGAACTATTTAATGCACTAGTGAAGAGTCGGTGCTCTAGAGTACCACGCGGTAAAGCGTTTCGACAGCAGCCTGCATGTGCTAAGTGCTGTAGCAGATCAAGCAGGTCAGTCATTCTGCAGAGAGTTCTCTTCACCAGGTTGCCTATTTATCAATAGTATTTTCATATCAATAAAACAGGCTGCCTTTGATTTGGACTCTGCCTTAACATGACAGTACCTGGAACTTCTACTTGAGCTTTCCTTTAAGACTTCTCTGCACGACAGCTTTATACCAGCAAGCACCATCAGCAGTAGCCTCTGCTGCTGGATGTAAAATATGGAATAGCTGCAGTTAAACTATCTTGCATTTAGAACAAGTAGCAGCTGCTCTTTGCAAGCAATGCCTAAAATTCAGGCAAGTTCAATGTGCATCAACCTTCTCTGTGCAAGACTATTAAGTATTTGTGTGTGAAAATAAGCTCAGAGATCAACATGTGCCCAATAAGCGACCTGTAAGATTACTCTAATAGAGACCCAAACTCTCTTCCATTTTCTCTAACTTTTATTTTAGATGGAAAGAAAAAAAAAAAAAAAATCATATTTAGATACTACTGTTTTCCAGGTCTTCACGCTCATTTATTGCTGATTACCTTCAGGAACGTAAGAGTTGTCACACCACACAGAGAAGCTGATCTCAGATACAAGAATCAAGAACATAAAAGCAAGAAGAGAGCGGGATCTTCATGGGTAAGGTCCATAAAGACACCCAGGCATCTGAAGAGGCTTTGTACTAACTGCATAAGCCCCACTAAGGCTCAGCCCAAACATTCTCACTGCTGTGGCCATGAAGCTAGAGGTAGAAAGGCAGGATGGGGAAGTGTCTGTCTGTTCTTCCTCCTCCTCTCCTCGGTGACTGGTTTGTATTTTGCTCTCTTGAAAAGCCTTGGAGGATATTTTGTTCTGACTTTACTCTAAAGTGAGAGTTATGTGAATAAGCAGCAGCAACCACCTAATCTGTATGAATTACTATTCAGAAAGCTCTTCATTAACACTGCCCGGGGGGGATACTAGGCAGGACAAGTGCAGCAGAGCACTCTGAAGGTCACTCAGTGATACAGAATTATGACTTCTTTAAGGCAGATGAGCTGGTTCTTACAGATCTGTAAAAAAAAAAAAAAAAACCCCCCACTGATTCGAAGTATTCCCTATTATTGAAGTACCATTGCAGAGGGCCATCTCCTCCTCCTTATCCAATATCTGTGTGCTCCACAGCAGCAGGGAAAACTTTTCAGACTTCGAATGAAGTGTTCCTGGAGAACTCTGACATACAATTGTCTGTGCAAGATGCACCTTCCAAACCACCATCCACTGATGGTCAGCACCACATCAGGGTGTCAGATAGCAAGCCCTTCGCTGTGGCGTCCTTTAAAAGCTACTGGTGACGACACGTGGCCAATGTAATTTTGCCTGTTTGAACAGCAGAGAGAAGCAAGCAGCCTGACTGCCGGATCACATCAGAAACGCAGTCCCTTCTTGGGCAGAGCACTGAATTGCCATCATGTGTGTTTAGTTGTTAGCTTTGAGCAGTACCAAGCGCTCAGTGATGCTACTGTCTCCTTCCAACCTCTGGTCACCTAACAGAGAGCGCTCTCCAAGTCCTCTGAACAGCAAACATGTAAGGCTATCCAGGATCCCGAATTAGTTATCTAAACACAGCAGCAACTGCCAGACTTGCTACTGACAACTACAAGACATGCGTGGAGAGGACACCTACCTCTTAATCTCAAGTTGCAATAATTGCACTCTTGATTTAATCAGGTGTGCAAGGCTCAGTGAGGCCTCTCCAGGGCACCAGCTGACAACAGCACTAATTGCCCACCCTCCTTCCCACCATTAGCACCAACCCGATACTCACCTTGGTACAAAGAGGTTTTGGAGATGTTTGAGAATGCTTTGAACATAAAGGTTTGGTTCCTTAATAACTGGTAAAGGAATGGAGTCCTTAGGTAACACAAGAGCCATAATCCAATCCGTATATACATCGACACAGTATTTCACAGTATCGCCGTCCAGAGGGAGGGTCAGTCCATAGCAAACCACCTCCATAGTCCATTTCACCTGAACGAAACACAAAGCAAGGCCATTAAACATCTATCTTAGTGGGTGACCAGTGGTTAACACACCTTGCATTTACTACCCAGCTATTTTTATTATTATTTTGTTGCATTAGAACGGATTCCAATTTGACATATACATGAGTTATAGACTCATGACAGACCTGAGTGTTTTTACACACTACCAAGGTGTTACAAAGATTGCAAATAAGCTACCGTGAAACCTGAAGCTGTTTAGTCAAAATTGTAGTCAGACAACTTGGAGCAAATTTCAAGAAAACTAAATTCCTGAAATTTATTTATTTTTTTAAACTTCAGGCTAAACATGCTCATATAGGAGCTTAGATAAACACTGCAAGCCACTTGCTATTTGAGCATAAATCCCACTGTTACTTATACGGATTACTAACCTAACACAGTGCACTTCCAAATGCCTATTAAACGGATTATTTTTCAGGAAGCGAATCCATAGGAAGACCATTAAGCGGCCACAAGCGCAGGAAGGAATCGCCACAGTCGACGGGAGCGCACTCACCTCCTTGTCCGTCTTGAGGAGGCTCTCGCTGGCGGCCAAGGCCAGGGCCTGCCCCAGGGGCCGCACCACGGCGTTCGCCACCTCCCTGCCCACGCTCTCGGGGTAGCTGTGCAGCACGCTCGTGCTGCCCTGCTCATTCTGAAGGACAAGGTGCAGAGATCTCCACTCCGAGTACATAGTGCCTCTACGCTGCAAGCCAACCTAAACCTGCCGGCACAAAGGCAGAAACAAACGTCATCAGTAGGAATGAGTGTGCCAGGAAGGTACCAAAGCTGAGGCTGGATGCCGAGCCGCAGCCCCCTGGAAGCTTAAGATGCACCCAGACCCATCACACCCGCAGGGGGCTGGAAGAGGGTCGTTCAGCCTCACTATTAATACAGTTAGAGCTTGTTTGCTTTAAAACAGAGATTATATTTTCAATTGAAAAGCTAATGCATGGAATAGCAATGGGTTTGACACACCTAAAAACAGGAGCAATGACCTCTCTTCACACTAGCCCTGCAGGAAAGGGGCTCTTACAAGTCATCTTTGCCCAAATTGATGGTAGAACTGCAAATATTTCATTCACATAAAAAGGGACTAAAAAGAAAAGTCATTGCTTTGGCTCCCCAGCAGTCAGAAACGGACACCAGGAAGCTTTCAGAAAAGTCTTAGTCATGTTGGAAGATAAAATTCAGTCTCTTTTTTACCTTCACAGAATGCAACTCCCACAGCAGCTACCAAAAAATGAGTGAAAATTGACTGACCAGTACAGAAAAGTGCAGCTGTCCTGAAGCAATCCACCAAATCCCAGTTAATCCTCCCATCACTAGCTTAAATCCAGAATCACTGCAGGAGGATAATGCACTTTTAAAACTGAGATTCAAAGTTTCACTTTGAATTCACCTTTTGCTACTGAACTTGAGCCATTCATATACACCCTAAAGCACTTTAAAATCTCCAAGATCCACAGGTTGGTCAGGATTGATTCCCACACTAACCTTATCTTTTCGCTGTATGGAAACATCCGCATCTCCTCCACAGTGGGGACACACAGGACTCCTACAGTGATGTCTAAAGGATTTGTCAAGACTAACACGGCTGACCCCCTGCTGGTGTTACCAGCACGGCCAAGGAGCTCATCCACCACCAGCAGATCTCCTGGTACGAGATCCTACGGCCTCGAGATCCTACAAGCCCAAGAGGTTCAAGGGCTTGGGGCGCTGCGCGCGGCGGAGGCGGCTCCTCTAGGTCAGCACCTCGGCTCTCCCTAGCCACGTTTGTGCCGTGGATCCGGGATGACAGAGAGCGAGACGGGGGAGGCACCGAGGACCCTTCCAGCGTCCCCAGCCCCACACGCTGCGCTGGGGCAGGTTACAGCTTGGGGAGCTATGCTGACCACAGGCGCTTTGCGCTGTTGCGAAGCCGCTGCTGGGCTGCGAGGAGCAGGGCACCGGCGCCACGAAGCCACGGCCACAGCGGGGGACAGCGCAGGCCACACCGTGCCGTTCACAGAGGCACCCTGGGCACGTCTGCCCTGGGTCGCCACGTTCCACCGGTATATTCAAAGGCCAGGAAGCGCTAAGGCAGCGCGGAGGCTCTGTCTGCGGGGAGAGCCACCCGCCGCCTGGGGATGGAATCTCCGGCTGGAAGGACACGGGCCCAGGGAGCAACAAGAACGCGCCCAGAGGGCGACAGGTGCTGCCCCCCAGCAAGACACCCCTCGCACCCGCCCAGGGCAACAGTAAAGCCGCTGCAGTGGCCAGCGGAGCCGTGGCGGCCCAAGGGACCGGGACGCTCTGCCCTCCTCCCACACCAACACCGCCCATCTCCGATGTGGGCAGGGACCCAGGACACCCCAGGACAGAGCGCAGGAGCTGCGGCAGCACCGGGTGTCCCGCAGAGATGGCCAGCTCTTACCCGGAGCGGCTACGCGCTGTGCCCCCCTGAAACCCCTCCCGACCTCAAACCAAGCGAGTCGGGCCCGCAGATTTCCCTCGCTATGGGCAAATACCATTTAAACAAGTCTGCCCCTTCGCTACGCACCTCAGCGCTGACCTGCACCAAGCGGCTGTTTATTGAACCTTGCAGTATGCAAGGCACCTTTTCCAGCTGATTTTAGGTGGCCTGTCCACCTTAGTCATATCCGGGTAGAAATTGATACGTCATTTGGGAACGGTGTTAC
Organism: Nothoprocta perdicaria; assembly: GCF_003342845.1. Classification (NCBI taxonomy): domain Eukaryota; kingdom Metazoa; phylum Chordata; class Aves; order Tinamiformes; family Tinamidae; genus Nothoprocta; species Nothoprocta perdicaria. Next base: position 845,670 of record NW_020455160.1, read on the forward strand.
TATCCCAGGGGAAAGATGTTTTAATTCCCCTCACAGCCAAGGTCCCACCATGGCAAAAATCAACGCATCACAGAAGATGAGCAAGCTCGGTCGTCTGTGTGAAGATTTTTACTACGGAAAAAGCCTGCAGAGCCCCTGGCCGCATCCCCGGCTCCCTCAAACCCAGGTTTCTCAAGTGCCTCCTTGCTGCCGGGGGCAGGAGCCGCGCGCGACGCTGGTGTGACCAGAGGCAAGGGCTGCCCTGGTCCATCCGCGGGAGCTTCCCCCAGGGCGGCAGCGCAGCCTGTGGCACCACGGCCTCTGCTCACAGCAAAACAGATCCAGGACGGCAGGCTTTCCAAACTGCGAGAACTTCCCAACGGAGCCGGGGAAGGCGGCCAACAGCCCGAGCCGCAGGCAGGAGCCTCAGCGGCGGCTCCAGATGCTCAACGCCCTGCTGCACCGTCCCCGCTGCGCGGCCGACCCCATGCGTGACCAGGGTGCCCAGCACGGCCGCCCCCGCATGTGACCGCGGCTCGCGGCGGTGCCACCCTCAGCCAGGACCCCCTGGCAGCAGGCGCAGGGTCACGCGTCACCGGCCGAGCGGGGACGGACACAGCCTCCCGGCCGACCTCGGCACGCGGCTCCAGCGCCCACGTCCGTGGGGGCCAGCATCCGAGGCTGCCTCTGCTCTGGCCATGCCAGGACTCCGCTGTTGGTTTTACCAACACATCAGCAATGTATTAAAACACTAGCAGTTATCCCGGATCGTAGGATTCCCAAGATAGAATGTCCCAGGTATTGATTTATTCACCTCCTACCACCAATGGTATCTGCAAGGATCGGAAATTACTCTTCATCTTGTACTCCAGGTAACTACCATTTGGGGGGGACTTTACTGTATCCTAAAACAATCACCTACATTTCAGCTTCCTAAAACTGAACACATCAGCATTTTATTAATTCAGTATAAGTCTCCTCACCCAGTTACATTTGCACAATATTCAGGTTTCACATGTTCAACACACAGACTGTTCTACACCAGTTTGTAAAACTTTTAGGCTTTTTTTTTTTTTCTTACAGAAGAAAAATTTACTCCCTCAGAAAGCAACTTCATCTATCAAATTACTAACTAACTACAGCGACTGAAAAATAAATAAATAAATAAAAGGAAAGGAAATTCCCTCCTCACAGAGGACCCGCACCTCACAGTTACCTCAGATTTTGCCAGGCTTTCTGCAGGTCACACTACCTGAACGGGGGCAGGCGGCGAGGCACAGAGGCTCAGAAACGGTAACATTGCTGGAGCACCCCACAGAGGAGATGTAAAAACTGTTTGTCACTTTTGATGAAACCCAAATCATCTACCACACTAAGTACTACGGAGGTTGCCTGGTTTCCAAACTCACTTTACCACCTTACAAAGCTCTCAAGGTGGCTACTCCAGCATTTGAGAGTAACATTCTCAGTGTGTAAAAATGCTACGAGCTGGCACACATGAAAATAATGTTGCAGGTGAACTTTAAATCTCCTAACAGGACACATGCAAGCTTTATTTCCAGTCCTGAGAATCCAGAGATGAAGAACGTGACTAAAGTACTCAGACTCCCGAGCGAGCCACGCGAGGCAGCGAGAGCTACGCGAGCAGCAGACCCGCGCGCCGTATTCCTGTGCAAGGCAGGTACGGAGGCCCGGCATTCCAGAGGGTCGGGGCAGGCCGGGGAGGAAGCAGCACTGGCACAGACGGGAGGGACACAAGGACCCTCTGTGCTGAGCGTCAGCCCTTCCTGCTCCGCAGCCTCATCCGCGCACATCACAGAAAAGGTACCAATACCAGAGAAAAACATCCCAAAAATGGGAGCTTCCTGCATTTCATCGAGACCAGGAAAAGCAGAGCCCTAACGGCATCAACCACTACCACAGCAGACAGAGCTGTGTTCAGCAGAAGGGTGTTCAAGGAAGATGACAGAGCCCAATTCAGGCTGGCCCCAGTGCCAAGGGGCCACACAGCGAAGCCCGCAGATATTAAACACAGTTCAGAAGTATCCCACGGGAAACAAGTAACCGCTCTCACAAACGCCTGCTCTACCAACAGCACCGGCAGCTGCTCCCCACGTGCCAAGACCGCTGCTGCCGAAGACACGTCCAAGGGACATGGCCAGCACCCAGGGCGCCGCTCGCGACCCCGCAGCGCAGCCAAGGGCTGCCCTGTGACACAGACACCCCCCTGCCCCTTCCCTCCTGCGGCCGCCAAGACCCCAGGGCGCGGCGCAGACCCCGCAGGACTTGGCAAATCGTCACTGTCCCCGGATGGGGCCTGCCAGGGCTGGGCAAGAGCCGCGCGGCTCCGCAGCCCGACCGCTCACGCGCCCTGACATTTCAAGTGCCCTCACGTTGCGTTTTAAAATGAGCAGAAAATAAAATAGGGCAGCAGCCAGACAGCAGACTCAGGGAGATCAAGGCTCTAGCTCTGCTCCTCCAAAAGTCAGAATTTTGGGAAACACAAAGGAAGACGCGGAGGCCCGTGGCAGGAGGCTCACGCAGTTCCCTGTCGAGACGCCGAGGAGCAGAGCAGGACTCTGAGCCGGAGCCTCCCTGGGCCGCACGGCTCCCAACGCAGGGAAGGACGTCGCGGCCAAGGGCGCCGGCTGTGCTCAGAGCGGCCGCTTACCTGTGACAGCCGGGCCGCGAGCGCCGCACGGGACACGAGTTCACAGAGAGGYGCCGCCTGGACCACAGCGCCGCGCTCACCTGCGCCGGGGCGCTCCGGGAGCCCTAGCGCGGGTCCGGACGCGGGGAACACCCGGAGTCACACACAGAGCCGAAGCACCTGCCTGGGATCGCTACCTGGAAGTGGGCGCTGCAGAACGCGGCGAGCGGCGGGGCCGTGGACAGGGCGCGCGCCAGCGGCCCCACGCTGTGGGTCCTGGCGCCCTGCGGAGCTCCAGGCCGACCGCCCGGCTCCACAGAGCGCGGCCCGGCCGCCCGCAGCGCCGCTCCAGCGGCCCTGCCGCCCGCCTGGCGCTGCTGCACAGGCCCCACCGGGACACGGGCCCTTTTCCCCGCCTCAGCCGCACGGAAGCGGCTCCCAACGGTTTATTTCGCACTGGGGCTTCTCTCCCTGTGCGGCACCTAACGCACCCCTGAGCCGCCCTCGGGGGCGCCGCGGGCCGGGGGGGTGACCGGCTGCGCTGGTCCTGCCGCGCTGCTCCGCGGCCGCCGAGCGCCGCCCGGGACGCACGGAGGAAACGG
>NW_020455160.1:849756-857564 GCF_003342845.1 Nothoprocta perdicaria
CACGCGCCCGCCGCCCTTCCCCGGCTGCCGCCGCCGCCGCCAGCGCGGCGCCCCTCCCGCCTCCCCGGCCCTTGGGCCGGGCCTTGCGCTGGGACCCGAGCAAGCGGCGCCGGGTCGTGCTTGGCCAGGCGGCAGCCGCAAGGGAGAGCGTCCACACCGGCAGCGCGGGCCCCGGTGCTGTCGCGGGGAGCCCTCCGGGGCGCGCAGAGCAGCGCGGCGGCCCCGGGTGCTCCCTGTGCGGCTGCCCGCTCCGCTCCGCCTCGGGTGCCCGAGGCTGCTGTGGTCCCTCCGCGCCCTGCAGCAGGGACTGGGGCCTTCTCCTCCTGCACGCAGGAGCCGGCCCCGCAGGGTTTCCTGGCAGGGACTGGCTCTGTGTTTTAACTGCAAATCCTGGTTTCACAGGATTCCCTCGCTCCGTACAAAGTGGGGGGACCCCTCAGGGACAGAGCCCTTCCTAGCAGCGTGAACCTGTTTCCTCTTGCGGAGCAGGCGGGAAGGGCAGCGCACAAGTGGCAGGCAGCGCTGGTCAGGAATGTTGCGTGGCTAAAGGGACGGGAGACGACGCCAACCGTGCCTGGGTGCCCCGGCTCATGCAATGTCGACACTTGCCCGCATGCCGAGCGCCCGCGTCCCGAGCGCCTGCTCTGTCCTCCTTCGCGCTCCTGCGGAGAAGGGAGAACTCGCGGTTCGCCTGCCGCAGCCTCAGTGACCATCTGTGTGCCCCTCTCCTGCGCCCTCGCTCTGTGGGGTTATGAAAGCGACTGCGGACGGCTCGGGGCCACCTGCCGCAGCCTCTGCTTTGTCACATCAGGTCGGTGCAGGTTGCCGTCCAACAACTCTCCCTCTTCTCACTTTACCAGTTCCGTGCCACCCCTGTTAATGCTGCAAGTGCAGTGCTGCTGCTGCTGCTGGCAAGCCCGCACCTGCAGGGATGCAGGAGTCCCTCGGCAAGACAAGTGCCACAGAGGGGCTGTTCCCGGGGCACTCCGAGAGCCCTTCCCAGCACAGCCTCCCGGGATACTCATGCCCGTCAGTCCCTCCGCTCAGAATCAGGAAAACGGTGCCTGGCCTCCAGCTGGGCCCCAGCAGCTCACTCACTGCTTTGCAAAGGCTGCGCAGCAGCAGCAGCAACGCGCTCGCTGCCCCGGCTGCAGGGGTGCAGGGCTGTGGTTTCACACACAGGTGCCGGGTGTTTTTCCTGTCCGAGCTGAGGGCAGGGGAGCGCAGGACAGAGCGGTGCCTGTGCTGCACAGAGGGGCTCTGATGCCACAGACCTGCAGACTGGCCCTGCTCACAGGCACGGGGACAAGTTGCAGTGTTTGGTCCAGGTTGGCCAGCTGGTGAGTTCCACAGGGAATCATTCCCAGTTCCAGCCACTTCCCAGCATGGCACCCTGTGGGACAGGGTCTGCGGGACCCCAGGGTGAGGAGCAGAGAGAGGAGCCGAAGGATGAGGAGGGCAGGGCTATGGCAGTCTGGGGTTAGTGGGGCAGAGGGCCCCCATGAGCACCGCAGCACCCCTTGGTGACACAAACTGGGTCACCAGATAGGGCAGAAACAGCCTGGTGGGAGCTGGGAGGAAGGCTGGGCCATTGGCTGTGGGGATTATTGGACCGTGCCCATTGGAATCCTCAGGGACATTCGGGCAGCAGGCCACGAAACCTGACGGTGACACAGCGGCTGAGAAGTACCCCGCTCACAGTGGACGCAGCTCCGGGAAGCCTTGGGATTACAGCATCCCCTGCCTTTTAATTGGGATAAATGGGCCGCATCTCGGCAACGTCTCGTTGAGGCCGGTCAGTGTTTGCAGGAACGAGGCAGGGATTCAGGTGCCTTTCCCGCCGTGGCAGGAGGCCTTTCCCACCCGCACGTTGGCAGTGCCTCCTGTGCTCTGAAGGCCCAGGACGTGTTTGCTGGAGCTGCAGCCGGGCGGCACCGCCGGGGCAGCCGGCCCGTCAGGCCTCGGGTGCTGCAAGCGCAAAAGCCGAAGGGATTCAGGAATCCCCACGGGAATTGGGATGTCTGGCACTAGTGCAGGCAGGATAGAGGACATTTGCTTGCCCCTTGCATTGCTTGCCAGGCTTGTAGAAACAGCCCAGCAAAGGGGAAGGAGCAAAGGAGGGGCTTGGCACCCGTCCTGCCGGCACCCCCTCGTGCCAGCGCTGAAGATGCATCTTGTTTAACTGCTCCCGCCATGCGGACCTGTCCCCTTGGGAGCAAGCTCGGGAGCACGTGCTCCCTCTCCAACGTGGCTGACAGAGGGAATCACCTGGCAGCAACACTCAGCCTGTGTAACACACTGGATTGGGGCTCTGGTGGATACTGCGGCAGGGATAACCCTGATGCACAGAAATCCGTTCCCTTTCCCCAAGGACAGTGATCAATACTAAAATGCCTGGGAGGGGAGAGGGTGGCACAGCTGAATCCAGAAGTGTTTCCAGCCTTCCAGTGAGGGAAAACTCCTTCCCCGTTTCCAAGCTAGGTGGATTATGAGACTGTAGGAATATGTCATAAGCCACGATTGGTTAGCAGGAAAGATTGGGAGAAAATATTCCGTTGGCGTCCAGCGAGCCGGGCCCCGGCACTGCAGAGGAGAGCGCCGTGCACGGTGCCGCTGCGCTCCGCGCGGAGCCGGTCCCTGCGGCCGGGCTGCACCAGCTGCCCAGGCCCACGTCCCGCTGCCGGGCTGCGCGGAGCCGCTGGGAGCGGCACGGGCGCCGGGACGCAGCGCGGCTGGGAAGCGCCCCGCGGCCCGTAGCGGCAGCACCGCTCCAGGCATCGCCGGCCAGACCTGCCCGCAGGGCAACACGCGCTGCTTCATACGGCCAAGCATGGAGTGGAGCTGATGTGGGCACTTCTCCGTGCCGGTTATCCCACACGTAGATTATGAGACCCTCTATATGGTAGCAAAGGAAAACAGTTTGGATGGAGAGAAGCTTCTGAACAGGCGAACTTGCTGGTTCTCGTATTATTATTGCATTAGGTCCCAGGCAACCTCAGAAATGTTTTGAACAACTTGAGAATCCTAGTTTCAGGGGACAATTTGGGCTGTGCTGCCATCCAGAGGGACCTGGACAGACTGGACGACAAGGAGGTGAGAAACCTCATGAAGTTCAACAAGGACAAGTGCAGGGTCCTGCACTTGGGGAGGAATAACCCCGGACACCAGTACAGATTAGGGGTTGACCTGCTGGAGAGCAGCTCTGCAGAGACGGACCTGGGTGTCGTGGTGGACGACAAGTTGACCATGAGGCAGCAGTGTGCCCTGGTGGCCAAGAGGCCAACGGGATCCTGGGGTGCATGAAGAAGAGCATCTCCAGCAGGTCGAGGGAGGTGATCGTCCCCCTATACACAGCCCTGGGGAGGCCACATCTGGAGACTGTGTCCAGTGCTGGGCTGCCCAGGACAAGAGGGATGTGGAGCTGCTGGAGAGAGTCCAGCGCAGGGCTACGAGGATGATCAGGGGCCTGGGACATCTGCCCTAGGAGGAAAGGCTGAGGGAGCTGGGCCTGTTCAGCCTGGAGAAGAGGAGGCTGAGGGGGGACCTGATCAGTGTCTAGAAATACCTCAAGGGAGGCAGTGAGGAGGAGGGGGCGGCCTCTTTTCAGTGGTGGCCACTGATAGAACTAGAGGAAATGGCCACAAACTGAAGCACCAAAAGTTCCACAGGAACTTAAGGAAAAATTTTATAACAGTGAGGGTGCCAGAGCTCTGGCACAGGCTGCCCAGAGAGGTTGCGGAGTCTCCTTCTGTGGAGATCTTCAAAACTCGCTTGGACGCAGCCCTGTGCCACATGCTCTAGGTGACCCTGCGTGTGCAGGGATTTGGACTAGATGACCTCTGAGGTCCCTTCCAACCTTAAGGATTCTATGATTCTATGATCTGCAGCAAAGAGTGAAGGAGGATGAATTCTGCTAGGTTTTTTCTCATGCCATCTCCTTCCTACCTCACTGCAGGCAGGGGAAGTTCATCCTGATCGTCTGCCTCTGCGTTTGTTCTCAACAGCACAAGGTCTGTCTCAGCAGCATGCCAGGGCTCCCCAGGCATTGCCACCCATTGCCCAGCTGCTCTTCGGAAGCAGCCTGTGAGCTTGGCCTCCAGGGCACACAAGTGACGCGAGGAGGAGGGAGGCTCGGCCAGGCGCTCGCCAGGCCCTCTGCTCCGGGCTTCAGGTGCCGGCTCCGCCGCACGGCCGGCCCCCTGGACAGGCCTTGCCCTCGTGCCTGCTGTGACAGTGCAGGATCTCAGCTAGGCCAGGGAGGCGGTTTCCAGCTATCAAATCACCATGACTCATCACTATTTTACCATATTTTCCCTCTATCTATTGATTATACTGTTACAGTTTTATACACTTGCCTGATAAACACATTCAACTCAATAGTCTTCAGTTTCCCAGAGAAATCCTTCAGAGACCTTTAAAAACGTGGTATCATTTGCCATGCCCTATTCTTTCCTATCTAGGACGTTTTGTGTTAAGATTATGTAAGTATGTAGTGACTAATTTTATGTTTAGTCTAGAACTCACAAGTGAATATGATCTCGTCCTAGCAATTTCATCTTATTATCAGTCTTAAAATCTCTCCTACTAATTTCGTTCTGAAGCAGCTCTTCTGGCTGACTCATTCTCCATAAAGGAAAAGCTTAGCATGGGAATATCCGTAAGCTGTTCTGCACCAAACAGCAGTGCAGACTTAGCTGTCGTCTTGCACATCTTCCCGTTTTCCTTTTACAGGAACCTCTGTGCTGTTTGGAGAGCCAACACGGGGTCACTTTTCCCGGAGCTCGTGCACGCTGCTGCAACGCGCAGGCCGGTGCGCGGCTGCCTCCGCGGGCTGTGTGTCACCGCTGCCCCGGCTGCGCCGGAGGCGCCGTGAAGAACCAGAGCATTTCTGCACAGGTTGATGGATGCTAGATTCGTCACCCACTTTTTTCTGTTGTGTACACAAGTGAATGCTGTGCAGTGTGCTTTTATAAATGTCAGTGGCTCCTTTTCCTACTGCACCATGCAGTTTCTTATTCATTGCCTTCCACATTTTAATTGGCTCAGCTTTTCCGCACATCAGGCATATATGCAACCCCAACCTCCAGAGCAAAGCGCTCAGCCTCTGGGACCACACATTCACTTCATTGTATACTTATAGCATATCAGTTCATGCTGCATGTATAGTATGCACGTATACGCGTACTTGTGCCCATGTATAGGTTTAATGTGGTTATTCCAGGTATTTCTCGGTGTGCTCAGGTGCCCCAGCTGCTCTGCCCGTGGACCTGGTGGCCTCCCTTTAGCTCAGCTCGGGCCATCCTGCTCGAGCCACGTTGCGGAAGCACTCGTGCCTGGCTCGCGCGTTCCCGCCCGGAGCGCTCCCGGATCCCACACGCAGGCGCCCAGCCCCCCGGTCGCCATCCCGGGCTGGGTCTAGCGCTCGCTCCCATCGCCCTGCGCGGCCCTGGCCTGCAGCCGGCCCGCTCGCCTGCTCGCCCCGCGGCCTTTGGCTCTGCCCTGCTCAGGGGGGAGCGGCAGGTCCCTGCCCGGCGGCCCTGCGCTCTGGGGCTGCTCGTGCCCGCTCCGCCAGCAGCCGCTCCTCGCCGCTCCCGTGTGCTCATCTTGCATTTGGAGACTTGCTGGAAGAAGGGAAGGGAGTTTGGACTGAACTGGGAAGCCCAGGGGCTGTCAGCACAGCCCCCATGCGGGTGTATGGTCCCGTTGGGCCAGGGGACGGAGTCGCAGGTGGCCGTGTTGGAGGGTGGCAGCAGCACGGTGGGGAAGGGGACACCACTGCCTGCCGGCGCTCGGGGCGCCCAGCACCTGGGGCGTGTTGACCTGGCCCCGGCGCCGGCATCGCCACAGGCCGAGCAGGTCTGCGCGGCAGGAGCAGAGCCAGCCCTGGCCGCGGGGCGAGCACCGGGAAGAACTGGGCTCGTCCAGCAGCGGCACCGCAGGGGCAGCCGACGTCCTGCAGCCCCCCGCGTGGCCGGCAAGGGCCACAAGCAGCCCTGTGGGGACGGCCCCGCTGAGGTGTCACAGGCGAGGGCTCCGTCTGCAGCCGCCCACCCTCTGCCTCAGCCCAGGCTCCTGTGCGGGGAGGCTCCTGCCGACCCCCATGGGACACTGCAGCCAAGAGCAGCCCGGCCGCACGGCAAGGCACTGGACAACACGGGAGACCAACCAGGACGTGAGACACTGTTGGATGCAACGGGGAGCAGGCTGAGGAGGGGAAAGGCCTGGCAGAGAGAGCTGTGAGTGGCCGCAGGACTTCACAGGCAGGTAGAGGCCGTGAAAGCAGCTCAATCTCAGAGACAACTAGAGGGGGTACCGGGGAACGTGTCGATAACGCTGCGTGAGGCTGAGATGTACCAGACTGGGGCATGGACACGACAAAACTGAACTGATTTCCTCCAGGCCACTCCTCTTCACCCCCTCTATTGCTATTCATTAGCTTTATTAGTGTATTTGAGAATAGCTTAAGCAGGGCCACTGGATGGCACCAGAAACCAAAACATGGATGAGGTTTGGTGGCTCTCTCTCTGTATATGCATTTTTAGCTGGGGGCAGATTGATATCCAAGCTAAGGTGAGAGAAGCCTGGGGTGCTGCTATCCCGGAGACGAAACACTGTCCCTGCGGCATTCCCAGAGGGGAAACACTATCCCTGCGGCATTCCTGGAGGGAGGCGGGCGGCAGCCGGCAGGACGGCAGAAACACCCTTTTCTCTCAAGGCTGCAGTTGCAGAGGCCGAGCTGCCCGCAGAGCCCCGTACCCTCGTACCTCCCCATAGCTCCTCAGCTATCCCCGCGGCCGCAGGGCGAATCCCTGTTAACCGGCGTGTTGGGTCCCGCTCTGCTCCTCGCCCGGCTTGCTGCTTCCCAACCGCCCTGTGCTCCAGACGGAGAGGGCCGAGCCCTTCCCCGGTGCTGCTGCGGCACATGGAGCTGCACAAGCAGCATTTTGCACGCTCGGAGCTTGCAAAAAGTTCCTCCACATACACCAGGAGTAAAGACTAATGTAAAGACTAATGATTAAAGAATCTTTAAGAGATTCTTAAGAAAATCTTGAGAGATCCCCAGGAGACTGGACACAGGAGGTGAGGAGGAAGCAGCTCTGACTGACTCGGACCCGCGAGCTGGGACCTCCGGGGTGGTCAGAGGAGGCGGCGGGAGCTGCAGACCACCTGCAGCTGAGGAGAAACAGGGCTGTGCTCATTTGCAGGACTCACAATTTCTCCCAAGAGCAAAAATTCTCAAATTCTGTGTTACGAGTAGGTAGAAACGCATTTAGAGTCTGTGCAGTCCTCTCACTGAAATGAAGGGGTTCGGTGCGCGCTGTGGCAGCCAGGCGCAGGCGAGGGCCGACACGGCCGCTCACACTTGTCCCCAGCTCCCGCTTCTCCCCGGCAGAGCCAGCCTGGCCGGGGAAGTCCCCGGCCGCCCTCGCTGCTGCTAGTGCAGGGAGCCTGCAGGACCCCAATTCCTGGTCAGTGTCACCACGAGCAGAGCGTGGGCCCACGCCAACATTTAGGGGGAAAAAAAGAAAAAAAAAAAAAGAAAAAAAAAAAAAGGCGGGGAAAGGGGTAAAAGGCAAGGACAGTGTGGAGAAGGAATCAAAGCGCCACCGCGGGCTGCCCTGATGGGGTCGGGCCCTGCCCGCCATGCCCCGTGCAGGGCGCTCCCGCCCGACCGCGGCCGCACACGGCGCCCGCAGCTCCCGGCTGACAGCTGCGCCAACCGAACTACACCCAAGATGGCGCCGCCCGTTGGTCCGCGGGGCGGCCGCCATCTTGTTTGTAGTCCGTGGCGCCGCGCGGCCCGTGCG
>NW_020455160.1:857863-894106 GCF_003342845.1 Nothoprocta perdicaria
GAGCCCAGCCGAACCGAACCGAACGGAACGGAACGGCGCGCTGCGGCGGCGCCGGGTAACGGTCACCGGGCGGAGGCGGCCGAGGGGCCCCGGGCGGCGGGAACGGCAGCCCGGGAAGTGCCGCTCCGGCGCGGGGCTGGGCACGCATCCAGCTTCCTGCTGCCCTCCTTGCAGTGTATGTCAAATCTGTGTGTATGCGTGTGTGTGTATACATGTATGTATGTATGTATGTGAGTCCTCAGGAATCGGGGCGGGAGTTTTCCAGAGGTAGGTGGTTTTCTTTCATTTCCTCAGTGAACTGGAATATTTTCTGCTTACTGGGACCAGCAGCTTGGCTTTCTGAGGATGCAGGTCTTAAAATTGTTACTGCTGCTTATTTTGGACCAGGAAAAAAGATTTTTTTTCCTCCAATTCTGGAAGGTCTTCTAAGTACTTGACGGGGGAGAGAGGTAGGTGGTAAAAAAATTGCTGTTGACTTGCAGTGTGTCCGACGTTAATGTCTGTTTATTGATGCAAGTCACAGGGAGCAGCTCCCAGTGTTGTGCAATGAGGCGCTTCCCGTGCCACAAACACGCGGGTTCTGAAGATGCCCGGCCAGGGTCGGCAGGCAGCCCTTGGGTGCAGCCCAGCGCCGGCCCCGCTTGCCGGGGCGCTGCCGGCCAGCCTCGCGGTGCTGCCGGTGGGTGCTGAGCATCAGCCCCGCGCGCCGCTGTTTGCCTCCCTCGTCCTTCCCTCCCGCTGGAGCAGCCTGGGCCTGCCGTGCAGTCGCCGCTCGCGAAGCCCTGTCACGGTCTGGGGCCTGCAGCTCAGCCGCGGCTGCCCGGGGAAGGGGAGAGCACGGGCAGGGGTGCAGGGGCTTGCAGCGGGGTAGCCTGCGAGGCATTTCCCGTGGTTAAACCTGAGGTCGTGAGAAGATGGGGATTAAACGTGGACAAGAAGCCCCTTCTGCTTCTTGTGTCAGGCGCAGTTGCGACAGCCACCTCTGTTCAAGCAGGACCTCGGTACTGGGGCGTCTGCCTTTCCTTTTCCTTAGAAACAAGTGCCTTTCCAAACCCCAGAGCCTATAAAACTGCTTTAGCCTTAGCATGGAAGTCCATGGTGGGAGACTGGGTAGGTAATATCAAGTGTAAGATTGAATTTGGAATCAGCTCGGAGCTTTGGTGTCACAACAGGGGAGCAGAACTGTCTAAATGTGTCTGTGGCCGAAACTCGGATTTCGGTAATGGATGCTAGAGGCTGGCTTCTGAATAAAGCGGGCGACGGCTGCGTGTCGGCATTGCTAGGTGCTGAGAGATCTGGCATTGTGGAGGAGGCTGTGGACTCGCAATGAGTTTTCCAGTTTCTGTTGATTATTTGAAACCTTAAAATGTAGCTTGTGGGACACAGTGGGCACTGAAAGTGGCTTATCTTTGCAAATATAGAAGCCGGAAACTTTGTTAAATTCAAGTTAAATGGCTGCTGAAACCAGTGCTACTGGAAATCCTGATTGTATTCCTGGGTACACGAGGTTTAAAGGTTCATAGAACCTAGGAAACCTGTTTGAGTCGTGTTTTTCTCATTTTGGGTCACCTTTAGAAATGCTCCAGTGCTTCTGTTTGCAGTTTATGGTTCATGTTGATCATGCACAACAGGCTCCTTAATGGTTTTGAATGGAAAAAAACAACTCTAGGAATGCATTCGAATTTCAGAAGATCTATTGCATAAAGCCTACATTTTGGACTCTGAAAGAAGTACTGTACATCAATAAAAATGTTGTCGTTACAATATAAATGGTATAGCTATGTTCTGGTATATGAGTATGATATTTTCAATAACAAACTGAAAACTGTCATGCTCATAATATAGTCTAAGCACAAAAGTAAACAAGATAATTGGAGCAAATCAGCTTTTAAAATTTTCTCATTTTTGGTTTTCAGGTATAACAAAATATGGATTTTTTTTTTGATGTGACTGTTGTTTTCTCAAATAATATTTGCCACTATCAAATGATTAAAAAAAAAAAAAAAAAAGTAAAGCCAAACACATAATCAGTTGTAGCTTTAGTCAGTGCTGACACTGCAGCCAGCCTTCCATGATCAGGATTTATCTTGTGCTCATAATCTGTCTGCTTTATCTCGGATACCTCCACTGCTTACGACTCTTAAGCCTAGTGCTGGCCAGTTGTGCTGTTTCAGTTAAGGCTATTTATGTCTGTAATTATTACAGCCTCACTTCATCAGTGATACTTAAAGAGAACACAGAGGCGTTTTTTCCTCTCCTATTCCTCTGTGTGATATTGAAGGAAAATTATTTGCTGTGTGTTTTAATTCATCTCAATGGTCTCTCTCTCTCTCTTTTTTTTTTTTTTCATATTAATGTAGTTTGGAGGAAATAATACAATCCTATATTGCTGCTTCCCCCCAAGAGGCTCAGTGTTCTGGCCACATGGGGTCAGTTTTTAAGCAAAGTAGTTGTCGTTTGGGCCTGATGCGCGGGGGAGACTGTGCCCTCTGCTGCGCAATCAGAGTTGGTGATTGAGCTGAATAATCAGGCCTGGCCTGCGGTTCTCTCCCACATTCTGAACTGTAAGTGGGCCTTGCTGAGTTTTTAATAAACTTATTGATCATTCACCGTATTCTGTCTGTTCCTCTCCTTTCTCTCCTTTTGGCTTCTATGACTGATGTAGCACCATTTAATGCAGAGGTCAAATCGATGCTGTAAGAAGCATGGAAAGGAATTACTCCTTTTCTTTAATTTTGGCTGTTGTTCTTACCAGACTTGAAGGCCCTTCTGCACTTACAATAGTTTTTTTTTGTTCCCTGGAACGTGTTCCTTGTTTTATGTAATACAATTATTGTGGAGGTTACAGATCCAGTGTTTGAATTTATTTATTTATTTATTTATTTATTTATTAGTAACCAACACTATTCAGTTGTGTGTTAACCAGTTAACCAGACCGATGAGTCTATTCATAATCGTCTGGGGGCTTAAAAACGTGGCATTAGCCTTCCCCTCTCCCCCCTTTTTTTTTGGTCAAGAGCTAGAATTTTGTCTTTTCTGTCTGTGTTTGAACAGAGGCTGTAGATGCTGGGGATGGGCTTCATTTCTGCAGTAGAAGAACAGTGATAATGGATCAGGCCCAAGATCCCTCTTGTCTAGTGATCTCTGAGAGTGAGCACCATCTCATTCCTAGAGGAGAGCTGGGCTAAGCTAGATCAGACCTTTGTCTGCCTCCCTCTTATCTGCTATCAAGGTGCAGGCATTGCTTTCTTCTTAACATTCAGTGTATTCTATGAGCTTGTCCATGTCTCCGCTGAAGCCCATTAAAATGTATACTACTGATAGCATCCCAGGAGAGGACTTCCACAGCATAAAATAATGTTCTGGAAACTAATTACTATTAATTTTTTTCTGAGCTTGACAGCTGCTGGCTTCATTTCATATATCTTAGCTTTTGTACTGGTGGAAAGATTGAACAACTGGTCCCTGTTTATCTTCTCCATGCAGTCGATGATTTTATAGAGTTCTGTCATACGTCGCTGTAGTCGGCTGTTTCCAGGCAGAAGAATCCTAGCCCAATCAATCATTGCTTACTGTAAGAGTTTTCAAACCCTGTTACCTCTTTAAAATGGATTTTCCACGTTTGTTACAGCCTCTTGAAATGGAGGCAGGCTCCTCTCAGGATTTAAGATGCAGACAAACTATAGCTTTATATTAATTCCTTTCCTAATCATTTCTTATCATCAGATTTTTTTTTTTTTTTGATTGCTGTGTGGCCTTGAGCTGGTGCTTTTATCAAAGAGGCTGCCATGACTTCCACAAGACTTCCAGATTGCTGATGATTGGCATGGAGCATGTCACTTTTTCGTGTGAAGTTGTTTTTTTTTCCCTGTGTGCTACTTTATCTGCACTGAATTTCATCTGTTTTTTATCTCCCGTTTGTTCAGTCTCATATCTCATAGCTTTTTTTCCCCCCTCATGTTCTTACAGCAGCCCTTATCCTTGCTATTGTGCACAGTATATATCCTCAGCAAATTCTGTCACTTCGCTCATCGCCCTCTTTTTCCCGAGCTGTTTATGAGTGTAGTTTTTGTGAGTGTAGCAGGGCTGCCTGCTAATGAACCCAACACAGAATTAGTTTGCAGGCAGATTAATAATGGAGTATAGCTAGTACACAAGTGTGTGGATTTAACTAGAATTAATTTAGGGACGTTCATGCAAACTTTCTGTGCTTGTAACTGCCGATTAAACCTACAGGCTCAAATGAAGTAGTCTAGATTTGAAGGCATGATAAGTGTCCATGCACAGTCTTTATGTTAAATTAACATGAATTTGTTGTTGTAGCTAGATCAGTATGACTCGGTTTATGAATCATACCTAGGTACCAATTTAATAGATATTTATGGGTGCTTCCTGGGCTTTTTCTTTATACTGAGGCAAAAAAGAATCTGTGTGTCTTGATACTTGGAATTTTGTAAAGATGCTAAACCTGTTTTTGGTGCGTTTATGTAAATTACTGGGGAAATGATACTGTTCCGATACTATTACCTTCAAATAGGTCTTACAAGGAAAAAATAATCACCTGCATAAATATATATACCAAGTCCTGTGTCAGAGATTCTGGGTTTTTTTCTGCTTATTTATTTATTTATTTATTTATTTATTTATTTATTTATTTAATTCATTTTCCCAATATCAACTACAAGTAACTTTTCAGGTGAACTAAGGTTGCAACTATTGCACTTTTGTTTATTTATTTTAGAAGTCTGTGCAGTTAGTTCAGGTGTTGTGTGGTCTGTCTTGCAAGCGACTGGACAATTAATTTAACAGTGTTGACAGTGCAATGTAAGCATTTATTTATTACTTGCTAAAGAGACCTTTTTATCCGTGTAGTGCTATTCTACCTTTGTGGTTTTGCTAGTTTATTTCAATTTGACAAGGTTTTGACCAAAGCAGAGCTCCATGTTATGAGTGCAGCTCCTTTGTTTTGTCAGCTAAGATGAGAAGATAAGGGAAAAATGGGAGATTTTTTTTCTTCTTGTTTTACAATACAGTTGAACTTCATCTGTGGGCTGACAGAGAGAAGAGCTTCGGACTTGGCCTACACGTGGACTAGCAAAGCCAGGCTGTAAAATGATACACTCAAGATGAACGGGTAATTGGAGACATGAATTAAAAATAACAATAAAGCAAAAAGATCTCCTACGCCCAATTACAAAACATTTTTGTTATCTTCTGTGGCTGATTGTGAGACCCAGCAGGTATTTCAACTAGCTCGTGTTTTGCTAGTAAATAAAGGAATTTGCCAGCTCACGTGAGATGGATGGTGACCTTGCGCAGGAGAGCGTGTCCGGGCTGCTGCGAGATCCTGCGTCGAGGATCCGGGAATGCCTGGGAGTTCCTGAACTGAACTGCAGGGTTACTTGCCCTTGCTCTTTTCTGGTTTGCACCCAGTAGAATACTTCAAAAGAAATGATTTGTAAGCATTTTCCATGGTATGCTGTCTTCATGAACAAATGCTGTAGCTGCGGTAAAGGCTCGGTAGTGGATGAGAGAAGGGGGTTGGTAGGACGCGTCCCGGCGGGCTGTGTCTTCTTTCTGAGCCGTGCCGTAACCTTATCTCCATGGCTGCAAGCGCCCTTGGTCACTGCCTGCTATTTGGCTCGGGTTTCTTTCCTTGTGGCTGTGTAGGGAGTGTCGGCTGTTCTGAGCTCTGAGTGTCAGGCAGCCTGGCCGTCGCTGTAACAGAGGATTCTTGTGACTTCATAACGTTGCTGCGTCCCTGTGTTTCAGCAGGCTTTCCAAATCAGGGAACACCAGCTCCGGCGCCAGCGTTGCCACATCATGTGCACACTACAAAAGCTTCGCTAATGTAATGAGACCATCAAGCCCTTCTGATAGAGAGGCAGTTTACGCTGTGAGAAAGGCCTTTTATTGGTATGCCATGTACTAATTGCCTAAATGAAGTGTTTTCAAGGGTAATTTGGTACCAGTATAATTATATGTATGCTGCTGCTCTTCCAGCACAAAAAGCTCCACATGTAGCTGCTTGGGAGACATGGGTGAGGGAGCAGGTCTAAGACGTCCCACTTCTCATGGTACTTTTAAGCATTAGTCGATTTGTTTTGTTTTTCTGCTCATCACACAGCTCTTCTTGGTAATGCAACAAGCCCTAAGACTTTTAAAAGCTCATGATCCTCCTCCTGCCTGTGATAGCCTAGAGGGAGCAGAGTTGCTGGGGGTACTTCAACCTTAATGGTAAAGAATCAGAGGAGTAACACAAGGTGTGTATGTATTAACTCCTCCGGGGCAAAGCAGCACGTTCCTTTGGAGGGTGACAGTCTGAAAAAGAGGTTTCTTTACTCCCTCCCACCCCCCTTGATTTTTAAAAAATATTTTAAAATTTAGGTTACAAACAAAGCAAAAGCCTTAAAATGTGGGCTTTTAAAATTGCATTGCACAGTGTTTCTCTGAGAAATGAGGGTGGAATTCTTTGAGCATTACAGTCCTTGTCAATGGCCCTGATCCTGAGGAGAGGGAAAGTGGAAGAAGCTAGAAGCTAAGGTTTTAATGTTTTGTTACTATTATTAGTATTATACCTTTTAGTTTAATAGCTTCTATCTTAAAGTCAATAGTTTCTTAACAATGAAAGCAGAAAATACGTTCTCCAAGGAAACTTCCACTATCTGAAAAGAAATGAATATACTTAGAAATATGGAATAGTACCTGTGAAAAAGTTCATTTGAAACAGGGATGTAAATTTAAGGCCAATTTTTTTATGTAAGAGCGAGAGAAATATTGTCAGTACTTCATTTTCATAAAATAAGGATTACTCAGTATTTTCCACTTTTATGCAGCTCTCCAGAATGTAAATCTCCAATTATACTTTCTGTGATTGTTTGGTAGCTAGTAGCTGTTATGGGAAAAATGTTGGAAAAAGCTTAAAATGGCTAGAAATGCGGGCTGCTTCACGGCCCGAGCGCTGCCTGCTGCAGCAGGGGATGCGCTGCTCGGCAGGCCGCCTCCTCAGCTGCGCTGCGCCAGCGTCGCCCCAAAGGCCACGCCGCTCTCTGCCGGCATCGTAAACATGGCACTTAGGCTCCTATTTTTATCGCGTTGCCACGTTGAAGTGAACTGTCTGTGCAGCAGCCATCACCAGGCAGCTTGCTGGCCTCAAAATGATTTAAGGGAGCAGCAGAGTCTTAATATTGTCAAATCTTCCAGCAAGAAAGAGCTTAGAGAGATCAAATTAGAATCTTGAAACTTTTCTTTTTAGTGAAGTCTGAAATATTTTTATCCTGTTATGCATATCAGTAAACTTTTTTTTTTTCCAATTTTTCTTTAAAAGACCCAGAGTTTTCTCAGCACTGGTGATTCCAAGCCACTTTTTGCAAAGTAGTCCCTTATATTTCAAGACTGAACCAAGGGAGTTGTCCCCCTGTCTCGGCCTCTGCTTCCTTGCAGGCCAGTTCAGGCATTTGCATGAATAAAACATATGGGAAGAAATAGGTGAAAGCTGGAGGTTTGGGGGTCCAAAAGAGTTGTTTCACTGCATTTTCTTGTGTTTGAGGAGAGAGGAGGTGCTCTGTTGTCTTCATTGATGGCTGTGGAGCTTGGTACGTGGACAGCATTGCAGCAGTCATCATGCCCAGGCAATCTGCAGCTAGTCGGGAAAGCAATGATTCCTGTGCGGCCCACGGGAAGCTCAGTCCTTTTTTTGCGGGCATATTTGTATATTCGTTTTTAAGGGACAAGCCATTAAATCACAGAGAAGCGACAGCTTCTGCTTCTTCACCTCGGCACGGGCATTAACGCAGTTGAGTGGTTGCCATCCATCACTGCAGGCCTGGCGGGGAGGCTGCGCAGGCAGAGCCGTTAGGCTTTTCCAGCAACAAGTTTTATTACTGGTGATTGGGCAATAAAAACAAAAAAAGCAGAGAACAGCTTGCAATGTGCACACAGGACAGCGGCGAGGAGGGAGCGATCTCCGTTGCGCTCCAGAGCTATTAGCAGATGAGTCCTTGTTTTGACATTTTAACCTTCGGTCTAATGGCAAGGACTGCTCCAGATAGTCATCAGCAGGCCCCTTTCCCCTGTTTCTCCCTTGATTAGTTCTTAATTTGAAGGAGAAACAAAACCTGACAGTAGGGATAAAAAGTGAAATTACTACTGGGAAATGGAGATGGTATTTGAGCAGCTTGACAAATGACTTGCTGCCAGAACACATGCGTTGAGTCCAAGCAGGGTAATGCCCAAGGAGGTGCCTGAATGAAGGAAGCTTCTGACAGAAATCTACTTTTGGGGGGCTTTAGTAAAATCCGGGGGCGGGGGGAAGGCTTTGGTAATATTTACGCTAAAACTGAGGCCAGTATCTGGCAAGAGCGGGGTTACCCGCGTATCAGGTAGCAGCAGAGAGTGTCGGTCTTTTCCCTCTTCAACAAATGAGAGAAGTGATCGCTCAAAATATTCCAAGATGTGCTTTGATGAAGAATTTATGTAGAATTTTTTTTTCCCTTTTCCTTTTTTTTTTTTCCCCCCCATCTTGGCAGGAGGGTCAGCTTAAGTACTGAAAGTGATCTCTTTTGCCATTGATATGTGCTGAGTAATACTGAAATAAGAAGCATTACCCGAATGGTCGATCTGAGAAAACTAAGAGCACAGCCTCAAAACAGGTTGAGATAATTCATACACTGCCCTTTTTTTCACTGAAATTGTCGAACAAGCGTCGATGTTCACAAGTAAGAACAAGACTTCTCAAATGCTGTAACGCATTTTGCTTTGTTTGCCGATACCGGATACTGTTTCTGTTAAATGTTTGTGCTTTCAGGCCTAGCAGGGAAGACATTTGGGGAAGTATTTAGTATCTGTAATATTTCTAGAGATGCTGGAAATGAAAAGTGAGAGTTGGAAAAGCACTCCTAGTTGAACAAGTTGCTACCAAAACTGGATTATAAACTTCTAAGCTATATTTTAAGCTTAGTATAAGCTGCTCCATCAAGTGTGAGGGGAACTGTGAACTATTGCAAGTTGATACAGGACCGAAACATTGGCCACAGGCTGCAGGTTCTGCGTCGCCTTAAACTCCAACATAGTTTTGGGTACTGCAGTTTAGAACCTAATATTCTTACTATTAAGATGTAGTAACCTCTGATTTGGTATACTTCATATTCCAATGCAGAAGATGTATACAAAAAAAGGCTATAAAAAAAAAAAGAGAGAGAGAATGAGTAAATAAATACTTGATTTCTTAGATTTAACCTTTTTCATCAATAACTTTTTAAATGAAATTTCTATCTCTGGGAATTTGTCCAAAAAAATCCTTTTTAGAGTAAAGTCATATATTTTTGACAGGGGAGCCTTTTTTGCAACTCCTTGTAGTAAGGCAATGGGAATAATTGGTGCAGTGTGGCATCGTTGCCTGCCTGTTCACAAAGGTGTATGGAAATAGTAAGACATGCTTCTAAGGAGAAACTCTCAGATATTTCTCTGAGAAAGCATGAAAAAAATCCACAGTGCAATAATATCTTAGCTGAAGCTGTTTGTCAACACAATTGTTCCGATTCTTTCAACATGGAGTATGAGAAAGGTTTTAAAAAAGCAAAAGGTACCAAGTAAGGGCAGAAACATGGAATGAAGAGCGAGCGATTTGAGGAGACATTCTGTAGGTTAGGATTCCTCATCTTGGAAGGGAGCCTCTTGGAACAGGAAGGCAACAAAGGAAATTTTATGAAAGCAAGAATAACACTGAGAAGGTTAGTAAGGAGTAATCAGTGTTCTTGGAGGACATGAGGACTCCTGGGGCACATGAAACTTTATTTGCAAGTTGGACAGAGGGAAGATTTATTTTACACAGTGTTTCCACAGTGTTATCCGTCACCACAGGATAATGTGGAGGCCAAAAGCAGAGAAGTCAAAGCTAGAAAAACAAAGGGATGACAGAGGTGACAGTGTCTGTTGATGAAATTAAATTTTTTATGATGGTAAAAAGTAGAGCGAGCTGGCAAGAAATGTTGAAAAATCTTACAGGGCTGAAAGCTAAATTAGGCATTTTAAATTCAGGCAAGTGAAGTAATTCACATAGCGAACGGCCCCAGTTGTCTGTATACAGTGCTGAACTCTGAATTTTCTTTTCAGTTGTAGGTAAAATTTGAGGGTGATAATAGACAGTTCTGTGAAAATATCTTGGTGGTTGGAAAATTAAATTGAAGGTTCAGTGCTCATGGAAAAAGAACAGTGACCAAATGGGAAATATATCGTGGCGTAAGTCCCTAATGCGTCCACATTGCAAATGCAGCATGGCTACTGCCCTTATTGCTCCTTAAAAAAATCCAGTAAAATAACAGAGACCCTGAAAAGGTTGACAAGAGTGATGAGGGAATGGTCTCCATGTAAGCAATGGGGAATAGCAGAGAACTCTTTATTCTGGAAAAGATGCCTTCAAAGGGAAGGAGGGGGAAGTGCAAAAGTTTTAGTGAAAAATTAGGAGTGAAAATTAACGAACTTTTCACCATCTCTTCCAATACAAGGGCTAGGATCAAATGAAAATAGCAGATGGTGGGCTCAAAACAAGCAAAGTAAGATATTTATAAAGTGGGAGCAGGACCTGCTCCCTTCTCTTTGGCATCGAGGTTTTCATCTGCTGGAACAATTCCCTGGATTTAGAGTGATTTATTTTGCAGTTAACTCCATCAGAACACTGGTCGTGGTGCTTTTAAAGCTTGGCTCCAGCACTCCTCGTGCAAGAAATCTTTTTGAATGACAGAGTGTGGATACGAAGCCTGGCAGGATGGAACGTCCCCTCCAATCAGTTTTCACTGGGAAAAATCAATGCAACTTCAAAGTGTTTGGGGGGTAATTACTTGGTGCAGTTGCATACTTCAGATAATGATATATAGTTTAGCCTTCTCAGCATAGGTCACTATTTTGGGGTTGTTATTAGAGTATTAAAACTTTATTGACAGCAAGAGCTGTCGTGAATATATCTTAGTGGTCTGGTAGAAGTGAGTTGGGATGGTGGCATATACAGCTCTCGGTTTCATCTTAAGCTACTACAAAAATAATACTGTTGTAAAATACATCGGGCTGCCATCAGCCGTCCTGTTATTTTGAGTTTATAAAATAAGAGCCTGAAGGGGGAATGTTTTGGGTTTGTGGAAGTTCTTCCTGAATGGCAGAAATAACGTGTCCTTCATTCTACTTTTGCTGTGACTCCTCTCTAAGGTATCGGCCATTGTAACCAGGACTTGCTCCAGTGTTCAAGCGCTGCCTGTTTGACCTATGGTTTGTTGTGTTTATGTACTTGCTGACAAAACTAGTTTGTTGTCAGCTTAGATGATTCATCTCTATACCTACTTGCAGAGCAAAATGTCACTTACTGAACACTCTTAAACTTGCAGGCAGATAGCAGAATAGTTGGGGTCGGAAGGGACCTTTGGAGATCATCTGGTCTGACTGCACTACTCAAGCAAGGGCATCTCAGGCAGGTTGCCCAGGAACGTGTCCCGTTAGGCTTTAAATGTCTCCAAGGATGTAGAGTCCGGTATTGAACCACTTTCATGGTAAAGAAGAGTTTTCTTGTGTTCAAGTGGATTTTTTTTGTGTTTGGTTTTGTGTCAATTGCCTGTTGTCCTGTCACTGGGCACCACTGAGAAGAGTCTGGCTTTTCTTCTCTGCATCCTCCTGACATATTTGTAATCCTTGATAAGATTCTCCGGCACCTTCTCTGCACTAAACAGTCCTGATTAAAGGTCAGCTCTTGTGCCCCGGGACCTTGGGGCCCTTCCCTGCAAGGCTCTTCTCAGGCTGGTTGCCCAGTGGCCTGACGGTAGGTAGAGCTACGCGAGTGGTTATTCCTTCCCACGCCCTGGGCTCCCAGCTTCCTTTTGGACTCCATGAGGTTCCCTCTCCTCTTTTCTGCAGCCTGTTCAGGCCCCACTGAACAGCAGCGCAGCTCCAAGTTTTGTGTCATCTGCAAGCTTTCTCGGTGTGCTTTTGGTCCCATCATCCAGGACATTGATGACGATGGTGAACAGTATTGGCTGCAGTATTGACCCTGGCAGACACCATTAGTGAGTGGTCAACAGCTAGATTTCATGCTGCTAATCACAACCCTCCAAGCCCAACAGTTCAGCCCATTTTCAATCTACCTTGCTGGCTCCTTACCTGGACTGCCCTTCATCAGCTTGTCTATTGTAGGAGACAGTATTAAAAGCTATACTAAGGTCAAGATAAACAACATCCACTGCTCTCTCCTCATCCTTGAGTAATATCATCATAAAAGACTCTTGGGTTGGTTAAATACAATTTCCACTTTGTACATTCATGCTGACTACTTCCAGTCATCTTCCTGCCTTTCACAGGCCTGAAAGTAATGTCTAGGATTGCGTGTTCCATCACCTTCCCAGAGACTGACGTAAAGCTGAGTGGCCTGTCGTTCCTGGGTCCTCCTCCCTGCCCTTTCTGAAGTCGGGAGTGACATTTGCTTTCCTGTAGTCCTCAGGGAGCTCTCCCCATTGCCATGACCTTTCTCAGATAAGCAGGAGTGGCTTCACAGGGACATTGGCCTGGACCCACCCGGGCACATGTGGTCAGGACTCGCATGCTGCAGTGGGTCCAGCTTGTCTGCGTGTCCCCAAGCTGCCCCTCTGCCACCAAAGATGAGTCTTCATTGCTCCAGACTTCCTCTCTGGGGCGCAGAGACTCCCCATCTCAGTCATACTTGAGAGCTGTGTTTCAGGTCATCATCTCTTCCTAGCAAAGAACTTGTGGTCTCAAAAACTTGTCTTTTTAAAAATTATTTTTTTTCCATCTAGATAAGTAAAAGATTAGTATCTTTTGGGATACTAAGGGATGGCTCATTACTACCTCAGCCTACGAGTCTTACCACCTGTGGAGTGTCTGGTGGCTCAGGGTCTGTCGGTGTTTCCTGTACGGCCCCTCGTTGCGGCTGCGGCTGGCGGCCCTTGTGCTCTCGAGTGCAGCACGTGATGGAGTAAATGGATTAGTGGGGCTTAACAGATAACTGATTGTGCTATGTTCTGTGCCTGCTCGTAGACCTCTCTACCTGTCAGCCCAAACCCATTAGCTTCAATTACTGTGAAAGAGACTCAAAAGAGTCTGTGTTTTGGTTCCGTGAAGTTAGCTTAAACTAATATGTATTCTTTACAATTGGGTTTGGCATCTGTTACTACTGCAATTCATCTAACTAATGGTATCTTAATTACATCTGATGGTATGACAGGACCCCTCTTTAAAACACTTTAAATCTCTCTTGGGTCCACAAAGTCTTCTCAGAATTGATGGCTATAGCACTGCATGCTGGGCACATGATACGTAAATATAGCTAGTATTTCCCAAAAAAACGAGGCTGTCAGCTTAGCAAGGAACAAGAGGAAAGGTAATATTGAAGTGGGAGGGGGAAAAAAGAGAAAAGGGCAGTTGAGAGCAAGGAGGAGCCTGATTTTACTTCCTGAGAGGATCGAATGAGTGTGCGGAGGGTGCTGCAGTGTCACATCCTCCCCTTGACAGCCCACGCCGGCCTCGTGAAGCTCCGGCTGCCCGCGCCTGTGGCCATGGCTCCTTAGAGGAGAGCAAGCTGTAGACCAAGCCTGGAGTCCTGCCTTCAACTTCATGTTGGTTTTGGACATTGTCGTCTTGGGACGAAGGAAGGGGCTGTGTTTAATAGAGAGCGGTGGTCATAGTGAGCGCGAGTTCTAGGGAAGGAGGCACGAGCGGCTTTCGTGGACAAGGCTGCCTTTGTCCAGGGCTGAGTCCCAGCCCGGCCGCCGGGATCGGAACGGGCACCACCCTGTCGTGCACTGGCAAGGAAGCTGCAACAGGACCTTAGAGAAGTGACCATCGCTCTCAAGCTTACTTCGATGCAGTAGCAAAGAGGAGCCATCCCTAGGTGCTGCTCTTCCTGCACATCTGCTCTGGAGCTGTGTCAAAGGAGGAACTAGTGAAGCTCTGTGTTTGTTCTTATCTGCAAACTCGCAATGTGTGTGTTTGGGGGTGGTGAGTTCAATTTAATATTAAACCTGTTTTTTGATGTATTTACGTCTGCCCTGAAAAAGAAAATTAAGTACTGTTCCATTTAATGCCCCAGTTGTGAAACATCTGACTTGAATTTGTATCAATAATTAACCAGTTTTAGAAAGGGAATTTCTAAATAGGGCTAATGAGTGGCAGTAACAGTCACTACTTCTGCATTTTTCTTTTTCTGATTTTTTTTTCTTTTTTTTTTTTTTGTCTGTGTGTGTGTGTGGTTTGCTTGTTTTAGCTTTGCTTCTGGATTGTGATATTTTCAGGTCAGAAATATCACTGTACATCTGCCTTCCACTAGCTAAGAGGAAGCTAAAGAGAAGATGAACCCTGTCTCTTCTTACAGGTTTCCAGTAAAAGGCCAGGAGTAACACATTGCAGCAAGGTAAATTCCCATTAGTTCCAAGGAAGACATTTTCATGAGTGCACTGCAGCACATCCAAGGTACATCCATGAAACAGCCCAAGCTTCACTGGCCAAAGCCCAAGGTACCTGATCCAGCTTGGCATGAGGCCTGCTCGGAGGAGGAGGTTGCCCCAGGTGATGTCCAGGGTTGCATTCCAGCCTAAATTATTATGAAATTCCTCGCGAATCCCCCAGAGGGACCATTGACACGTCACTGCCATCTTGGCTTGCCGAATCTGTGGCAGCATTCAGGGAAACTCCCCGTTCCTGGCTTATAATCCAGAAAGCTGTTTCACCTTCCACTTCTTTAACCTTCGTTGCCTCCTTACGCGTGAAACCTGTCTGGTGACTCAGCTTTGTTCGGAACCCAAAGCAGGCAAACAAAATCACTTATATTGATCTCTGGTTATTTTTGAAAAATAAGCAAAAGATTAGGGGTTTTAGTGTCTTCAGGCTATGTTTACAGTAACTAGATGTCCTAGGAGCAGTATCCATGATATGACAGATTTTTGGTCTAAATCTCTGCATGTTTCTTAAGCGGTCTTTTTGTTGTTGCTCTTTTTTTTTTTTTCTTGTGGGCATATCATGTGCCACTGTATTTAAAAGAAATTCTGTTTGGGGACGGTCTTTAAGTGATCTACTGGGTGCTAAATGTTTCTAGTGTATCTGTTGACAAGCTTTGTTTCCCGGATATAGAGACTGAATTTCAGTTAATAGGAATCATTTACCTCACAGTAGTGTTTGAAGTTCCATCTCCATGTGAGGAAGAACAACTTCACTGTGAGGGTGCCAGAGCCCTGGAACAGGCTGCCCGGGGAGGCTGTGGAGTCTCCTTCTCTGGAGAACTTCCCAGCCCGCCTGGATGCCGCCCTGTGCCACGTGCTCTGGGTGTCCCTGCTGGAGCAGGAAGGTTGGACTAGGTGATCTCCAGAGGCCCCTTCCAACCTTAAACATTCTGTGATTCTGTTTCTTAATAGGGACTACGTGCTGGAGCTGGTGTACACATGGGCTTTGAATTGGAGGTTTGGTGGGTGGAAGATATCAGATATTATTTGACATAGTCATGGCAGCAAAACTCTAGCTCTGTGAAAACTGTTATTTTTTCTTGGCAAGAGAGAGGTGTTTGCGCCATCCAGCTCAGTGACTAGATACCTTTGGCTTCTAACTTTGTCCAACACAAATTTGAAGGTATTCTTAGCAGTTGCTTTTGTACTTCAGCTGCTTGAAATCTCTAAGCAGCAGCAGCAGCAGCTGAGGAGGGAGCTGGAGATGGGACACGTGGTGAGTGTTCACGGGGTGCGTAAGGCCATGAAGTGCCGGAGCTTTGCGGTCAGCACAGGGCGCTGGAGAGACTCCCTCCTGCCAAGCAGCAGATGGGAACTGGGGTTGAGGAGACGACAAAACCACCAACACAGCCCCAGGAAAAAGGGGAGGAGGAGGAGGAGAAGGGTCTTTCCTGCCTGGAAATGCCTTTGGGAGATGGGATCTCACCAGGGCAGGAAATGCCCTCAGGGCGTTGTAGAGGATGTGCCACCAAGAGCAGCTCAAATGAACTAAGGAAGGGTTTCTTCCTTAGTCTTACTTGAAAAACTTGAAATTTCAGAGGGTGTATTTGGTGCCTAATGCCACGTTCCTGTTATCTTCAGAAAGGCTTAAAGCCCTTATAATTTGACTGAAAATATCCTCTGAAAGTGATACTTTCAGATCTTCTTACTTTATAAGTAGTTTTATAACTGACTCCGAGCAGAAGTTGTTCTTATGAATAGTGATTTGAAACTGTTGGCTGGGAACCAAACCCTAAGGCTGTGCTGGAATTGTTACGTGCTGATGCCTGGACCTGTCAAGGGTGACAAATGATCTGAGCGGCCAAGAGCGGCGACCGGCCGCAGAGCTGGGGCTGGCGGCCGGTGGGAGCTGCGCGGGCTCCTGGCTGGAGCCCCCGCAGTGCCGGCGGCACCGAGCTCGGCACCCGGCACCCCGCGCACTGCCCTTGCGGTCTGTGCCGCTGCCGGAGGCTCGCGAGCAGCCCGTGCTCTTGCTGCCTCAAGCAGTTGATGCATTTTGCAGGAAATGCAGTTTTCTCTCTCTGTGCAAGTACCTGACGGAGCTCGGGGCAGCCCACAGGAGGTGCAGCAGTGCAGGTTTGACCGAGGTGGCTCAGGCCGCGTGCTCGAGCAGCGGCACGCGGCCTCCCTGCCGTTTCCATGCGGAGTTCTCAAGTCTCCAGGCTCCTTACAGGATTCCTGCTTTTGGTTGCCTTTTTTAGGTTTTGCTTTGTTTTGACAGGTTGCTCCGTTATGTACGCGTGTGTATACTGGATTTGTCAACTTTCTCTTGCACTGCAACATTAAACCTAATTGTGTTGTGCTTTTCAACAGAAAACACATCTCCTCCTCCTCTCTCTCAAACTTGCACTGCAGCATGGTGTATCCGTTGGGATAATGCTTCCCAAAAGCATAATCACCACAGGCCCTGCTTCAGTATCCTTCTGGGTCTGTGGGTATTATCAGGGTCTGGTACTTTCAGGTATGACCCAGTAGAAGTCTGTGGGGTCACAGAGTCACCAAAGAAGTTCTTCCTCACATGGAGATGGAACTGCCTATGTTTTAACTTGTACCTATTACCCCTTGTCCTGTCACTGCCCACCACCAAGAAGAGTTTGGTCCCTTCCTGTCTACATTCTCCCTTCAGGTACTTGGACATATTGACCAGATCCCCTCTCAACCTTCTCTTCCCCAGGCTAAACAGGCCCCGCTCGCTCAGTCTCTCCTCACACAATAGATGCTCCAGCCCCTTCATTGCCTTTGTCGCTCTGTGCTGGTCCCTCTCCAGAAGCTCCACGTCCCCCTTGTCCGGGGGAGCCCAGAGCTGCCCCCAGTGCTCCAGGTTTGGCCTCCCCAGAGCTGAGCAGAGGGGCAGGATCAGGATCCCCCCCCTGCCCTGCTGCCAACGTCCTCCTGATGCAGCCAGGAGCCCATTGGCCTCCTTGGCCACGAGGGCTCTGCCTCCTCATGGGTAACTTCTTGTCAACCAGAAGCTTCTCAATAGCTTCTCAGTATGTGAGCAAACGTATCTGGAAGGGCTTTCACAGCCCCAGGCACACTAAGCTGTCTGGATTTAGCACTGAATGTCTCAGTCATTGGCATTTTCCATCATGTGCCCATGCTGTTTGCATGCAAGCACTTGGAGATTGCACCCTTAACTCATGAGCAGGAGTGTGAGAAGGTGGAAGAAGACTTGCTTGACTGCCCCATCCCATATGTGTTCCAACCATTGCCGACACAGAATATGATTACCCTTTTTCCAAAAAGATTTCCATGTATTTCAAGAAATGATTGGCAGAGCTGATGTGTACTAGATGCTAATTGATATCCCTGGTTATGACAGTGAATGCTGCAAAGAATGCAGTGAATTAACTGTTGTATTTGTGCACTGACTGCTGCTCGTGATGCTGTGTTCCTCAAGCTACCCTGCGAGCTCTGGGCTCACTGCAAAGCTGCCACACGGCGCTGGGAATGAACGGCCTTGCACCTGCTTTGCTGGAATGCCAACTAGATATGTATCAGTGTATGTTTTTTTCTAGCCTATGAACTTTGAGAATTTCATGAGTTCTTCTCAGCATTTTAATCATTTTTTAAAAAAAGAAAATAACAGAGCAAACAGGATAGAGCCAGGATCTGAGCCTTTTCCTCCAGTGTTAAAAACGCATTTTCTTGACAAACATTAACTCGGATGGAAATGGCAGCTGCAGGCAGTTTCTTAACCTAAGCTGATCTGTATTACTGATATTCCTGAAAGGTGGATCACGTCCTCTGCGGTTTCCCTCTGCTCTCACCACAGACCTTGGGCTAGCGCTGCCCTTCAGCTGGTTGCCCAGTGGTGACCTCCAGGTCACCAAGCAGCAGAGACCCAGCAAAAGGTCAGTGGGAAGCGCGCCCGCCTGCGGCGAGGGCAGGGCCACCACTGGAGGCAGGAGCAGCAGGGACAAGGCCCGGCACGGCCGGGCAGCAGCAGGGCTGCCGCCTCCCGCCTCCTTGCAGGAGCTCTACGATGAAAATCTGGTTGCTCTCTGTTTCTCGCTCCTCCCTGCAACGAGGCAGCTGAGATGAGCAAGCTGTGTTGTGTTCTCTGTGCACTTTGACCGCTGGTTTCAGCGTGTCGTGAAGCTGCAGGGCAGTTCTCCCTTCGGCCGGTTGCTGCTGGTGCCCGTGAACGCAGGCCTTGGCGGTGAGGAGCTCGTCCTGCCAGGCCGCGCGGCGCTTTACGCTCGTGGCTCAGACAAAATCCGCGCACCAGACTGGTTGCGGAGTCGGCGGAGCACGGGGGGCTGAACGGGGCCTTCCGGGAGTCACTTCTCTAATGGAAATGATAGCTAGTCCTGTAAAATATATGCATACATATATTTAATGGATCAAGAAGCCGATGTGACTTGAAAAATTACTGCATAGTTGTTGGTCCGGTGCAAGGGAAGAAGGAATTCCTGGCAGACGTGGCGAGGGAGAGCAGGAATGTCCCTTTTGGCAGCAACCAACAATTAGGTCGTATTAAATGTCTAATGAAACTGCATCTTGAACTCATTCCCACGGAGCCTCGTATCCGTTACTGGTTCAGTCGGAGTTAATTGGGGTTTAGCGGGGGATTTGAGCTGCCCGCCCTGCCCTGGCCGCCTGCCTGGGTGGGACCGGCCTCCAGGTTGGACCCGCTCTGCAGAAGCCGGTTTTGTGCTCAGGAACAGCCTGCCCAGCAGCTCTGGCGCTTTTGAAGTAATGTCACATTTTTTAACTATTTACTTTTCATTATAAAGTGGTTGTGTCCTTAAAAGTGCTGACAGTCCTGAGAGGCCTGTGGTGGAAGGGAGGGCAGATAGGTCCCTTTTGCCAGCAGCCTGTAGTTAGAGCAGATTACAAGAGCAGTGAAACTGCATCCCGAGGCTTAAATCCATCACCGAAGTAGCTGTGTAGTCTTATCTGCAGTACAGATCGGCATTTAATATTGAGCAACCCCTGTTTGCTGCCAAGCCCCCAAGGATCCCCAGCCGCTTGTCTAGCGGGAAGTGCGGAGTCCGGGATGTGGAAACGCTGGCAGGAGGATGGGGCTGCGCGCGGGCGCCCTGCGGCCCCCGGAGCGGCGGCACCCGCGCTCAGCCCCGCAGCCCGAGACACCTGGTGAAGCAGCTTTGGCTTCTCACGTTTGGGTAGCTGAATGGACGTGAAGAGGCTGCTCTCAGGTGATGATGACAACATCTTCAAAAACTCCTCTTACCCTATTAATCTGTTTTTTTCCCATCCTGATAGCACGTAGCACTAATTACCTTTGAAAAAAGATCACAATCACATTAGAAAATACAAAAACTGAGTCTGACTAAATGTTTGTTTGGCTATATTGTAACTTAAATGATGGATCCTCCCACACAGCAGGGCGTAAAGCTGGGTGTAAAGGCTATATTTATCAACATAATTCAGTGTTTGGCAGCAAGTGAAAATGAAATTTTTGTGAGAAGGAAAGTAAAATGAAAGATAAGTGTTAGGTTTTTGGTCACTAGAAACGTACTACTTGGTGATAGAGATCATTGCTAACGTCTCATTTTAAACAGGTTCTTGGTGCATCTTGCTCTAGATCCCTTTCTTTGCTCAAAGGAACACATGTTCGTTTATTTTTTTATGTGGAATGTTAAGAAAACCCCCAACACGGTTAGTAAGAAGCACAGCTGAAATGAAGCAGAAACAAGATTGCAAATAAATGTACAGAAGGAGCTACAAGGGCAAGTGGAAAGCAGCCAGGCGTGATTCTAAGCTGTTCAAATGGGAACTGCTGTGGGATAGAGGCGCTCCAGGATGGATAGAGGCGCTCCAGGATGGGCAGAGGTGCTCCAGGATGGATAGAGACACTCCAGGATGGGCAGAGGCTCTCCGGGATGGACAGAAGCTGCAACTTCCCTGGGAGCGGGCCCGGCCTGCAGAGCCTTCCCAAAACAGCTGGGCTGGGAAGCAAATGCGCTGGGCCGGGGAAGTAGTGGAGAAGTGAATCCGGAGCCTCTGCCTGCTCTGCTTGAGGTTTACGATGTCCGCCGGGGTTTGTGCTATTGTAACTTTCTAGCAGAGCAGCCTACGCGAGTGCTGGGGAAGCAAATTGCTATTGAGAGGCTTAGAAGGCTCTGAGGAAGAGGCAGAAGTGCCCAAGGTCTCCAAAGTCTTAAACGGAGCCTGTTTACTGGGGAGGATGAACATAGCATGACTGCAGTCTGCCTGACCCAAGCGTGGAGCCGTGTCCTGCTGTGGGACACACGGCTCTGCGGGTGACACGAGGGGGCGAAGGAGGCACAGGCCGGGCACCTCTTCCTGCAGAAGGTGATGAAAATTTGCCTGAAACCCGTAGCCACATAAACAC
This sequence comes from Nothoprocta perdicaria, assembly GCF_003342845.1. NCBI lineage: Eukaryota > Metazoa > Chordata > Aves > Tinamiformes > Tinamidae > Nothoprocta > Nothoprocta perdicaria. The sequence continues at coordinate 878,675 of NW_020455160.1, forward strand.
CCACCCTGCACAGCTGTGGAGCAGGAGTTGGCTGCGATTCTGTGCTGGAGTGCAAGTGCCAGCAGAGAGGGACCTGGGTGTCGTGGTGGACGACAGGTTGACCGCAAGGCAGCAGTGTGCCCTGCTGGCCAAGAAGCCAACGGGCTCCTGGGGTGCATGAAGAAGAGCGTCTCCAGCAGGTCGAGGGAGGTGATCGTTCCCCTATACACAGCCCTGGGGAGGCCACATCTGGAGACTGTGTCCAGTGCTGGGCTCCCCAGTATAAGAGGGATGTGGAGCTGCGGGAGAGAGTCCAGCGCAGGGCTACGAGGATGATCAGGGGCCTGGGACATCTGCCCTGTGAGCAAAGGCTGAGGGAGCTGGGCCTGTTCAGCCTGGAGAAGAGGAGGCTGAGGGGGGACCTGATCAGTGTCTAGAAATACCTCAAGGGAGGCAGTGGGGAGGAGGGGGCGGCCTCTTTTCAGTGGTGGCCGCTGATAGAACTAGAGGAAACGGCCACAAACTGAAGCACCAAAAGTTCCACAGGAACTTAAGGAAAAATTTTCTAACAGTGAGGGTGCCAGAGCTCTGGAACAGGCTGCCCAGAGAGGTTGTGGAGTCTCCTTCTGTGGAGATCTTCCAAACCCGCCTGGACGCAGCCCTGTGCCACGTGCTCTGGATGACCTTGCGTGTGCAGGATGGACTAGATGATCTCTAGAGGTCCCGGCTAACCAGAAGGATTCTCTGATTCTGTGATTAACCGTCTGGGGTAGCGTTTCCCTCTGTGTAGCAGGTCTAGGGAGTGTGGATGGCAGGAGCAGAGCAGGTTATGGGGTTAAGGAATTAGAAGCTGAGGTCTGGTTACAATGAGTGAAGAGGCAATTGCATCTCCATAATTACACAGATGACACAAGGATGTGGAGCGGGCGAGTCCGGCACGTGCAGCCTCCAAGGAGCAGCGTTCCCGAAGGGAACCTACCTCCCCTTGGCGGCTTGTTTGTCTATTGGAAGGATGTCAGTGTGGAGCATCCTTACCTGGGAGGGAGCAGGCGAGCGTGTAGTCCAGATGCCACCTCATACACAGGTGGTTTCTCTGGGACTCTTGGTTTTCTGCAGCCTCCTCCGCCAGCTCTAATCTCTTTGTTAATTATTCACCAAGTGTCTTGCCTCAATTCTTACCCTACTGTTTTTTAAGCAGCGTGGATTGATTCCAGCCTCCAGGAAACCTTTGGAAAAGGACGTATGGTTTAAATTGTGGTATTTGACTATATTTATAGCCCTATGCAAATAGAGGCAAGAGGAGTCCTCACAGAGTGTGTCATACTGGGACATATATAGAAAAATGTATGATTTATATATGGGTTATTCCAGGCAAACCTTTTGCTTTCTCTACAGCCTGTCTTCTGCAGAGCTCTCTTTTTCTAATGCGCATTTATGCTGCTTTGTGGTGTTTTAGACTAGCTCCCAGCTTGTGAAATGTCACGTTGGTTCCTCTAAGTAAGAGGAGGAGGAGGAGGGCGGGCAGCGATGGCTGCGGGCAGGCCCCTCTGCAGCGCTCTGTGAGGCGTCTCCACCCGGGCGAGCAGAGCGCGGCCGTGGGCTCGTGGCCACCGCGGCCCCTTGTGCTTCCACGGCCCCTTGTGCCGCCACGTCCCGCTGTGCCGCGGGGCTTTGCGCGCCCTGCTGCGGAGCCGCGCTCTGCTCAGCGGTGGCCGCCGGCCGCGTGCAGGTTGGGGGCGCAGCGCGGGGCGCCTGGCTGCAGCGCGGGCAGAGCCCGTGGCCCCGCTCGCAGCCGCGCGCCCCAGGGTGCTGTGAGCAGCCGAGGGTGCAGAGCCCAGCCAAGAGCCGGCGCGGCCCCTGCAGATGCCGCTCGCAAGCCGTGCCGGGAGCCCACGCAACCTCCTCCCTTGAGAAAGCGCCTTTAGCCTTGGGGTGCTCTGAGCGCCTGCAGCAGGGCAGTGCTCCGGACAGAGAAGGCCCCAATTTGCTGGATGAACAGATTAAATTAAAAAGTTTTGGAAGAGAAACACACCTTCTTCCCGTCCCGACCACGCACACTCCATCTTTCTTCTGGCTTTTCCTCGCAGGTCGGCAGTTTTCTGTGGCCTCCTGGGTCAGCGCTGGGCTCGGAGGTGCCCTGGGGGCCTTCCCAAGGGCTCCGAGTCCCCCGTCGGGAGCCGCTGCAGGCCGAGGCCCCGCGCTGGCCCTGCTGCCGGCTCCCCGCAAGCAGCGCTGCATCCCGCAGGGAGGCTCCGCCTGGCTCCGGGCCGGCAGCGCTGGGTTGTGCTGCCCGTGGCTTGCGCAGGGGGATGATGGCCCAGCAGTGCGTCCGTGCTCTGCCTTAGAGCCACCCGCTCCCCAGCCACGATTTGGAGCAATAGGGGCCCAGGAAAATAAACATGAGATTAATTTCACCGTAGGGTTGTTTATTACATGCACTGCCAAAGCATCTAGAGACTAACTATGAAATTGAGGTTGACATGATAAAATCATTCAGGAATCCCTGCCTCCAACACCTCCTTGCTCTTTACCACTCTCAGATTAGAGGTGCCTCACGAGGCAGCCCGTGTGGTGTACAGGACGCGTCTGTGGCTCGAGCGGATGCGCTGGGTGGCCCGGCCGGCTGGCGTCAGCCGCGGGGCTCCAGGACAGGGCGGGCGGCCGTCGCCTTCCGCAGCCAGGCAAGAGTTGCTGCTCGGTGGGAGCAGGTGGCCTCGCTGAGAGCCCCAGTGTGTGCCGGGCACGGGCAGAGCCGCTGCTGCCCCGAGCAGAGCTGGGAGTGCCCGCTCCGCCGCAGCCTCTGCTTTGGGCAGCCGTGCCCTGTGTTTGCGCCGGGCCGTGCTGCGCCTGCCCTACAGCCTGCCCTGCTGCCAGGGGAGAGGCGGCTGGCGCGCGCTCCTCGCTCGCCCTCCATGCAGCAGAGCTGCCTGCGGCGGACACCCGGCTTGGCGCGGCCCGGGACAAGGCAGCGCCTGGCACAGGCTCCGTGCGGCCGGCAGGGCCTCTCCGCCCGCGGAACCGCTGCCCGCCAGCGCGGCGGGATGCGCCTCCGGACACGGTCGCTCTAGTCCTGTGGCCCCTCTGTCACTCGGACCTTGTGCTGCTGCATGCTTGAAGCCGCTCGGGTGTCCGCAACCTCGTGGGGTCCTTGCCCAGGGGCTGGAGGGAACCAGGCGTGTAACGAGCTGCCCCGGTGCGCGTGGAAGTTGGTCCCTAGGGTAAATCTGGTGCCTGAAGCTCCCTACCAGACCTGCTGCGCTTCGCCCGTGGCCAGCAGTGCCTTCTAGCACAGAACGGCTCCTCGTGCTCTGCAAAGGAAAGGCTTGTTCTGCAGAAGGATGTCACCTGTGGGTTATTTGGCTTCCCAAACCCTGCCCACGGATTTGTTTTACAGCAACTGTTTTGAAAAAAGAAAAATTCTCTGGAGTTTTCCAACATGAAGGAACTGAAAGAGAGGGGGGTAGCTCCGGCTGGTTTCAGAGGCGAAGGACTTGTTTTTCCTTCTAGTTTGGCCGTAGCTGCATTGGGGTCAGCCCTGACCCAAAGGGGAGGGGAGGCCCTGTTGGCTTTTGCTGAGGAGGCAACCTCTCTTTCCCAGGGCAATATACATTTATTTTGGCTTAAGGTGCGCAGATGCAGTACTCTTTTTCCATTTTTTTTTCTTCCAGGGTTGACATCAGTATACTATTTCGTATTTTGTGCCATTTTGTAGTTTTGTATTAATTTGTGGCAGCATATGAGAGTCTTCTTCACAGGCACTCAGCTAACATTGAGGAAGTCCAACATGTACGTGCCTATCCTTGTCCCTCCCTAGGTCCATGTTGTTTTTTATTTCACCTACAGAAACATCTATAACATTTTCCTATATAGGCAGAGCATCTTTGCGGTCCGGTTGGAGCACGTGCCGTGGGCGGGAGGCGGCACCGGGACAGTGGCTCCGCGGAGCAGGGAGGCAGCAGCGGCGCTGGGGCTGAGCCCCCCTCTTGCAGGCAGGCTCCTTGGGGCCCTGTGGCCGCAGCCCCCCTGCTGCCCAGCACCGCTCCGCCCCGGTGCCGCTGCCACCACCGCCGCCGCCGCCGCAGCCCTTCCCCGCGGCTGCGCCCGACCCACCGGCAACACGTGGGAGTGGGCGCAGACTTGGAGGAGAAAGCCAGGGCAGCAGGCGGGGCAGTGCGCAGCACAGGGGATGACAGGGTGGTACATGGAGAGCAGACACGGCTGTTTGCGTTCTCCTGTTGCAGATATTGAATATTGCACAGAGAAATATCATCTTTCAGACTCAGGGGTTTCAGGTGGAGTTCATACAAGTCTTAAAAAAGATGTTAACATTTTCTTTGCCTAGTATCTTTTCTAGTGCCATTTCTAATCTTATTCTTTTGTTTCAGAATTGCTGATTTGCTTCTCTGAAGGTTGATTGACTCCAGTTCCACCACCATGGATGAACTCCAGGACGTGCAGCTGACGGAGATCAAACCCCTTCTCAACGACAAGGTAGCGCTCGCTGCTCCCTCGCTGCTCAACTCGGGCTGACTTTGCATCCTGCAGGAAGCTCTGATTGCTGGAATCTGTTTACAGCTTGGAGTGCCTTCAGTCCTCCAAACCAGCAATTGCTTCCCCATTTTGATAATTCAGCACCACATTCTCCTCTTAAGTGTCAGAGAAAGAGAGACTCCCAGGGAGCAGTGCAAATAAATTTGGAGTCCCAGGCAAGTTCAATGTGTTGAAGACAGGGGAGGAGGTGGAATGACGATACCCTTCCTGACATGTTTGAGCTGCAGAATCTCCAAGTTCATGCTTGTTAGAGAAACCATTGCTAGTATCATATTTATTTTTGACTTGTTAAAATCTTTCATCTTCCAAATTATCTGCTTGTTTTTCATGTTTTTTAATGTTTTTTATGTTTTTTTAATTGGTAATTTTCCATGTGCAGCGTGAAATCAAAGGGTCTGATGTTCCCATCAAAGTGCTGAGGTTCCCAGTGCTTTGCTGCTTAATGGCTGACATCAAGACCTGGCTTGTTCTGCTAATTGCAAGATGTGATAATTTCTGAATGAAAACCTTATTTTAGCAGTTCACTCTGTGCCCCTAGAAGGCTCTGTACTCAGTCGCAGATGGGTGGAAAGTCTCAAGTTCTGCTATGTTTTAGTGTATTCCTAGTTCCTTAGGAAGAAACACACGGAGGAGCCGAGAACCCGGCCCAGCTCCGCACAGAGCTGGGGAGGGTACTTGCCCTGGCTCTTCTTTTTACATTTTCTTCTAAAATGCCTCAAAGAAGTATCTAGCCCTCACACCTCGTGTCTAGTGGATCATGTAGGTGTGATGCTAGAGCATGCTCTTCTGTGCACCAGAGTCCAAAAAGTATTGAGCTGGCAGTTCAGTAGGATTTTCACCAAGCAGCCCACCTTTAAAGACAGGGTTTTAAATGAGCCAGCCTGGATTAATGGCCAGAAATAGTTCAGTAAAACTCTTAAGGTGCTAATGGATGGGTGCTCATGAGCTCTAAAGATAAACAGGCTGCTGCACAGAGAAAAGGAACTCCAGTGTCTTAACACCCAACTCAAAAAAAAAGGAGAGGGGCTGAAGAATTGAAGTGGGTCACAGCTGCTCACTTGCCTGCACGGCAGGAAGCTCAGCTAGGGGCCTTGCTGAGCCCTGGTTTTGTTTTGTCCCAAATCCAAGACACCAGTCCCTCCGTCCTCAGTTATAGGTGTGGCAACAGTTCTTCAGTAAAAATAGTTTGCAAAGGAAAATCAAGAATACTCTAGTATGTTAGTTTTTATTCAAAACTTTGATATCACTTCTGATTAATTCTTATTTTGGCACTTTTGACCCCTATTGAAATAGCCCCAGCAAAAAGTGATTGAAATACCGCAGGTTAGTTCAGGACGTTGACTGGACAGCCCTTAGACTGGGCTGGATAATTTCTTGTTTGCCTTTGAAATGCAACCATCGCATCTTCATCAGACAGGAAAACCTGTCTTCATCTTAAACAACATAAATTTAGGAAACTAAATAGATTCACGCTTTAACATCAGGCTTTGGTGAATTAAAATCAAGTGTCCAGGAGTCAGGACATGCCAGCACTGAGGCTGCTTGCATCTGCTCTCACAGGGAACCATAAAATTGCAGACTTTCATGATTTGATATTTCCCCGTCTCCCAGAGAATCCTGCTTCTCTCAGCATAAATTCAGATCAGCCTTTACTTGCCAGGCATCATTCACGCCCTGTGCTGCGAAGTTATTTCCTCAGAGACTTGTTTATCCTCCTTATTCACCTTGACGTTGGGTGACTGGATTTATCTTCTTTATGTCTTGGTAGATGAGGAGACTTCACTGTCTGCATTTAACAGAGCAAAGAAAGAGGCGTAGATGAATTCTCAGAAATCTCAGTATGTCAAACTGAAATTGAGCCAGTTGCTTTCTCTTTTCCTCCTACCTCCTCACCTCGAAGACAGGTCCATTGTGCCACTTTGTGTTCAAAACATTGACCCAATGATTCTTAGACCAGATGTGCAGCTGTCTCAGCTTGATCACCTCCAAGTGTGAAGAACATAGTTAAGCTGTGTTCTTGCTAGCGGGGCAGAGCCTGTGCAAGGAGAGCGGGGCTTGTTCTTGTGCATGGAGAGAGCTTGGAGTGCTCGCCCGTAAGAAGGGTTTGGGGCACTTGTCTTTCTCCTATGTGGTCCCAGTTGTAATTTTAGCAGTAAAATGTAGGTTGTGCCTAAGGCACCCAAGCTGGAGTGCTGACTGAGGGTCTGGTGGCCGTGTCCAACATGTGGGAGCGCTCGGCAGCACTGTGCCAAGCCGGAGCCTCGCGGGGCCCCGTGGAGCAGGCAGTGCAGGGCCCCGGGCAAGCGCAACGTCCCTGCCAAGTGGCTTCCCTGCTTCCCTGCCTCACGTTGCCGTGTGCGGGGCTGGCTGCCTTCCTGGAACAGCGCCAGGGCAGCAGCGCCCCTGCAGGGTGGCGCCCGCAGGGCTGCCCATGCTCTGCCCCTCGCCCTGCATCTTCCTGGCCGTCCTGCGAGGACTTGTCCATTCAGGGCCTCCGGGACAAGACAGAAGTGGGCCTCGCGAGCAGCCCGCGTCGGCCGGGGTGCCTCCAGGCTGCGTGTGCCCCGCTGCGGGTGCCGCCTCCCACCCGCCTCCAGGGAAGCTCCGTGAGCCTGGGCAGCCGCCCGGCCCCGCTCCCCGCGCCCACGCGGCCAGGGCTTGCAAGGATTGTGTCCCCCTCCGAGCTGCCCACCCGGCGGCACTTGGGCTGCACGGGTGAAGCTCAGCTCTCTGGGGGAGCTTCCTCTTGCTGCTCTTGCTCTCAGGTTTAGGGCACCATGCTGAACCTTTTCTGTCTTTTTTTGTTTTAACAGAATGCTGCTCGTAACTTCCAGGACTTCGACTGTCAGGTAAGACACATCCAGGAGCTGAGGACCTGCATGTAGCCTCCATGTGGCCAATCAGAAATGCTCAGGGACACATGAAAAAGCTCAGAATCTTCACCTTTTTGGTTCTTTAAAAGCTTAATCAAAGAGGACTATTATAAGACTGATTGACAGAAATTCTCCTTCTCTCTTCCCAGTTCTTGAGCAGTTTATATGTAGTTTTAACAAGAATATTTCCGTTCTATGTCAACATCTTCATTGGTGAACAGATTCTTGGGCCGCAATGTCAAAATAAATGAAACAGCAGCGAGGTGACAAGCGGCTTCTCCCAGCACAGGGGGCCGCCCAGGCTGTGGGGTCGGCTGAGGACGGGGACGCGCAGGAGCCGCGGCCTGGGGAGCAGCAGCCTTGGCTGCCGCGGCAGCAGCGGCCGCTGGTCAGAGCCCCTGGTGCTGCTTCTGCCTGTGGTTTTCAGTCAGCCTCTGCGCGCTCTTCCCTGCCACAGCTGGGCCCCATTTCACACATGCTTAATCGCTCGGATTTCCTGACGAGAGCGGGTCTAACAAAGCTGCCTCTGCTTTGAGCGGGGGGCTCGGCGTGGCCTGGGCCAACCTGCGCAGCCGTGCAGTGGCCTCGCAACAGGCTGCCGGCCCGAGAGGCCGTTCCTGGCACCGTGCAGGGTGCTGAGCGCCGCGCTCTGTCCTGTCTAGCTGAGCCCCACAAGGCTGTGTGGGCAGGAGGGGCCTCCCATTGTGTTTGCGCTGGGCTGCAGAGCGCGGGCGCTGCCGCCGGCCGGGCCGACGCAGGGCAGCAGGAGCCGCGCGAGGAGCGGCCGCGCTGGCGCTCGCTCACGGGGGGCCCGTGGGGCCCATGGGGCGCCTGGCTGAGCTCCCACGGGCCCCTCCTGCCCCGGGGCCACGCTGGGCGCAGGCCCTGCTCCCGGCACAGGCAGGGATGGCTCTCGAGTCCTCCTGCTTCGTGCCACAGTTTAGTACGAGGCTGTCATGCGGATGATTCGAGAAGGCCGGCGGGCATGCGCGGCGTGGGAGTGCAGTGATGCAGTCGTGAGGAGGAGCCTGTGGTTTTCCATCTCTGGAGACAGGACACCGCAAGGACGGCCCATCGGGCAGGCGTGGCTGCGGGGCAGCACTTGCTTCCTTGTGGGGTTTAGTGGCCTTAGGCCTGGTAACAAAAGGAATGTTGTCGTGCCAGGCTGTCCCTTTCATGTCCGCTCTCAGAAGTGGCCACAGTATTAGAGATATCCCCTCTTATGATAAAGGTAGCCAGTGGGTTTGAATCTCGTCCCTGTACCACCCCGCTGCTGCAACTCGCCCAGCTCTGCCACAGGTGCCGAGTGCCCCGATCCACTGCGGGAACATACTAAAACGGGAGCAGAGCTGCCGAGGAGAGTGGCAGAGCACAGGGGCCTGGCAAGGCAAAGAGCCTGGGGGGGGCCTGCCCCGTGGCCCCACCAGCTCCCTGCCCCATGGCCCCGCCAGCTCCCCGTCCTATGGTCTCGCCAGTCTAGTGTCCCCTCCAGCTCCCTCAGGTGCTGCAGCAGCCCCGGCCTCGGGGGGCTGCCCTGGCTGCTGGCAGCAGGGAGAGAGGAGGCGCCGCGAAGGTGCCGCTCGGGCTCCTTCCGCCCGTGCTCCCTCCTCTGCGCCCTTCCTTCAAGCAGGGCCCCGTTCCACAGCGGGCTCGGTGTGCTCCACGTGAGGCCCGGCCACGCGGGCTCACGGGTGCCCAGCGCGGCGGCCCCGCTGCCATCCCAGAGTGCGGACCGGGCAGCTGGGCCAGGGCACCCGGACAGCGCCACGGGAAGGAGCCACTTGCTGCCCCTCCGTGTGCTCTAGATCCGCACCGAGCTGGTGCCCATGGCAACAGCTGAGCAGGAGACAAGATGTTCCTTCCAGCAGAGCCCTCGGTAATTTGTTTAGGTTCTTCTTTTTAGCACCAGGTTGCACAGTGTCGCTTGTGACTGCGGGTGTCTCGGCCTCCCCTTCCTCTGCCGCTGCTTGGCCACGGTGCCGGCTCGTGGCTCAGCCAGCCCTTCCCTGGCAGCTCCACCGGCAGCTGCCTTGGTGCCCGGTCGAGGTCGCGCGGAGCAGAGTCACTTGGGCGCCCCGGGTTTTCCGTCTCGCTTGCTACCGCAAGGAGCTGTAGCTGGAGTTGGAAGGTTGTGTGATAGCCTGGCAGGAAATCACTGCTCTTTCCATTTGACGATGGCAGCGCCAGCTGCCGCGTTCAGGCCCCCGCACGGCTGGTAGGGGTCTGCCCCGCTGGGTTGGAGAAGGGGCGATTCCAGCAGTACCCAGGGAGGAACGGAGATCGTCTAGTGTAGGAAGAGGTTTAGAAGCTCTTAGCTTGCACTGAGGGGCTGATGTGGCCAGAGCCCACAGCAGGTAGAGCCGCAGGTCGGATCCGAGCTGCACCAGAAGAGCTGTAAGCTGCCCCCAAACACAGGAGGGTGACGGGTAGGAGGGTGCCAGGTACAGGAATGTGGGGTTCCGGGTCAGCTGGAATTGCAGCTTCAAGGAACCCAACTGATTTTAGGAGGAATTTGGGTAGTTTTGAGAAGGAGTATGAGAGCATCGGTGATGTAAGAGCTTCCTCCCAGACCTTTTAATGTTCCTACACTTTTAGAAGTCTTTTGGAACTCTAAGTAATGCTGTGGCTGTGCAGGGGTTTACCGCAATATTAATAATTTGGAACCTGTTCATTACACACTTGAGGGAGACTTCCTCGTCTACGCTGTGGTGCACAGGGCTGCTGTTTTGCACATGCATTCTTAGCGGGGTTATTTTAGAGAGCAGTGTTGTTGGTTTGGTCTTCACAATGTGAGAAATTTTGGTCTCCACCCGTTGGCCTTTCCCGAATGCCGCCGGGAGGGCAGGAGCGGCGCGCGCAGCGGACGTGCCCGTGCGCAGGATGGCCCGGCTCAGCGGCAGTGGTGCACAGTGCCACGGGGGGGGTTAGCCCTAAACCCCCGTCCGGGCCAGGTGTGCACAGAGTCGGCGTTGCAAACACAGCCCTTGCTCCGCAGCGTGTTGCTGCAGCTCAGCGTCGTGTGAGGAAGCCCTCAGCCTGTCCGCGTCGGCGCCGGCTTACGGATAACGGTGCCCTGTTTTCCTTATACCACTGATGCCGTGCAATTAACCCTGACAAATGACAGATTGTCTGGGCCTCAGCTAAAACAACTCCCATGTAATCGGCTAGCCCTTTGCAAAGAAAATAAAAGGGATGGATAGTGTGATGGGTTAGGGGTCTTTATAAATATTAAACTACGTAATTCTCGGGAATAAAATGTATTAACCTAAATCTGAGACCTGCATTTTACTTGAAAGCTGTGTAAACGCTAATGAAGTGTTGGCCTGGCTTCTTATGCGAGCAGACAGATGGGGGATTAACGGCCTGGGCGGCCGAGGGACAGATGGCTGGACAATGGATGGGAGCTGCCTGGGCAATGGAGCCTGTTTCTGCCTTTGTTGTTATCCGTGCGCGGGCCTGGCTGCGGGAGGAGTAAGTGCTGTGTGGTAGCCTCGGCGTGCCCTTTCTGCAGGTGCGTCCCCGGGATGCCAAGGAGGGCACGTGCGGGTGCTGGCGAGGCCGGGCAGAGGCTGGAGGCAGCGCCCGGCTGCTCCCCGTGTGCAGCACTGAGGGAGCTCTGCCCAGAGCAGCAAGGACAGGCAAGGAGCGAGGCCAAGGCACCTCAGAGCACGGGAAGGAAATGGAGGCTGCCCGCGACAAAACCTGCTCTCGTACGGCAGCAGTTGGAATTAACTGAAAATGCCGGAAATTAGGTGAAAATTTTCAAAGTAGAGATACTTGGTGTCATCTGTACCCCAAGTAAAAGAGAGCAAAACGCTTCGAGAGTTATCCATAGAGCTCATGGAAGATCTTTTTTTCTGTATTTTTCCATTGAAAGCATAATCTTACAGTTAGCAGCTGTTTCTCCTGATTTGCTTGCGCTGCAGGGTTTTTAATCTGGATTTTTCAGTGCGCTGTTGCCTGGGTGCGCACAGCGAGCGTGGCTGCCGTCGGGGACAGAACCGGGCTGGGTTTGTGCCTTTGAGCGACGCCGTTGAGGCGGCCGTGGCCGCTGCACCGTGGCCTGGGCTTTGGGATGCTTTAAGGCATCTTCCTTTTAACTTGTAGGTTTTACAGCAAACCTGTACGGAATTTGGCACGCTGGGGAAGGGTCTGCATGGCCTCTGCTGCGTGGGGCACACGCAGACACCTTTCGTCTAGGGTGCTCAAGGCCGCTCTTCTTGTAATTCGTACATTTGGTTTTTATGCTCTTGTTCAGGGTGCCCAAGTGAAATCAACAGCGACACAGACGATGCTTTACACAGAAAACAATGTTTCTTAATGTCTAATAAATTGAGAACAGCTCCTGAATTTTTTAATACTGGTATGTCCCATCTCTCGGGAATGCTTTTGACAACTGCTGCCATGGCAGCAGCAAGAAATGCAAAGTTAAAAACGATGAAACTCAAATTTAATTCTGAAACTTTTCATTATTGTTATTGCTTGGGAAGCTTTTCTTCTGATCCCCCCCACACCCCCTGCCACTCTACCTAAAGACTCCGGTTTTTGTCAAGCTGCAGTCTTGAGCTCTGGACCGCTTTACCTAGCACAGCGTAGACGAAACATAATTGTGAATCGCCTTGGAGCCACTCGCCAGGACGTCCCGCTCGCCCGAGCTGTTGGGGTGGCGGCAGGGCCCTTTCCCACATCGGCCGTTTCCCACACCCGCAGCTCTGGCAGGGCCCCTGCCTTGGAGGTGACTTTCCACAGCCCTCTGGGCAGCCACAGAGCGTTAGGAGGGGTTAAAGATGCACGCTGGATCCCCCCTCCAGCATCATGAGCCTTTGCAGGAGCAGCACACAAATGTTGGTGTATAAAGCACTAGGCTGGGGCTAACCCAGCAGCACCTTTGTCCCCTGGTGCTTTTGTGTTTATGTAAGCGGATTACACACCTCGCTCTCCTGCTGCTCTTGGTTCTCACCCAGCGTCTCTCTAATTTAAGACTTAATCCAATTACACAAAGTACTAGAAACCATTGCCTGCTTGCATAGACCATGTTGTGTTTTCTATTAATAAATTTCTGCTCTATGTGGAAATGAATAATTTAATTCAAGATGCTGCTTTAAATCTGATTTAGGCTTGCTGCCCACGCAGCCGTCTCCTTCAGCCCCACTGTTTCAAAAATAATTTTGCACAGAGAGGAGGTGGTAAGCGCTTAGATACCGACTGCGTTAAGGTTACTGTGATGCTAAGAGTTACCAGCTGGTGATGCTTCACAGTCTTGCAATGTTTTTTCCTTAGCTTGTAGTCATAGTTTGTATTGCTGCTTTTGTAATGCGTAGACATTTGAGGGCAGCTGCGGCAAAGAGCGAGGCAATCTAGTCTCTGCCTTAGTCTTTGCAAGTCGAGAGCTGTGAGCGCTTGGCCCTGGGAGCACGCTGGAATTGTTTCCTGCCTTTGCCAAGGCACTGGCAAAGATGAGAAAATAAATGCTGGTGAGAAGGGCTGCTCGCGGCGCCTTCACTTCGGGAAAGCCACCCTGAGCCACCGACCAGGCTCGTGAAGGCGATGCCTTTCACAGGTAAAATACTGATTAAAAATAAATAAAAAGAAATGCTAATCGTTTTCGCAGTAGTTTAAAGTCACTAGTGGGGTACCTGAGAGATCCGTGCTGTGACCTGTGCTGCTTTAACCTGTTCTTCATTGGCCTGGAAAAGTGTTGGTGGAATCATCAGCTTTATCTGCCTTCAGGTGAATGTAATTATGGGCACTGAGTAAACCAGTCCTTCAGCGGTGTATAAATTGCATGATAACCCGGAGCAATAAGACCTTAAAGTTATGAGAGACGAATAAAAATGTCAGCGGTGGCCTCAGAGCTTTCAACAAGAAAAATCAATTCTTGTGAATTGGGAACAGAGCACAAAGCAAGCTGCCTGTGTTGCAGTGATCTGGTGATCCGGAGCACGGCGCCGTGCCCGGCGCAGGGCCCTGCTCGTGGCGACGAGCTCGGAGCGCCGCACGCGGAGCAGCGCAGCGGGACGGCAGCGCAGGGACCAGAGCTGCTGCAGCGGGACTGGGCACGGGGGCCTGAAGGCACCAAGCAGGTCGCAACAGGCTGCTTGGCCATTGCAACGGAGGATTGGGGAAGGGGGGTTCTTTGGTCCCCGTCTTCCAAAGTCTTTCCAAGACTCGAGGATTTCACATGAAACACAGATGTAAGGTTGGACAGAAAGCAGTTGTCGTTCATCACCTCACGCATTGTTAGGCTTGGGCGATAGAAAGTGATGCTGATGCTCTGCCGAGAGCGAGTGTTCATGGAGAGAAAGTGGCGGTGACTCCGGAGGGGGAGGGCCACATCTGTGACTCGGAAAGGACCGTCCCTTCTGACCTGCAGGTGGCTGGAAAATGGATACGGGGAAAGCCGCTCACCAGGCGCGGCAGGTGAGGAAGCGGCAGCAGCTTTTTGCTGTTTCCTCCTGCAGGAGCCTCCACTCGAGTGCCACAGGCTGGAGGTGCTGTGGCTCTGCACGGACACCGGCCGCGCGGCCCCGTGTGCCATTGCGCCGCCGCCGCGGAGCCGCTGCTGCCTGTTGGCTTCGGTGGCGCGGGACGAGCGCCCGGCTCGCACAGCTCCTCCCTGCAGCCGCCGCCCTTCCCCTGCTCTACCACCAAGCGTCACAGATAAAATCCATTTAGAGAAACCTCTGATAAAGTTTCCAGCTCTCACGTGAAAATTAAATATTATCAAGCATCTCAAAACAGGAGGGTTGATCACCATCTTCTCTTGCCTTCAGCTCGCTTATTCTGCAGAACATGTGTTTGATAAAATGCAGCTACCCTTCGGCTGTGTCTTCCTTGCCTGCCTTCTCCCATCACGGCTTCCTTCCCTCCAAACCTGGCCGCTCCTCGGAGTGTAACTGGCGTTAGACGGCAGCAAGGTAACAAGCCTGGAATTTCCTTTCAAGCTGCAGTGGTGCAACGTGTCAAAGCCTGACTGGAGAAGGCAAGCAAAGGAAGCGGTGTCTGTGAAACGGTGACTGGTGCCTGATGCTTCCCAACACAGCCTTGCTACGGGAGCCGTGTCGAGAGCAGCTCCCAGCTCAGAGAGCTGCAGAGGGGCCAGGTAGGAGGCAGCCCTGAGTCGTGAGCGGGTCTCTGAGCACAGGAGAGCTGTTTCGGAGAAAAGCGGGCAACGGGGAGGTTGTGTGTGCTGTAATTTCTTGGTGCTTGATGAGGTTTTTATCCTTTGTAATCATGGATCAAGATAAAAGCCCCAAAGCTACAGGGAGGTTACAGAAGAAATCAGGTTCACTGGAGAAGTGGGAAACACGAAGGAGACTTAGGGGTGAAGCTGAGCTGTGTCTGCTGCGGGAGCCCGGCGGGATGTTGTGGGGGGCCCTGCCCAGCCAGGTCTGCTGCTCGCGCTCTGGAGCAAAGGTTTTGGTTGGAGAAAGCAGGTGAGGGAGGAGGATTCGCAGCCTGCCTGGGAACTAGCGAGGCCAGAAGTGACCCGTCGCTCCGGCTCTGCGGCAGTAGCGCTGTGGAAGAAGGAATCGCGCCGGAGGTCGCAGGGACAAGTTTGTAGCATCTTAAATCTTTTAACATGTTACTCACTAAGGGCTGTGGAGGTTGGTTTTCTCAAGTTGTGTTCTCTCCTCCATGGGCATTTGTTTTATTTAAATAACTTATTTGGTCTTAATTTGGGATGTAGTAGGTTTAAACTGCACTAAGGCATCTCTTGGTTTAAACAGAAGTTTCTGCATAACTTTTGTGGATGAGATTTGTCTTAACGGCTCTTTGCCCTGATGTGACTGTGGAGGAGAATTGAAGGGGCTCTAGGTGTTGCTGATGGGAGGCAGGGTATGGAAGAATGAAAAACCCCTCCAGGAGGTGGGCACGCGGCCCAGGCAGCCAGCAGCTGCAGGAGCGACGCTGCCCCTGGGCTGGGACTGGCACTCCACGCTGCTGTGGGGCTCTGCACGCTGCTGTGGGGCTCTCCACGCTGCTGTGGGGCTCTCCACGCTGCTGTGGGGCTCTGCACGCTGCTGTG
>NW_020455160.1:894121-913825 GCF_003342845.1 Nothoprocta perdicaria
CTCCACGCTGCTGTGGGGCTCTGCACGCTGCTGTGGGGCTCTCCACGCTGCTGTGGGGCTCTCCACGCTGCTGTGGGGCTCTGCACGCTGCTGTGGGGCTCTCCACGCTGCTGTGGGGCTCTGCACGCTGCTGTGGGGCTCTGCACGCTGCTGTGGGGCTCTCCACGCTGCCGCAGGGCTCCTCGCGCTGTTGCGGGGCCTCCTGAGCACATGGGACACAGCTGCTCAGCCAACTCGCATTTCCCACAGTCTCACCCTGCCCAGCATGAAAAGCCAAATGTACGTGGGAGAGAAAGGACCAATCCTTAGCTCAAGGAAACTCTTTTCCTTCCCCTGTAGAGAGCTAAGAAAAAGCCCGAGCTCAGCTTTTCTGAACACAAAAATGCAGAGTACAGCAGAGTCATATAAAGCACCCTGAGCAGCTTGAACAAACTGTCTGAAGAGAGGTGGCTCTTTCCTTGCTGGTGCCTTGTCTAAGTCTTCCTCCTAGTGGAAGTGCACATTTACAGTAACAGCTTGACGATAATTCCAGAAAAGACATTATACTGCTGATGTCATATATAATTTTTTTTTTTGCTATGTCGTCAGCTCTGTTGTTGGTTTCCGTGCTTTTCTTGCTGCTCGCTCGGTTCGGGTTTTATGCCCCTGTTTGATAGCTGACCTTTAGCTGCTGCGTGTAAAACCCCTGGTCCTCAGGAGGAGCGGCCTGATGAGCGCGGTGAGTCATTGAGCCCCGCTCAGCGAGCCTGGCGCCCGGGCAGGGCTGCTGCTCCCGCACCCGTGACTCGGAGCCGCCGCCAGCCCTCCTGAGACTGCCACAAACGAGCCCACTGTGATTAACGAAATGAAAAGGGCAAAAAAGGGCAACGTGGATGGCTTCCTGCCACGTCAGTGAGTCACAGCGGCTTGTGGAGGGGAGCAGCAAGGACCGTTGCTGGCAGAGACCCGCGTTGAATGGCAAGAAGACCCCAGGTGAGCTCAGGTGTGTGTGAGCCTGCTGCGCTTGGCTGTGTTAGCAGCGCACGGCATCGTCGCCCTCAGGCTGGCTCGGCCTCCTCCAGAGCTGCCAGGTCTGCAAAGCACCCAGTAACACCTCCGAACTGGGCAGGCGCCAAGAGAAGGGCTCTTGCTGCCTTTAAAAGCCCCTTAGAAGGGCTGAGCAGCATGCACTTGCTGGAGCAAGAAGCTTTTGCTTCCTAGGGACTCTGGATTTTTTCCACGTGTGCAATTTAGTAGATAGGTGCAAGGAAAGCCCAACTGCTTGGAGGGGAAGAGTGCAGTCAGAGGCCATCAGCACCACACGAAGAATTCCTGCCTTTTTCTCGGAGGATCCAGCAAAGCTAATAGAGAGAAGGCTTCAAGCTGCCTCAGGTGATGGGGCCATGGCAGCTTGCTCCTGTTGTGACTCTTCTGAGGGGAAGGAAAGAAGCTCTGGAGCCCCCAGGAAGAAAGGAGAGAGGAAGGTCTGTCAGTGGGAGAGGTAAATGCACCTGACCCTCCGTGAGCGCTCAGGAAAGCCTGGAAGAGGGGGAAAATGAATTTCTGCTGTGCTGCAAGCCAAGTGCTTCAAGCTGTTCTGTATCGGTCTGAACACAAGTTCCTGGAAAAGACTGCGGTTTGTAAATTCACATACCTTGTCCTATCTAGTAAGAAGTATTTTTGAGGTTACAAAGTTCTGTCTTTAGGCTCCACCAAGAGCAAATTCCCTAAATGGTTTTTTTTTTTCCTAACATTGAGACAATAGTTGGGGGAGGAGGGGGGCGGGTGTGTAGCTGGGGACATTGCCCTGCTTGGATAGCTCAGGTTGAGGCGGCAGGCGGCCGGGCTGCCGCCCGCGGCCATCCCAGCGCGGCTGCGCCCCGTTGAGCTCCTGCGCTTGAGGGCACGTCCTCGTTCCACCGTTCGGAGCTTGTGGCTTTGGTTTGTGTCCTGGCTGCGTGTCAGAGCTGTGCCGAAAGTCCTCTTGATTGCTGCGCACTGTGCAAAGAGCCCTCACTAAACCCCTGGTTCTGCAGCAAGCGCCCCTGAAACCCCTCATTTCCCATCATTTCCCATCATTTCTACACGCTGCTCTGCAGATCCCTGCCTGGAAACCAGCACAGCCTCCTGTGTCTGTGCCGGGGGGCCTAGGGTTTCTTTTGCTATCATGTTAACAAATCCAGCAGCAGAGGAGAAGGCTTCTGTGGTTAAGACAGCAGCTCCGAGCTCCGTGGCGTGAGAGGCGAGTCGGGGCGAGCTGCGGCGAGCGCTGGGGCGGCAGCGCGGCACAGAGCACGGGGGCCGCTCTGCTGCCCGCAGGAGTGACGCTGGCACTGCCGCTGCCCAGGCCTGAGGGTCTCCGCTCGGCTGCCGGGAGCCTGCGGAGCAGCGGAGGCTGTTCTGGAAGCTCTGTGGTCAGTGTGGATGCGTAGGAGCCGGCAGCACGGCCGCCCGGGGACGGGGCGCACACAGCGTGGGGAGGCTGCGGCTCCCCGCGCCCAGCGCCACGCGCGCGGTGGCACCACTGCTTCTCTCTGCAGGAACACGACATTGAGACCGCGTTCGGAGTGGTGCACGTCACCATGCGGGGCATCCCGAAGGGCAACAGACCCGTCATCCTCACCTACCACGACATCGGCCTCAACCGTAAGTTGCCTTTCCATGTGGGAAAGTCCAATTTTAAACAAGGTTCTGAAGAAATTTTGTTCGTGGCATCTTCGTTGGAGTGTGGGGGCGGCCTGGCCTGGCCTGGCGCTGAGATGCGGCGCCTCATTTGGGTTTGAAAAGGAAAGGTCTGCCTGTGAGCACGTGGCGCCGTCCTGCGCGTGGCGCAGCCCTGGCGAGCGGGGTCGGCTGCAGCGGGCAGCTCTGCCCTGCTGCTGGTGGGCACAGCTCTGCACCACGCCGGGCATCCTTCTGTGGAGGTGCACGGGTGAGGAGCCCCCCTGCGGGGCTGCCGCAGTGCTCCTGGTGGAGCAGCCCCTCGCTGGTCCTCCCACAAGCTTCTGGCCCCATGCGTGCTGCTGTGCTTCCACAGGCTCCGCGGTGCTGCTCCGCATGTGCTCCGGGCTTGGTGCTTGCTCTGCCGGGACCCAGGGCTGCACTGCGATCCCAGCGGCCTGTGGCGCCCAGCACCGTGTCCCAGTCTCACGTGGACGTGAGCCCCAGTGCCTGGAGCAGGGATCTCAGTAAATGTCTCACTTTCCTCTTGCAGACAAATCCTGTTTCAATGCGTTTTTTAACTTTGAGGACATGCAGGAGATCACCCAGCATTTTGCCGTGTGCCATGTGGATGCCCCCGGCCAACAGGAAGGAGCCCCCCCATTCCCATCTGGGTAAGAGCTCCGGACAACCCTGCAGTCCCAGACAGGGCTGCTGCACGTCTGCCCGTGGTGCTGCTTAGACGGAGCTCCTTGGAGCAGGCGCCGTGGGAAGGAGAGGGGGCACAGGGGCTGGCAGGGAGCCCTCCTGTCACTAAGGCCTGGCTTAGGCCTGGCTGACCTCACTGACGTACCTGTCACGTGTTCCGTGGCCCTCCTGCCCTGGGTGGAACTTGGAGGTAACCCCTGGTGAGCTGTATTTTGAGGTGCTTTAATTTCTGCTTTGCTTGACTTTCAGGTATCAGTATCCCAGTATGGATGAACTGGCTGAAATGCTCCCTGCTGTTCTGACACACCTGAAGTAAGTCCTGAAAAGAAACAGGGTGAGCAACTGGTTACAGCCATTCCTGCACCTCCCTGTATCTCTGCTTGCAACACCTGAGTTGTCTCAAGAGGCTTGAGCATCTCCTAACCCATGTAACCCTGTCTGGTCCTTGTGCTGGCAACCTTGTCTGCCACGTGAGGCAATTTATGGCTGCTGCATCACTGCTGGATCGTTTCAAAATGAGCTATAAGCAAACAGCTGGATGCAGAGAGGCGAAAGGTTTTGCCTCTAGGGATGCTTGGGCTGTGAGCTTGAGACAGCCTTGCTGATTGTGAAATGCCTGTGTTTCAGCCTGAGGAGCGTCATTGGGATTGGACTGGGAGCTGGTGCTTATGTCCTCAGCAGGTTTGCGGTAAGTGTCTTCATTCCGTTGTGACCTGTATGAGCTCTGGTCTCCCACTGATCAAACAGATCGTTTGTGGGGCACAGACAAAGCAGCAGTAATTAGAGCAGGCTGCAGGGGTCCCTGCGAGAGCTGCTACTCATCCAGGTGGTTAAACTGGAGCAGCCAAAGATACTCTGAAGCAGTGCTGGACACGAGAGGGTTGAAGGCACTGCCTTTGAGTCAGCAGGGCTCTGTCCTGGCTGCTAGGAATATCCAGGCTGAGAATGCTTATATGTTTGTAGAAGAACCTGGGGATGTGCATGGCTGGCATCCCCTGGCTGCCTTGTAGTGTGCCGATTCCAGGGTTTGTGACACCAAATGATTTGTCTGGTGCTGTGAACCAGCACTGCAAGGAGATGGGGAGTGTGCTTTTCCATTGACTGAGAAGGGGATCTCATCCTCCACCCGTTGAAAGGAAAGTGATAGCTTTACGTTCTTAATTATACATTTCTTTCTGGCAGAGGGGATATAAGCATGTGAAGTCAATGAGCACCATGCAGCTGCCAGCAGCCTTCCTGACTGTTTCATAGAATCATAGAATCATAGAATCATAGAATCATAGAATGCCGAAGGTTGGAAGGGACCTCAGAGGTCATCGAGTCCAACCCCCCTGCTCATGCAGGGTCACCTAGAGCCTACTGCCTAGAGCCAGAATGGAGCAGAGAAAGTCGCTGCTTACAGTCCTGTGACACATGGAGTCTGAGCAGGGGCCGTTCAGCTGCACCAGGCACTTGGGTCGCCAGAAGTCTCTGTTGAGGCTGGCTCGGGCTGCGGGGGCCCTATGAGCAGTGGCTCCCCCCGTGACAGCGACGGCCCTTGCAGAGAGCAGGGCCTGGTGGGGACCTGCTGGTGCTGCGCTCTGAGGAGGCAGCTCGCTGCTACAGGCCTCGTTTGCTCTCTGTTCGCTTTTCAAGAAGCCTTGCAGATCCTGTGCCCGCCACTGCCCCGCGCGTGTTTCGAGGACGGTATCGTCCTTCTCAGCGTGCCTGTGCTCTCTCTCGCAGCTCAGTCACCCAGACTTGGTGGAAGGACTTGTGCTCATTAACGTTGACCCATGTGCAAAGGGCTGGATCGACTGGGCAGCCTCCAAGGTGAGATTCTCCTCTGCCCGTGTATCTCCTCTGCGGTGCTTAATGAACAGTATGTAGAGTAAGAAGAAAAAGGACAGTGTACCAGAATTCATCAGTTTGTGGCCAAAGCTGCCATCCCTGCTGTGTCCTCAGTCTGGGTGTAGTACAACTTGCGCAGCAGGAGCAGGAGAGGGTGTGATTGTGTGGAGAGGAGAGGCCCTCACAAGCAGCTCCTTGGAGAGGAGTAGCTGCTCAGTACTCAGTTTTCCTCCAAATTAGTGACTGTGTTTGCAGGCTCCCTTTGGCTGAGGTTGAATGGATCTTGTAATTGTTCTGTTATTCTGAACAATTAATAGGAATTATTAATCATTCCAAGTTTATGGAGAGCTTTTGTAATGTCCTTTGAATAATTTTCTTTGTTTTTGTCATTAATCTGAGGAGTTGATTGGGAATTTGCAATGAAACAGTATTTTCCAGTCCCTCTCCCTCCTGCTCAATCATGGTTCCTCTTCAGTTTTCAGGCTGGACAACCAACATCGTGGACATTGTCTTGGCACACCATTTTGGCCATGTAAGTAACCAGCAGCCGTTAAAGCCCATGTTACTGCTCAAGGAACTTTACTCTTTTATGCACCTGCTCTGGAGTAGCTCAGGGCTGCCAGAGCTGGGCAAGCTGCAGCAGCGCTTTGCGTGGCGGCGGGAGCAGGCGGCTCCTCGCACCCCGTCCATCCCCTTCACGCTCCAGAACAGGGAAGGAAGCAGAGCCCTCAGCAGAAGCGGGTGGCACGTGGTTCTCTGTGGACACACAGACCCCGGGGGGCTGGGGCTCGCCCGGCGGGGTGGTGTGTGTGTCCGGAGGCGCAGCTGCCGCACTGCCCTCGTCCTCTTCCCTTTCGGGTTCAGTAGAGGCAAATCGGCGCTTCCCAAGAGCCTTGTGCTACAGCAAAACCTTCTGTCTGGAGTTTGCTAGCTCCCATGCAGCAAGCTCGCAGAGCGACAGGAGGGTTCGTGGCACATGCACATCGTGTGTGATTTGTAGCAGATAGTCCCTCACTTGAAGCTTCTGCTTATATCAGTCCTCAGCTCTGGAGGAAGGTCACTTACCTTCCTCCCACTTAGAGCACACATTCTCCTCCTCTGTTCTCCTCCTGCTTTGGGGGCTCTTCTTTGTATACAGCTTCTTATATTTCCTTTTCTTTCTCTTTAATCAGAACATATTTTCTTCATAGAGAGGGTGATGGAGGGAGACTTTCCTTTCATGCTCATCATGGGGCTTGCCTATGAAGCTTTGCTTCTTTAAAAACAATCTCAAGTGGAAAACTTTTGTACAGGCAAGGGAATTTTACCTATATAGACATTAGTAAAGCTCTGGAGCCAACTGACCCCCAACCCGAAGATAACTTTATACCTCCACGCATCATATGGTCTGCAGTAAAGATATAGTAACACGTAATTTTACATATAAAAAAGCTAATGTTCCTTGTCTTTCAATTCTTCTGTTTCTGTACAGGAGGAACTGCAAGCAAATCTGGATTTGATCCAGACATACAGGCTTCATATCGCACAGGACATTAACCAAGACAACCTTCAGCTATTCCTCACCTCGTACAACAGGTACAGAACATCTTTTTGCCTGCTGGGATCAGGATTGCTCCCATACCATCCCTGCCACTCCCTGGGTGCCAAGGACAAAGTGGGCACATGGCAAGAGGGAGCAGGACAGAAGATTACCTGCTCAGTAGTTTGCGACCTTATATATTATTCTAAACGATCTTATACCAGCTTAGTTCTCAACCATTGTGCTTAGCCAAGCTCAGCCTCATGCTGGGATGAACCTTTGAGAATTCACCAGAACTTCTCTCTAAATACACAGCAGTTGGGGCAGGGATCCCGTTTTCTCAGGGTGACTGCTGTAGCTCCTCAGCAGTTTCTGCTCGTGGCACAACACAGGAAGTGTTAACACAGTTAGCTTTTGAATGCCCCACTGTAATCAGTTTTCTCTGTTGGCTTGATGGAAAATTATTCTGCTTTGTCTTCTAGCCGTAGAGACCTGGAAATTGAGAGACCAGTTCTTGGCATCAATGAAAACACAGCAAAAACACTCAAGTAAGTTACTGTGAATTAACATATATGCCAGTTCAACTGACATATATACATGTATACTGACATATACAAAAGGGAAGTCCCTTTTGTAGGAAGGCTGCAGCTTCCCAGCTCGAACCCCTGTGGCAGCACTGGGAAGGCTGTTTGTGCAGTCCCAGGCCTTGATGCTCCGCTCACAGCGCAGCAGGGCAGAGAGGTGTCTGGTAGTGATACTATGAAGAATGTGCTGGGGTTCTCCTGCAAGCAGGGTCAGATGAACAAGTGTATCTTGCCAGACACCACCACACTGGAATCTGCTGAGCTAGCTGGTAGTTTGATTGCTGAGTATTTTTCAATAACTCGTTTCATGTTGAGGTGCAATAACCAAAAATGTTCTTATATCAACCTAGAATGATTCTTTTAGGGAGGCAGGTCTTTGTTTGTCACCACAGACCCCTCCAGCCACCAAAGTTACCTGTGTATGTGGCAGAGGTGGCAATGCAGGCTTGTAGAGCAGGGGACAGCCCCCACTTTGGGAGTGACTTATTTATCTAAGGGGTAGTGTATGTAGAGAGCAGGGTGTGCCTGGGAAGGAGCAGGCATTGGACAGGGTCAGTGATGGTCAGCAAGAGGAATTAAAAGAACAAATGTTTAGGCTGCAAGGGAGCCAAAGGGGCAAACCAATGAGTGTGTAGAGGCTGTGGAGCCAGGGAACTGCAGTGTTGGGGCAGGATGCCTGAGCTGCACTAGGGGCTGTGCAGAGAGCACAGGCTCTAGTTGACTTCTTGGCAATTTTATGCATTTCTGCTCCTGCCAGTCCCAGGAGGTGTTTTAGGTATTTGCAGAAGAACCTGCTAGATATTGGCTGAACTAAAAGAGGGGAATTTTCCCCCTGCCCTGAGCACAGGAAGAATCTAGCATTCAAATTCAGTTTAGGCTCCAGGCAAAGCAATCTCTCTGACACACAAGGGCACCTAAAGTGCTGCTGTCTGTCCTGCAGGCAGCTGTCAGCCACGGAGCTCTTGGCTGTCCACTGAAATGATTCACAGGAATCTGTCGAGCCTTGGCATGTTGTCTGTTCAAGTTTGGCTCGCTGTGCCAATAGACTTGCTTACTCTTCCAGTTCTCCAAGGAAGTTCACTGTCTCTGTGGTCTGTGGCTCAGACTCGCCAGCATAATTTTTGCCATTTGAGGAGCACACTGAAGTGGGGGCTCTAGTCTGATGCTTTCTTACCTATGCCTGTAAATAAATATTCTAAATTCACAGCCACTTAGCCAGTGGCCTTCTGGGGATGCTTTACAGGCTGAATGCTAACTGTTCCCCTAGAGCTACCAATGCATGTGCCAAATGGATGTAAAGGCAGAGATTGTCAACAAAGGCTTCAATATCATGGCATTTTTCAATATATTCCTGACATAGTTTGTATTTTTTCTAAAATTGAAGTACGGTGCTGGTTAGTAGTCAGCTGCAGCTGCATTAAACACCATTGGTTGTGGTTATTCTCAAATTCCAACACGCAGATGTTCCTTCATGAGAACTCACCCTGCTGCTTCTTTAGGCTCTAACCACATCTTCTATCACTCTTGTGCAATAGTAGCAGTAGCTCATGTGCAAGAGGGCTGGTGTGCGTGTGGGCACGTGCAACCCTTGGTGTAAGAACCTGCCGTGGTGTGGTGGGGGTAAGGCCTGTGCTTAGCACTACTAAGCTTTGAGGAGGTGGTTGGTGTGCAGAGCCCAACCTCGTTTGGAAGTCCCACAAAGGCACTGTGAGTAACTTGTCATTGTTGGGTTTTGGCAGGTGCCCGGCCTTGCTCGTGGTTGGCGACAGCTCCCCTGCAGTGGAAGCAGTGGTAAGTTTATGTGTGCTCTTTACCTGCAGGGCATTAGCTCCAGAAAGCCTTTAGCAGACCCACCTTATCCAGGGGTGCTTTGGTCTTGTCCAGAGCTAGTCACAAAACGTGGCCCTGTGTCCAAAGCTCCTCCCTTCTCTCCTAACTGTTGATAACTCAGCCGCTGGTGGGAGAGGCGAGGCTTGGGATCCCAATGGCCCTGCAGGGCAACTCAGAGTGAGCTGGTTAGGACCTCGAAATGAGTCCTTGTGCCCAAGCACCTTGTCAGGGAGTGGTGCACAGGCCCCTTTCAGCACCACATGCCTTTCCTTGGCATCTGCCAGGCTACAGCTTGGACTTCAGTTTTCAAGTCATGAATTACTGTTCCCTTGCTCTTGTGCTGAGGCTGCAGTGTAAATGCAAGCCCTTATAACAGAGCTCTGCAAAAGAAGGGCCTTAGAGGGAGGGCAGCGCTCAATGGCATCTCCGTCCTGTCGTCATCTCTGCAGACATCAGCAACCCACTTGCCACCCTGCACAGTTGCAGATGTGACACTGGCCGGTGCCGAGTGCTTGGGGTAGCTCTGCCCTTCAGTCCGTGCGTGTGCGCTGAGCAGGTTTTTGTGAACAAAATGAGTTTCCTAAAGAAACTTAGGAAGGGTGCAGGAGATTCCCAAAGGAGCAGCTTGGGCCGAGGAGCTGTGCACGGAGAACTGCTACAGGGCTTTGCCTAGTTATGGCCCACTGACTTCTAGTCAGTCTTCAGTTCTGCCTGGAAAATCCGGAAGCCTTAGGAGGCTGCCAGGTTCTGATTTTGCTGGCATAATATCCCTAAGGATTCTTGCAGCTCTCGGGTCCACAGCTGGGACAAAGGATTTGTCTTTCTGGCCGCTGACTTGCCTGTCTGGCTGCCTGGCTTTCCAGATCATGGCAATCTGCCCAGCTGCAGCTGCTCTTCCTATGAGGCCGTGGCCCTGAGTGCCGTGAGCCCAGAGAGGAGCGGTGGCAGTGCCCTTTTAAATGATCTTCCTCTGTGCATGCATTGCACACAAGTCTTTCCTTCCACCTGCCAGAACCCTGAAGATGCTCCAGTGTTTCACTGCAAGGTAACCTGTTACCAAAGCGTGTGACACTTCCCGTTGAGATCACAGCCCCATCTCTTAGAACAGTGACCCTCTGTTGCTGCAGGTCCCCTTGGACAAGAACACCTGCCATTCATCCTTGCATCTTCCATTCGCTCTTTCCTACATGGTGCGCTGCATTTTTGCTCAGTCCTTCCCGGTTCCGTAGAAGCAGCCTCCCTTGGTGAGGACAGTCATTGCCTCCACTGGAGCACCTGCCCAACCTCCCCATGCAGGGAGGAAGGGGACAGGCTTTTTTCGTTGGTGGCCAGCGATAGGACGAGGGGTAATGGCCATAAGCTGGAGCACAGGAAGTTTCATCTCCAGGTGAGGAGCAACTTCTTTACTGTTAGGGTGACAGAGCCCTGGAACAGGCTGCCCAGGGAGGCTGTGGAGTCTCCTTCTCTGGAGGTCTTCAAAACCCGCCTGGATGCCACCCTGTGCCACATGCTGTAGGTGTGCCTGCTTGAGCAGGAAGGTTGGACTAGATGATCTCTAGAGGTCCCTTCCAACCTTGAATATTTCTGTGAACTCTGGGTGTCCGACTCTTCGGGTCTCCTGCATGACTTCGTGCCCCTCTTTTCTCCTTTTATTTTAGGTTGAATGCAATTCACGGCTTGACCCAACCAAGACTACCCTTCTGAAGGTAAGTGCCATTGCAAAATCATTCCAATCTGCCTCTGAGGTCACCTCCATTTAGGAGCTGGCCCCCTGTTTTGCTTTTAGATGCTTCTGGACAGTCCTTTTGGGCTATGTCCTCTCCTGCATGGAGACAGACTCAGGAGAACAGAGGTTTTTGTGAGAGGGTTCTTGATTCCCTGCTTTACAACCAGTTCTCTGTTGTCTTCAGCTAGGAGATGGCAGGAAACCTGTTGTGAAGTGGCAGGGTTACTCTGTTCCCACCCTGCTATCTGCCAGCAAAAACATCATTCTTTCCAGCTTCCAACTGGTCCATCCCATCCTCAGCTCTTGCTGTGGAAGTGGACCAAGTAGCTGCTGTACCCAAGTGCGAAATGCCAAGTTTGGGGAGAGTAGCAGGATGTTTCAGGAGGGTTGTTCCTGGGTTCCTACAATATGTCCTGCGATGGCTTGGTAATGCAGCCCCCAAGGTGCTGGGTGCCTTCAGCAGCAGCCCCCAATAGATGATATAGACTCAGGCCTTGCTTTGGAGTCGAGGTAGCAGAGTGTGCCTCATGCCCTGGTCTGCTCCCTCAGCCCCAGGGTGGCGGGCAGAGCTGCTGCCCTTCCAGGATGGGGAACATGAGATGGGAAGGATGGTTCAACCTGCCTCTTGTTCCCTCTTGCAGATGGCAGACTGCGGGGGCCTGCCCCAGGTGGTTCAGGTAAGAAGCACGCAGCTGAACTGGCTTTGTGTAAAACATCCTGCCCTGCTCGTACTAAAACCTCATCTTCTGTGTCCCCAGCCTGGGAAGCTGACTGAGGCCTTCAAGTACTTTGTGCAGGGAATGGGCTACAGTAAGTGACAAACACAATTCTCTGTTTTGAAGCGGGGTTGGTGTGGGGGGATTCAAGCTTTCTGGTCCATCTGAGCCCATTGACATCTGTGTCCCCACCTGTGAGTTAGTGTGGTTGCCAGGAGATCCATCTACACTAGAAAATCGACTAATGTGCTTACAAGTATTAGAAAACCGGTGTTGTTCCCTGATGTGTGTTTAATCCTGAGGCCACAGTGGTGACGCCCTTTGTGGTTGCTGTTGTTGGTAAAACGTTGCAAGTCCTTGTTTGTCACAGGTGGGGAAAGCGTGGCCCTGGAGGCAGTGATTCTGTGCTGGCTGCTGTTACCTCCTCCAGAGGGGAAGAAGTTGAGCATTGCAGTTGTGAGAGGTTCATGGGAGCTATTTTCTTCCTTCTCAGACATACCCTTTCTTTTAGATTTTCACTGCACTAGGGATCAGCAATATCTCGGGTTGGATCCCTCTAATTGCAGAGCAGAGCTGTTGTCTTGCGAGACGCCCTGTGAGCCCAGAGCGAGCTGTGCTTTGGTGCAGCCCGTGCCCTGCTTGCTCCTCGTGCTTGGAGTCAGAAGGCTGCTCTTTTGTGTGCCGGGCTGAGCGCTGCGGCCCTGCCCTCAGTGTTCCAGGGACCGGCACACTTCCCGAGAACTTGCTGCACTAAATCTACCCTGCCTCCGTGGCAGGCACCTTGGCACAGCTCCTTATCTTGCCTGCCGGGGCTAGGAGCTCCCTTCTCATGGACAAACCTTCAAAAGCTGGAATCATAGGAGGGATCAGTTTATGTGGCTGCTTAACGACTAAGCGTAGCCACTGTGGCAGCTGTGACACTGCCCCCAGCGTGCTGCTCTGCACCTGGTGGAGGGGCTCGTGAGGTCAGGGCTCTGGAAGAAATCATCCTTTTCTATAGAGCTGGGTCCGGCTGACCTGGGCGCCCCTGCTGGACAAAAGAGCCTGATCCCGCAGAGGAGGAAGCCAGGTGAGAAGGGCTCCCTCACCCCCCGGACCAAGAGCATTTCCATGTTTAAGTCTCATTGTCCTGTCGCTGGTGTTAATAGAGTTGGCAGGAACTGCCATCAGAGCAAGGACTTCAGCAGGGCTTTGAGATTCAGCAACTCTTGTCAACTGGATGTGCAGTGCTGGGAGAGGAAGAAGGGTCATGCTCTACTTCCACCATTAGTAACTAGTCCCAGGGAGAGCTACTTTCCTGCCTTTTGTGGGACAGGCTGTCAGAGCTGCTGAGGGTGGGCCAGCAAGGCTCCTTTCTCAGAGGAGGGGAACAAGCGAGAAGCATCTCAGTAGCCTGTGACTTCTAGAAAGGGAGAAGCCACTTCCCCCAGGGCTGTTCTGGCTACTTCTGGCCATCGGCTGCAGCAGTCGGACCTGCTGTGCTGCCGCTGCATGTAGAAGGCAGGGCCTTGCAGCAGAGATCTGACATCGTCAACTCAAGACTCACTAATTTATGTTCAGTGTGTGGAATTGCAGAGTATGCCCCAGCTCCCCTGCCTCAAGGAAGTAGCGTCTGCTGACTCGTGTGTACGGTGGGGAGGTAGGGTCACCACGTACACTGCAGTTTCGAGCTAGTCAGGCCTTGAGTCAGCCTGGCACCCCCTGAGACGCTTATTAGGAGCTGTTGCCACTGACAGTGGGAGTCTTCAGTGGACGTGTGAGCTGGGAGCAGAAGGGAAGGTAGCTGGGGATCCCAGGAGCAGTGCCGGTGCTAGTCACACCCTGCAACTAATTGGCTCTTTCCTGTATTCATCCCTTCCTTGTCTCATGTTGTTTCCAGTCCCTTATGTGCAGCTCAGCCACCTAAGCACTGAGTCAGGTACCTTGATCTGTGCATCGGGCTCAGCCCAAGTCTGTGTCCTGAGTTGAATGATTCTTCGGGTGCATTGCTCTGTCTCAGCATGTCCTGCTGGCCTGTGGGCTAGGCTGATCCATCGTACAATGTGTATGCTATGGTTTTTCACCTTTCATTTGTATTTTGTTGATTGTGCATGATTTCAGCTCTGTGGTTTTTTTAGAGCCAAGAGACTAACTTTCAAAAGGTCATCTATACAACAGCTGCCTTGGTTTGCACAGACACCCACCATGACTGCACTTGCAAATGTTCAGTTACACCTCTGGCATTTGCTCTCCTTGGACCTTTTGAAATTGGGCCTTAAACATCTTGCTTTAGTCGTGCAAAAATCTAAATTTTGGCAGTGAATGGTGAGTTTTCTTCCTGAGGGTACAGCTCTCTTTGGGCTTACCCAGCCACACACATTTGAGTGATGGTGACTCTTGCTCCACGCCTCCTTTAGTAACCCTTGTCTGTGCTGTCTCTCGCAGTGCCAGCAGCCAGCATGACCAGGCTGATCCGCTCCCGGACCCACTCCTCCTCCAGCGTGGGCTCTGGCGAGAGCGTGCGCAGCCGGTCTCACACCAGCAACCATGGCGAAGGAAGTGTGGGAACCCCCGATGCAATTGATCTCCAGGAAGCACCTCAAACCATGGAAGTGTCCTGTTAAGCAGGAGCCCTTCTTCTGGATTCAGACAACTCCAGTTGCCCCCACTGAACCCACTCAGAATCTAGCATTTCATCCAACATGGCATTAACTGTTCTCTCTAACTTGTGCATGCCCATCTGAGCTGCCACCTCCTTGGTAGTCTGTACTTGGCATTACTTCGGTCCTTTCTGTATGCCCTTGTCATCAGAGCCCCTTTAAAACTCATTAACATTCTGAAGTCCTAGTAAGTCACGTTACTGTACCTGCTGATACCACCTCCTGTCTGTGCTGTATATCAATCCAGATGACAGCCGTTGTCTCCCCCTTTCATTCAAATATAATTTCTGTGGCTTTGTGAGGTTTAGAATTGCTTTCTAGTTGTGCTTCTGCTAAAGGACCCTTGTGGTGCAGTCTGTATGGCGTCCGTGGGATGTGGGAAGGACAGACTCTGAGGGTGTGAGGTGTGGCCGCGGGAGGCAGGCAGGGCTCTCCTGCGGAGGGCCGGGAGCGCAGAGCCCGGCCCGGGGTCTCTGCCCTCCGCACACGCTTGGTGTGCCCAGCAGCCCTGGGAAGAAGGAGTCACACACACTGTCCTGGTCTCATCGCCATATGTGTGTTAAGAAGGAACAGGGGGGTTCTTACCTGAGCCTCCTGAAAGGGCAAAACACTTAAGTTAACTTACACTAACCAAGGTGCACTATTCAACAGAGTACAAGGGATTAAACAGCAGCAGCCCTGGCTTCCAGACTGCCCCTGCTGACCCGCCAGGACGCTGCTGCTGCAGCAGTTGTGCAGGAGGGCCGGACGCAGGCAGGATAGCCCTCAGTTACTGTTTCAGGTTATGGGACCATCTTCCCCTGGTGAAGCTTTAACATCGAGTAGATAGTGAAATAGGCAGCGGTGCCCCCTGGCACAGGGAGATCCAGAAACGCCCTGTGCTGCCAGCTCTGCCTCCCGCTGCCGCCCTCCCCAGGCAGGACGGCCGCGCAGGGTGTTAACTGAGCCCGAAGCAACACGGGTGAGTGTAGGCGCCTCGTGACACGCGTCCTGCTCACAAGCCAGAAGTGTGAGTAGCGAGCGCCCACGTGCAGGTACCGTTTGCTGTCTTCATCAAACTCACAGTCCCGCTGCCTTTTGGCACCTGGCTGGATCAGAGGCACCTGCCTGCTGCCTGCCAGGGTCTAGCTGTTAAATGGGAGAAAAGGGACAAGTAGCCAGACTCACGCGGGTCTCTTGGTAGACGAGCAGAACATCCCGTCTCAAGTGCTGAGCAGTCCTGGCTCGCTGGGAGCCAGCTCCGCCAAGGGTCACGCTCAAGTTCTGCTCCGCTTCAGGTAGGGAACGGGACTGGGACGATCTGCCTGAGGGGGACTTTGTACCAGTTATTAAATAAAGCTATAACTGAGTCTCATTGTTACCCTGTTTGCTTGTGTGGTTTCTACTGGACTGAGCCGGCACTGCAGCTGGTTCCAGCAGCTGTGGTGTCTCCTGCTGGGAAAGGTGAACCATTTCCCAGGGAGTGGTTGGCATTGGCCACCTCCTCCCGAGGCCCCTGTGCAGCCTTGCGAAGCAGATGGGGCTGGGCTGCCCGGGTTTGTGCTGGCCCCTAGAGGAGGCTCTTCCGTGGCCTTGCAGGGCTGAGCTCTGCCGAAACACCCAGCTGAACTCCCAGCTTCCACAGAGCGAGAGCGCCTGTGTGAAAGGTTTGCCACAGAACAGACCCCGCTAAAAAAAGGAGAGCGCTGAGTTGTGTGCTGTGGTGTGCAGGGTTCTGCACAAGCCTAACTATGTTCTGCTGGCCTAACTACAGCCTTAGCTGGTAAATGCTGTTAGAAGGCGGCTGGCGCGACAGGAAAACACAGAGGGTTGTTTGGAAACCAGTGTGAGACAGTGAGTAGGAGCAGCTCTGTGGCCGGACCTCGGTGCCCATGGGAGCAGCTCCACGGCAGGACCTCAGTGCCCATGGGAGCAGCTCCATGGCAGGACCTCGGTGCCCATGGGAGCAGCTGCATGGCAGGACCTAGGTGCCATGGGAGCAGCTCCTCTGTGGCAGGACCTCAGTGCCCCTAACAGCTTGGGCTGCTGCTTCCTGCGGGGCCGCGGCTTTCCCGGACACGGGCGGAGTGACACGGAGCAGCTGCTTGTTCGGTACAACGGTATTTTCACCTTCTGCTTTTCACATCCAGTTTTTGCTTTCAGGTTTCTGCTCTCTATCTTCTTCCGTTCACCATAAGCTACTTGGGATGCAAGCATGGTTGTAAATTAGCGCCAGTCCTGCTACTGCACCCTGAGGCGGGGCAGCAGCACCCTGTGCCTCGGCTCTGCTAAAGACCTTTGACAAAGTTTGGCACAAGAGAGATCACTGCAGCAGGTGACACGGCCTGTTTTCAGAAATTGGAAAGTCAGGGATGAGAAAAAGTGGGGAAAAAAAAGGTCAATCGTATAAATGAGTAACAAAGTGACAAAATTATTAAATGAACAAAAATGTAAACTGGCACCTAGAGAAGACAGGAGTCTGCAGAGGGCAGGTTAAGGAGACCAGATCATAAGATACCAAGTGAAATTTATCATTGCTGTATGCAAAGCCAAATATACAAAGAAAAAACCCCAACCCTGTATAGGGAGTGACAGTTAATTACACAAAGGAGGAACGGAGCATTAATATAGCCAGAATTTTTCCCCAAGTTCCCTTAGGAAAATACAGAAAGAGCTCAAAGGAAAGGCGAACGCGGCATAGCAATGACAATGAAATGAGAGCAAGTGGCAGCACAAGGGGCTGCTGGGCGCTCGGCAGCCACTGGGCACGGTGACGAGCCCGCCGCAGGGAGCGAGACCTCGGCCACGGAGGCCCCTCCGCACGACGGCCCCGCACAGGAAAGCGAGGGGACTTGAGCGCCGGGAAGGGGGCGGAGGGGAAAGGGAGGGGTTCTGTAGCCGCGACGCTGTAAGGGCACCAGCAAAGCAAGATCTGCACTGAGGGGCGTCAGGTGTTTTATCACAAGCCCTCCTCCAGGTAGGAACAATATGAGCATCAAGCATGAAACCTGAATCCGAGCTGGGAGCGACTGCTCTGAGTTTAACCACAGAATAAACACAGAATGGCTGAGGGCAGAAGAGGCCACTGGAGATCGCCTGGTCTTAGCTAAGGAGGAAATACTTTGTTGGCCAAAATCCCAGAGCAGAGCTTGAGGTCCTGAGTCACGCTGCCCTTTGGCCTGCGCGGCCCTCGTCCTGTGGCCTTTGAGCCGGCCATGCCGGTGCGTTCCCGAGCCTGGAGGGGCGGCCTCGTCTCAGTGTCGCTGGCAGGGAGAGCTGGCCTGGGCGAAACACGCCGGCGTCTCCCAGCCCTTCCCTTTGGGGCTGCAGAACCAGCCGGAGGCAGGTGGCACTTGCCAGGGCTCCCAAGCACTTAGGCCTGCATTCCCCACTGCTCAAAACCTTGGGATGAGACAACTCGAGCGAGAATGCAGCCACTGGAGCTGGCTTTTCCCCAATCACTCTCTTCAGCACCACAGAGACGTCCCCCCCGAGCTCGGCCCTGCTCTCCCAGTCGCTGACGGAAACATGGCGGTTCTTCCTGCCGTGGCCTGAGGTTGCCGGAGCATCGCTGGCTCGCCAGCTCTTCCTGTTGTGCTGGTGGGTGCCACATGTTACACAGAAAACCACCGCCCTGTGAAGCTTCCAAGAACCAGGTGGTGGCCCCGAACTCGGGAGAGCCCAGAGCAGCCCAGGGCGCTGCACAGTGCTCGGCTCTCCTCAGGCCAATAAGGAGGCCCGGCCAGAAGAGCTTTGGTTGAGGTGGCTCAGCCCTGACAGCGGTTTGCCCTGGTGTGCGACCTGCTGGGGCAGGAGGAGGGCGGGGATCGCTGCCCCAGGAGCCCCAGCAGAGCCGGGTGGACTAGGGCCCTCAGCAGCTCCTCCTCACCAATATCTGCCTTATTTTAACCCTTGAAACAGCTCTCAGAGACCTTTGTGGTGCCCTGCTTTGCTCTGAAGTCCCCTGCTCGCCCTGTCCCTTGCATGGGAGGTGCTTGGGCGGACACAGCTACTGCAGCAGCCGGGGGAGGGAGCTGCGTCCCGCCCACACCCTGCGCCCGCCACAGAGGCGCCGCTGGCCTCGGGGACGTGCAGTTGCACGGCGCTTGGCCGCAGCAGCTGCAGGACAGGCAGCGCACACTGAGGCCCACGAGCCCTCATGCGCTTCATGGGCCCGGCTGGCTCCTGCTCTTGCATTAGCAGTTGTTTTCCGTTGAGCACCTCGCCCAACGCGGTGGCTTCCGACTGACCAGCAAGTTGCAAGAAAAGAGGTGTGAGGAGCAGCAGGGCGCTCAGCCCCGCCCGTGGCCCCGGCAGAGCCCTGGGCGGCAGCGCTGCAGGAAGCGGGGGCCGCGCGCGCCTGGCCTGAGCGCCGGGGGCCGCGCGCGCCTGGCCTGAGTGCTGGCACCTCCATGGGCTGCCAGAGGTCCCAGGGTGCCGGGTCCTGGCAGCGCAGGGATGGCGCCGTGTGGCAGCGGGTGCTGCTCGGGCAGGGCTGCCTGTTTCAGCCCAGCGCGTCAGCGGGAGCAGAGGGCAGCGAGCAGAGGCCAGGAGGGACACAAGCCGCCCTGGCTGCGCTCGCTCGAGCAGCTCCAGTCCGCACAGCTCGCGCTGAGGACGTGGTCTCTGCTCCCACAGGAACAGGAGCATTAAGGGCACTGCAGCAGCATCTGCCCTTGTTTACCCCTGCTGCCGAGCTCAGCCCGCTGTGAGCCCAGGGCAGAGGCAGGGGTGGCGCGGCGCCGTGAGAGGCCCCGCGCAGCTCGGAGGGGACAGCAGCCGCTGCGTGAGGCGGCCACCACGGCCTAGGGCCTGGTCACAGCTGTGGAGACACACTGAGCTGGGCTGGAGAGCAGGGTTAGCCACGCAAGGAGACGGGATGGTCACTGCAGGTTAGCACAGGCATGTTGGTGATCGAGGTACCATGAGGGCCTCTAAAATGAGGGGGATGAAACCACTTGGAGAATTGTCCCGGCCTTATCCTACACGGATGGGTCTGGGGGGCCCACAGCTCCTGCACACAACCCGAGCGGCACAGCCAGGGCGCGCGCCCGCTGCCGCCGCACGTCACAGGAAACACTCGGTGCCTGTGGGCTCTGCGCTGCGCTCGCCGCCGCTCGCAGCCCGCACGGAAGCAGCTCCGTGAACCTGCGGAGAACACCCAGGTTGTAAGGACAGGGGCGAGGAAGCAGCTGGCGGGACCTGCGAGGGAGGAGCTGCCCTGCCCAGGAGACACCCGCTGTGCCAGGCCCCCCCGGGCGCCCGTCCCTGCCACAGCACCGCCGCACGGGGACCGCCCGGCTCTGGAGACGCCGGCGTGATGCTGGTGACTGCACCAAGCAGCAGGTAAGAGGCATCCCCACTCTCCAAGGCAGCTGCTCAGCCCCTCTCCCAGGGGCAGGGGACACTGGGGGAGCGGGGAGGTTCCCAGTGACCCCCTGGGCACCTCAGGGACACTGGCCCCTGGGGGCACAGGGAGGCTGGGGAGCTGGGCAGGTCATGGGAGCAGCGGGGGGCACAGGGAGGCTGGGGA
>NW_020455160.1:914115-983500 GCF_003342845.1 Nothoprocta perdicaria
GGAGCTGGGCAGGTCATGGGAGCAGCGGGGGGCACAGGGAGGCTGGGGACCTGGGCAGGTCATGGGAGCAGCGGGGAGCACAGGGAGGCTGGGGACCTGGGCAGGTCATGGGAGCAGCGGGGGACACAGGGAGGCTGGGCAGCGTCGGGAGCCGCGCAACCGGGGCAGCCCCGGCCCGGGGGAGGCACCGCTCCCGTCTGCTGCAACTGCACCCCCGGGCGGCCGCCCCAGCAGCTGGGTGGTTTCCTCAAAGGGCTCCCCGGGGAGCTGCCGCTTTGCCTGGCTGCTCTGCCCCGGTCACTGGTGCCCGGGGGAGCCGAGCGGGCGGCAGAGGCCCTGGCCCCTCAGCCCTAACCCTGCCGCCCTGCGCCGGGGCTCCCTGGGGGCCAGGTCTGACCTTCGCTGTCCCCTGCAGCCCGCAGGGGCAGAGCCTGCCGGCCAGTGGTAGATACTGACCCCCCGCCATGGGCAGCCGGCCCAGCAGGGAGAAGGAGCTGGGCAGCCCCCAGCCGCCCCCCAGCGCCCGGCTCGCAGGTAAGCACCACCTCCCTGGGGCCAGCGGCACCGGTGGGCAGCAGCGCTGAACCCCAACGCTGCCCGCAGCTCCCAGCAGCTTCCTGGCACTGGCCACGTGTGACTTCCCCTGCGGCGGGGAGGCTGCCGCCGTCCTGAGGATGGGGGAGCAGCTCCGCGTCCTCGCCGAGTAAGTCCTCGCGCGGCGGTAGCACCCGAGAGCCCCCGTGGCCCCCGCCAGCCTCGGCCCCCGGCACAGCCCAGCCTCCTTCCCGCAGGGACGGCGAGTGGTGGCTGGTGGCGTCCGTGGTGTCCGGCCGGCAGTGTCACATCCCCAGCAGCTACGTGGCCAAGGTCTGGCACAGGTAGGGGCCTGGCGAGGGGCTGCTGGACTCAGGGCAGCCCAGGCAGGACCCCTGGGCTGTGCCACGGGAAAATGCTGGGGAAGGGTCAGGGTCCCTTCTGTGGTGCCTCATGCAGAGTGCGTTTCCTCCGCGTGCCCGGGCGGCCTGAGAGCTGCTCCAGCCACGCGTGGTGCGGTCCCTCCACACCCTGCGCCTGCAGGAAGGGCCCTGCAGAGCCCATGGGCCCCTTGCAGCCCGTGAGACCTTCTGCTGCCGCACTCTGCAGGTGGCTGTACGAGGGGATCAGTCGGGAGAAGGCGGAAGAGCTGCTGCTCCGGCCTGGCAACCACAGTGGGTCGTTCCTGATCAGAGAGAGTCAGACCAGGAAAGGTGAGGGCCCCGCGCTGCCGCCGCGGCGCCGCAGGGGTCTGGCAGCCCTGTCCATGCCCACGGGGGCCGCAGGCACCTGCATGGCCTTCAGCACCCTGGGGACGTGGCCGGCACCTTCTGCTCCAGGCCCCGCAGGCCAGGCCTCTCGGGGGAAGGCGCAGCCACGGGCAGCAGCTGATGTGCCAGGGCCGCCCTCGGTTGGGCCAGAGCTGGCACCGATGCTCCGGGGGCTCCTTCAGGGCTTCCTGCTTCAGCAGGGCCGGGAGCTGCTCGGTGCTGGCAGGGGGCTGCGGTACCAGCATGCTGGGGACAGGCGGTGGCGGGAGCAGCTCCATGGCGCCTCGCATGCAGCGCAGTCCCCACAGCACCGGAGTGCACGCCTGGCCTCACCGGGGCGGCCACGTCCCAACTAGACCTCGTTGCCTTGTCCCGGCTCCGGAGCCTTCCCTGCGCGCTGCCCCATGCTTGCCGCAGCGGCACCTGCGCGACGGCGCGAGCTGCCATGGCGCACACCTGGCGCCGGCCCCGCACGGCCGCTTCCTGAGAAGCCGTCGGTCTCCGCTTCGCACGGAGCCTCTTCCTCCACTGCCGGGGCCGCAGAAAGAAGAACGTTTCCTGCAACTTTTGGCTAAGCAGCGAAACACAAAGCCTTAGGCTTGGCTCATCAAGGAAACAGGGTCCTGGGCACCCCCATAGCCACCGTGCGGGGCACACGGGCACCGAGCGCAGCCGAGGCCCAGGGAGCCTCGTGTCCCAAAGAGAGCAGTGCCCTGTGCGGAAGGCCACAGCTAGCGTGAACGGCCGCAGCAGACACCAGGCTGCTTGGGGCGCCCTGTGCTGCTGCCCAGCCCTGGGCCACCCTGGGCTGCCCCGGGCCCAGAGGGCAGAGCTCTCGGTACCAGCTTGGGTTGGGTCCGCACGCCCGCTTGCTGCAAGATCCCTCCCATGGACACTGCAGTGTTGTCACCCAGCCTCTCAGGGCTTGGGCACGGGGCTGGCACCAGCCCCGGGGACAGAGGTGCTGCCCCGCGCGCCCAGCACCGCCAGCTGGGCCTGAGCTCGCGCACTGCCTCGCAGGCTGCTACTCGCTGTCGGTGCGGCGCACCGAGCACGTGTGCTGGGACGCTGTCAGCCACTACCGCATCCAGCGCCTGCACAACGGCTGGCTCTACATCTCGCCCCGGCTCACCTTCCCCAGCCTGCACGACCTGGTCGAGCACTACTCGGGTAAGGGCCTGTGAGGCGTCGGGCGCCCGGAGGGTGGCTCCCGAGCGGCCCTGCTTGGGGCACAGCACCGCGGGGCAGCACAGGACCCGTCGTGACGCTCCCGCCCCGTGCAGAGTGCGGGGACGGCCTCTGCTGCCCCCTCGGGGAGCCCTGCTACCTGGGAGCGGGAGGCCAAGCCCCAGCCCAGCAGCCGCCTCCGCCCGTGGCTGTCAAGAAGGCGCCGCTCGACTGGGAGCGCGTGGACAGGTAGGGGCGGCCAGGAGCGCAGCGCTGGGGCCGGGCTGCCCGTCCCGCTGCGGCTGACGGCCCCTTCCTGCTCCCACGCCAGCTCCGCGCTGTTCTCGGGGGCCGTGGCGCTGCCTGAGGATGAGTCCCCCATCAGCGTGGGCCTGCGGGAAGCCATCAGCTCCTACCTGCTGCTGACGGACGGGGCGCCGCCGGAGAGCAGCCCGGCTGACAAGGGCAAGGGCAGGGAGCACAGCTGAGAGCAGGGCCCACTGCTTGGACCGGCCCTGCGACGGACACTCCTGCCCTCCTGGAAAGAGGTGCCCAGTGCTACAGCCGAGAGGCCCAAGACCAGCGTGGCACCCACGCGCTGCTCACTGGTCCCTAGGAGGAGCCCGGCCTCTAAGGCTGGGGTTAAGGCAGGACAGGCCACAGCACTGATGAGGAGAGAAGCGGCCTCCAGTGCAAGCCCAGCCTTGCCGGATCTGAGGGCTCTGGCACGTGAGGGGCCTGCAGCCCGGTCCTGGCTCCATGGTGGGCAAAGGCAGAGCCCGTTGCAGCCCTAAGGGCTGAGCCGGGGGGCCGGCCACGGGGATGCGCGGAGCGAATGTGAACGCCACCCAGGCAGGGGCCGGGGCGCCGCATCCGCGCGCAGCCGCCCAGGCCGCGCGCATGCCCTCGTTCAGCTCAGGCCACTTTGTGGAAGTTGTCCGGGGTGCACTGAGCCCACGGGCAGTGGGCACGTGCCCTCGCCTGCCTAAGCCCTTTTCAGCTGCCTGCCCAGGAGCGTGGAGCAAGGGGGCAGGAAACCACCCTCTTGCCTTCTCACACATAGCTGCCCTTTAAACCATCTAAGGATGGGACTGCACTAGCTTTAGGGTTCCTAAAATGGTCGGGAGCCCGTTGGACATCTGGCAATAAACATTTTATGTCTTCACTAAAGGACACCTCATGTACAGTTCAGGGTTGCATAATAAATCATAAACTGTCAACTGAAACCGTGGCACAGGTTTGGGGACGCCCCAGTTCTGGTTCTGTCCCCCCCCGGCGCGGCTGCCCAGCCCCGGCCGCAGGAAGAGCTGCCGGAGCTGCCGGCTCTCCCCGGCCTGGCAAGGGCTGCAGCGAGCGCTCCGCAGCCCAGCGCCGCGCTCCCTGGGCCGGGGAGTTCTGCCCTCCAGGCTTCATCTTCGCTTTAATTAATACATTTACATAATGCAATATAGTTATTGCTGTTCTAGGAAATAGGAAAATAAGTGTTTCCTAGAAAAAGGATCTTTTTTTTTTTTTTCTAAAGAGAAAAGAAAGCATGCAAATATTCATGTCAAACTCAGATTGAAGCTAAAATCGTCTTGGCTGGATCAGTCAGCCTAACAGACTTAATTAAAATCAGTATAAAGGCAGCAAAAGAGCAAGATTCTGAGGTCTAGCTTTCAACAGCTCTCTTATCAGCAAAGACAGGTCTGGGGCCAGGGCCTAAAACTTCCTCTGTGGTAAAACCCGATGCAGAAGCAATTCAGCTGCTTGGTAACATCTTTTCCTTCCTTTTCTGTGTGCTCGCAGAGGCTGTTTCAGCAGGACCCCAAAGAGCTGCAGGTTTCCTGCCTCTGCCATGCTCAGACCTCCCCTTCATTTTCATGTCGCACTATTTTGCTTTTGCAAATCCAGCCCAGCTTTCTCGTTTCCCTCCGCTTCCCCAGGCTCATTTTACATGCCTGCCTAGTCTGTTTGACTCAAACACAGCTTTCTAAGGCGCAGGTGTCTGTCTTTGGGCAGGGACTGCTACGCTCTGGCCTGATGGGTTACTCCTCCGTCTCTACCTTGCCCCACACCCAGCTGCAACCGCTGCCGTCACCCTTAGCGGCACCGGGGCCGGCACAGAGGATTTGGCTTCCTTTGGTTTTGCCGCTAGGGCCCTTTTAACCCTTTTTGTGTTAGTGACATGTGTCTGTGAGCAAAGCTTTGCCTTTGGCCATCTTCCTGCCCCAGGGCCCACTCGCCCTGCAGTGGCAGCTCCTCTGTGACTTCTGCACGTCGCTTTCCAAGCATCAGCCAGGAGCTGGTGCAGAGGCCCCAGAAGAGCCTCTCGTGGCTGGACCAGACTGCAGGGAGCCAGAGACAAACGTGTCCAAAGCTCCTCCTTCTGGACGGACGTGAGGCCTGCTGGAAAATGCCCTCACGGTCCCCAAGGCAGGGCCCTGCGGCTGCCGCCGCCGTCACCGTCGCTGTGCGGTGTCGGTTGCAGCCCCGCGGAGCTGCTGCTGCCTCCGGTGCTGCCTCCAGCGGTGGTTGCGAGGGCCTGGGCTTGGCAGGGCCAGCAGCACCGTCACAAACAGCACTCCCCTTGTCGCACTAAGCAGGATGTCTTTACTCGAGCTGTTAATGGCTGTGCAGGGATGGGCACAGTTCCAGCGCGTCCGCCCAGCGGCCAGCGCTGCCGCGGGACACGCAGGGCCGGAGGGCAGAGCCTGAGGGGCTGCGGCGCCCGGCAGGGCACACGCGACAACACACGGGGAAGGGCTGGGAGGAACCGAAGGAGCGTGACGGGCCCAGGGCTCCTCCAGCACAGGAGCCGCAGCGGGAAGGGGAAGGGCAGCATGAGGCAGCCCCGAGGAGCCCCGCGCGTGCGCAGGGAGCGGCGGGACAGGACACGGCCCTGCCTGCAGGAGCAGCTGCTTCCCAGCCCTCCTCACTCCTTTTCCGTGGCTCCAAGCCCAGGGACGTGTTCAAAGGCTCTGGTGTCTGTGGTGACCATGGGCGCTGTGTGGTCAGACTGCCCCTGTACTCAGATGGGCAGCGAAAGAGCCTGGGCAGCCCCAGCAGCTCTGGGCCTTGGAAGGCACCAGCTCTGCAGACTTGCAGAAGCCCAAAGTGCAACCATCAACCGGGGCTCTGATTTTCACTCCAAGACGCAACTTGGCACCAGTTAACGAACCAACCCTGCCCAAGGAGCTCCTTATGACAGCCCATGCACTCAGTGTGCTTAATACGGTAGACAAGTTGTCCATGAGGCAGCAGTGCCCTCGTGGCCAAGGAGGTCAAGGGGCTCCTGGCTGCATCGGGAGGACGTCGGCAGCAGGGCAGGGGGGGGATCCTGATCCTGCCCCTCTGCTCAGCTCTGGGGAGGCCAAACCTGGAGCACTGGGGGCAGCTCTGGGCTCCCCAGGACAAGGGGGACGTGGAGCTTCCAGAGAGGGACCAGCACAGAGCGACAAAGGCAATGAAGGGGCTGGAGCATCTATTGTGTGAGGAAACCGTTTATGTGCCCAAGCCCTGGCCCAGGCTGCCCAGGGAGGCTCCTGCTCTGGGGATCTTTCCAACCCACTTGGATGCAACCGTGTGCCCCGTGCTCTGGGTGTCCCTCCTGGAGCAGGGGGTGGGACTGGATGATCCCTAGGGGTCCTTCCAACCTCAGCCATTCTGTGATAATCTGCTAAGTGTGAACCCTTCCTCCTCCCTTCCGCAGCATCCCATACATCTGAACTTCCATCGCCCCGAGGAAAGTGAGGCCCACACTGTCCTTAAAGGCTTGGTATGAAGCATTCAGAAGCAAGTCCCACTCAGGCCATGTGGCCACACATGTGGATGGCATTCCCAGAAAAGTGCCACCATACAAAATGCACACTGGGAATCCCAGCTCCTGAGAAGCCTAATTGTTTTTTTAGACTCTAGGACTAGGATCCTATTATCTAAGACATTCATCTCCTCACCTTTGCATCAGGCCTGGGTCCCCGGGTTTTCATTACCTGCCTATCTGAACACTGTTGTTGCTGTCCGCAGCAGGTAGTAACCAGACGAGAGGTTTAGGTATTTTTCTCTTCGAAAGAGACAGCAGCTTTGCAGAGATATGACAAATTCTTCTAAATAATCATAGTAATTCTAGCTGCTTAGCAACGACATTGGGAAATTATACAAGTGCATTAATTTGTGATATTTAATTTACAGGGAAAAAAAATTCTTGCTTTCGAACTTTAAACAACTGACCAATCTTTCAGTGGGATAATGAATGTCAAGCCCCAACGCTAGGAAGGCATCAGCAGCAATCCAAGGACAGCTAGAAATCCTAGTCCTGGAACAAAATGCAAAAATGCAAGAATGCAAGAATGCAAAAGCTTGAGTTTGCAAACACTACAAACAGCATTCCTATGACATATATTGAAATGCTCTATATAATTTTGTCAAGAAATTCTGAAAAAAAATATAAAAGTTAAGATTTCAGTGAAAAAAAAACCACATCGATTACTCCACAACTATCTACCCATTGTGGCATTTTTGATAGACAAAATACACTTTTGCATCAGACGGGGTTAGAATGAGACCCTGCAAACAGCAGCCACACTGAGGCTGCGTTTCCTGGCCCGCTGCAGCCGGCCGCGCTTGCCCCCCAGCACCGGAGCCGCGCGCCGTGCAGGACGGAGCCTCTCTGGGCTCGGAGCTCCGTGGGATGAGGATCCCGGCGCCGGGCCTGGCCCGCGGGACCCCAGCACAGCGGCGTCGCTGCCGCCACCGGGCGGCTGAGATGAGGTGAGAGGCTGCCCGCAGGCGCCGCGTGAAACGGGAAGGGGAAATCAGGGTCTGCAGTTCTTTGTAATCAGAATAAAATACTGAAGCTTCACTCAAACCAGAGCTGAGCTGTTTCCTTTGCAATATAATAACAGTATTTATATGAGAACTGGAGATCACTTCAGACACTCTAAGAGCAATTGCCAATATCGCTTTCAAACTACAGCACCTACATTTCAATGCTATGTGAAGACACAAAGTCCAGAAGTATTTTATTGAATGATCATTAATGGAAACAAAGACTTTACTAAGACTTAAACCAACAAAAGCCTATTTATTTATTCCAAACACCAAGATACAGAAGTTTTCAAGTTTTGCAAATATTGCTCCAAAGCAAAACTCTATATACAGCGCCCTCAGTTCTAATAGTGCATAAAACAAAGACAAATACACTTATGTATCCACAGTGCAATGTTTGCTCATTTCATCAAGGCTCCACGTTGCATTCACTTACCAGTGATAAAAAAAAAAATAAAATAAAATAAAATGAGAGAGAGAAAGAGAGAAAGAGAGAGAGAGAGAGAGAGAGAGAAGAAAAAGGAAGGAAAGAAAAAAGGGACCTGCCAGACCAAAGAGCTGGTCCAGACTAACACAGCAATGTGGAAACTTGCAAAGGGACAGAATGAACGCAGGCAGAGCAAAACAACCAACCTTTCCTGAACACAAGAAATGCTAATCTATTTTAAATAAATATTTGCAGTTTTTATCTGCAAGGGCTTCCCTATTGCTCTACCAAAGGG
Organism: Nothoprocta perdicaria; assembly: GCF_003342845.1. NCBI lineage: Eukaryota > Metazoa > Chordata > Aves > Tinamiformes > Tinamidae > Nothoprocta > Nothoprocta perdicaria. The sequence goes on from NW_020455160.1 coordinate 922,115, forward strand.
AAAAAGGAAAACAAGCCTCCACTATTGGCCATATGATTCACCCATCAGTATCTTCCCCTCCAAATCTAAAGCACTGCCCTGAGCCAAAATAAACTGGCAAAGACAGAAAAATATAAACAAAACAAAAAAACCCTACTAAACGCATACTAAAAAACACAAAACAAACAAAAACCAACTTGAATGCATAAAAATCAATTACTTGGGGAAAAAGGAAAAAAAAAAAGAGAGATTTACAGAGGAGGAAAGCAGCCTGCTCGGGGGTTAACTGTGGTTTAACCGTTTTCCTCCCCTTAAGCCGTGGGCACGGCCAACCTGTGAGCACTGGGCTCTTCTTGAGGGCCCCTAGGCTGAGTTCTTGCTCTGTAAACTGCAAACAGAAAATAACTTGCAGGTCAAGCTTGCCTGAAGACATTACAATAAAATAATAATAATAATTTAAAAAGACCCTTCACAGTTGTTAACAACCCTCCTACCGATGCTCTTCTCATCTTTTGGTTACTGCTGTGTGTTCTAGAGCTACACGGTACCCACAAACGCAGGTGTCCTTAACAGGAATGTGTCCCAGCGTACGCATTGCTTTCACCTTTAGAGAGTGAAGTGACAGTTAAATACCAGGTAAGCTTTTATTCCAACTGTGTTACAGAAAAATACGTTTACTTTTCTGCTATACATAGGTGGTATTCACTATATACCAACTAGCGCTGTAAAACTGTGAGACAAATTATTCCCTGAAATGAGTCTGGGCAGAAAAGCCTTAGTTACTACCTAGAGCAGCCGAGTTATGGTCGTTTTCTGAAGGAATTGATTAAAATATTTGCTGTGTAGATACTGTTACTCCTACAATAATATCGCCTATTTCAAGTTTACATAGTAAATCATTATTTTTTGCAGCATATAAACATTACAGAGTCACATCCATAATTAAAACTTGTAGTTATGGGCCTCTCAATTACAACTGTGCTTAGGTTTTAACCTTTGGTGGTACCATCACGTGAAAACGAAACAACAACAACAAAAAAGAGAAATCCAGCTTTTTCAGGACATCCTCCCTCAATGCAGAACAGCTTGACCGTTTTCCAAGGGGACCTGGCAACACTTGGGAAGGAAAAGTGAAGTCAGGGGCGCTCTCTGCGGAGCTGCGATGTGCGGCCGAAAGGCTTTTCAAACACGTACAACCCAGCACCGCTCCGAGGGGACTGCATCGTGGCCTCGAACAAAAGCAGCATTTTCACCTTGCCCGCACAAAAATAATACAAACCAGAAAATTAAAACTGAAGGTATAAAAAGGGACTTCTGGAACATACACCGTTTAAGATAATAACCCACTTGCTGTCTGCGAGGACAGCACCTCATGCATAGATCTTGAGGCTTTATTTACACAAATATAAAATAAACTGATTCCCAAAACCACACATTCAGAGGAAGTCTTTACAACGAACACGTTCAGAGTATTGAAAAAGGTCTACGTTTCAAAATATAACTGGAATGGCAATTATTAACAAAGGGGTAGAAAACTACACAGGGTCTGTTAGGGATGGTGTGCAATCTGGAACTCCGAGACTGCTCCGGGTCTGCTCAGCAGGATCCGGTCCCGCCACCAGGGTGTCCCACGGGCCCTGCTTCAGCAGGCACAGGACGGCCACAGTTTCCAGGGTTGGAGAACACACAGAGACATCGACGGGTTTCCCCAGTACCAAGTCGTGTGATAGTGACGGGATAAATATGGAAAAACAATCATTTTTTCTGAAAAGCAAGTGCAATCCACCTGTGACCTTCTGCTACATCATTTAACGTAATCCAAGTGGAGTTTAGACCAGTGTTTCTTGCAAATCTCCACGTAACAGTTTACAGTAAGAGCTGGAAATTCATACTTGCTAAGACTGAAAACTGTTATACTGTTTCCTAATGATTAAATACTGTGTGCTATTATGCATAAACCAGAAGGAATAAAACATGACACAAGTCACTTAAACTATGGAAAGTTATTTACAACCTCTGTCAACTAAACATTTTTGGCTCTTAGAACTCGGTTCTTCAGTGGCACAATTTTTAGTCAATTCAATTGCAAAAAAGTCTACCGTTTCCATGAACAACTTGTAAGGTGGGAAAGTTTAAGTGTAATTTATCAGCCAAGGCTCAAACTTTGAGGAGAACAACATAACCCCTTCCGTACTAAGTGTTTAATAAACCCCAAATTACGATGAGAGGAAATAACCCTGCCGTTCTTTGAACAGCACTTCTTCACGACTCCCTGAAGTCAATCCGCACTACATGCAACCAGCATGCTATTTTCATTTAAATATACAGAGCTGTTCACGTCAGACGCTCCACCTTCAGGCCCAGCAGCCGTTTCCAACGTTTCCCAGTCTCACGTTGAGCAGCAAAGCGCAATCTGTTGCACTTTCCCCAGGTCCGTGATAAGCTGCTTTATACAATGTTTGAGTTGTGGAAGTCGAGCTAGTGGTTCTGGTGGTTCCAGCTCTCCTGTGTAATCCAGCCAGCTCTCCAGAACTGCAAAGAAAAAAAGAGAAACTTGTCACTATTCCCCTTCTCAGCAGGCAGAGAGTCTTAACGCAAAGCAGAAACTTCTCAAAGTTGTTGTACAAGCTTTTTTCAAATTTCATGAACATTTTTAACATGTTGCGTTTTCTGAGAAATCAGAAAACCATTACAAATAGCCCTCTTGACATCACACAACTACTTAATTCCCATTTAAAAGGCAAAGGCAGAATAGCAGATGTTCCTGGGAGACTGTAGGACTTGACTTCACGTTCCTCGGTCCCGATCTGTGTGAACTCCAAAGCAAGGGCACGGCTGTAGAGAGACTCTCGTCAGAAAAGCTTTAAGGTCTGTGCCAGATGCAGCTACCCAGTTCTCACTGGGAGGAAGAGCCTAAACAGGACCACGCTAACGGAAGACTTGAGGTCAGTGCAGAAGGTGACTGCTAGACAGTTAGGAACTGGATAACAAGAGAACAGAGATGAAATTCAAAAGCAGAAGCAGCAGAGTAATGCACTGAAAAAGAATTCATCCTCCAAGCGTCTCTGCTGCCAACCAGACCTGTTGTTAGCCGACTGCAAGACAACTTGGGAGACCTTCCCGCAGAGCCACCAGAACGATGATCCTGCAGCGAGGTCGGGGCGTGGGACAGTGTCACGCCAGACAACCAAAACCTCCCGCTTCCGCAGTGAGGTGGAACACACGGATCTTTCAAGAGGGAAAAGCAGCGGACGTTGCTACCAACCAGACTCCAGATTAGCTTAACCGAGGACAAGGCTGCAGAAAAACAGATTATTCAACCACCAAAAAATACAAGCCTGAAATAACAAAATTCCTAGGAGCTGCAACACCAAACAGCCTTTCACCAACTCAAAAGTGAAGGCAAAAATAAAGAATCTTCTAACCTGGAGCTTTATCATTTACGAAACAGATGCTATAATTACACGCCTGATCTTCATTACTTAAAATATCTCTTTAATCCAACATTTCATTATCTTATCAAACTATGAAGAAAGAACTTTGGCAAAGATCAGATTCCCAGCATTCTTGAAAGAAAACCTGCCCATTTAACCACTGCACAAGCAAAGATCAGACTTAAAAGTTGCTGGAATGTTCCCTGAAGCAGCTTCTTTCAAATTAAAGTCAAGGAAGCCTGGCTTGTTTAATGAAAATATATAAAGGACACAAGTTGGACACTTGTGGGAAACAAGAAGTTTCCAATAACTGGTAAAAAAAAATTTCAAGAGACATTTAGGAAGATTTGGAAGACAAAGAGGAAAAGAAACAAAGCCTTGTGTACCAGAGGCCACTTGGAGGAATCACCGAGCAGGATTAACCACCAAAACCTTCAAGAACAAGGACGTTCAGATACTGTACTGTGCAAATTACAAAAAAAAATTAAAAATAGATGAGGACAGTATTCTACTACGTCTTGAAAATTTACAGCAAGAAAAGCTTGCATCTTTTCAAGTAAAAAAGTTCAAGAGGAAGCAAAGAGCTGCAGCCGCTCAGATCCCCTCAGGTAGTTTCGCACACAGATTTCTGGATTTTTGTGCATTTTAACATCCATCGCCCATCACGAACAGCGCACGTGCAAGGCTGCCAAGGAACGGCAGCCACCTCAGGAGGCTTGCCCTTCTCTGCAGGACACTCCCAGTGCTGGAGAAAACAAACAACTCAAACCACGAGCACTCAGGTAACACTCAAAGATTTTCATTAACGGCTCTGGTTTGAGTAGATGAACAAAAACTTCTGACATAATTACTAAAAGATGATCCAACTAAAGCTTTTTCCATAATACTCTAATCGTTTTTAATTTATTCCTTAATTTTGTTTTAAAAATTCCCCTTCTCTAGGCAGTAATTAGATCAAGTAATACACTAGACAAAGTATTAATTTTCTACTATTAAATGCAGTAAAACTGATACTGCATTGCTCACCTCTTCCTAGCTCTGCAGAAACAAAATTCAAGCCCACATGTTTTGGTCAGACAGCATTATTTGAATGGGCCAAAACACTGTTAATTTTTTTAATAGCAAACTGCTACTTACCATCTAGTTCCTTCTCAATGAAGTCCATTCTGTGTATGACTTCATCTTGTAGGGACTCCACATGAGCTAAAAGGTTTAGCTGCCACTGCAGCTGAGAGTTCACAACTCCCTCCTTGTCCTTCTCCAGCAGTTTCATTTCAATGGCTTCCTCTGGAGACACCTTCTTGGACACAGGCTCTCTTACCTAGCAGGAACACACACGTAAGTGCTTACTACAGTGGCACTGAATCACCGGGGCAGAGAGCCTGGGTCCTCACGGAGCCAAAGCCGATTGCTCAACAAACCTCAGGCTGGTGGAGGACACCAAGGGACCTGCTCCCTGCAAACTGCCAACCGAAGTCTCGTCACTCTCTGCATTTTAGGGGACATTAAAAATGTTTCTGACGTGACAGTGATCACCTAAAGAGTGAATCACTTTGCAGGAGGATGGGATTCTCAGTGAGATGCTGCATTAATCTGACCTCATTTCTAAGCATCTAGAAATAAAAATCGACACTTCTTATAAACCTGACTATACAGCGTCAATGGCTTCTGCTAGTCCTTTGTAACTGTTCTTCTGAATTAAGACAGAATTTAGAAAAAAAGCTCCAAGATTAAAGAACTGAAATATATGCCTTTCTAGGAAACACTAAGGGATCTCAATTTATTTCATAAAGAGCTTTCTCTATAAAACATAAATTACAACTTACATATGTATGAAAAAAACTGAACATTCTTTCCATCTAAAACACAGAGGAGAGTATATTCCAGTGGCTAATCTGGCTTTTTAAACCTTTTTCTGTCTGTATGTCCTAAGATTTGGCATTATTTATGATACGATCCAATGGCTAGAAAAGAAAGCTGGACTGTTTCAGTAGGAAAAAATACAAATTGTTCAATGACCATAGCTCTTTATCTATCAGTTCAGTTTAGTTTTTCAAGTAATGTTATCTGAATAATATGGAATGAATTTATAATATCTACTGGAAGAAACACTGGAGCAAGCTGGAAATAGCTAGAAAGCAGGAACACGGGCGAGTTTGACACTATCTGACATTTGCCCTGTCTCCTCTCCCTCCTGTCACTGCTAAGGGGCAGCGGAGCAAACTGCATCCAACCGCAGGCTGCACAGGTAATTTCAGGTCCAGAAGTCCATCTTGGACTAAGCTACTCTATGTTTTTGTGAAATGGGTGAGGTGACCATGTCTATTATTTCAATTCGCACCAACAATCTAAATTCAAATGGCTGAACAGGAAAAAAAAAAAACCCCACAAACTCTAACCACCAACGAATAAACTAGACATCCAGTTAAAAAAAAGGCTTCTCAGTCTTGTATTCCACCAGGCAAACACATTTTCCTTACAGACAATGCTATTTTAATACAAATACCTTGGAGTAATTGTGTTTGGATTCATTTTCCATCTTGCATATTTCTCGGTCCAGGTTCCAACCGAACCTCTCCGACAGGACATCATCCCCGTTTTCCCTTATTCTGTTCACGCCGTCATCCATGGCTGCACCCCGTGTTTCCACAACCAGTCTCTGCTCTATAGCAGGGTAGTAGGCGCGAGGCTTCTGGTAACAGTGTTCGCTCGTGATGTAAGACTCCTCCACGGAAGGAATGGTCGCGGGCTTCTCAACTGTCCCATTCCAAGCTCTGTAACTCGCACTCTCCTCTTTGCAACAGTTCTCTTCAATGTGAATGATGTGTTTTGTATGAATCTTTTCATCCACAGTGATGTGCTTCCAGGGATGACACCACAGCTGTAAGTCAGGATGGTCTTTATTTCTGTTCAAATTTAAGAAGGTAAAAATATCCACTAAATTTAAGCTTTAAAGTGCTTGAACGCTACCCTTTTATGCAAAGAACACTACCCTTTTATGCAAAGAAACTAAGCAAGGAAATTCAAGCTACTATATGTTTTAGTCACCTTCACCACCAGTAAATATCCCCAAACAGTCTGAAAGAATTTCAGTGACCTCAGTTGTGTGTCTTCCTATAAGGTTGCGTTAGGTTGACTATTTTCATTTCTATAATATTGTATATAAGCCATATGTTGGCATTAAGAAAAAAAAAGTGCAAGTTTCAAGTAGACACAGAACTTCTCAACCAAACAAACTCTTTCAAGGGCAACATTATGATTCAATACTGGAAATTTGTCTCTTCAGAGCATTTTCATGTGAATATTTCTAACAATGTTTTAAAATGGGCAAGTCAGGTATATTAAAGCTAAACTGAAAGACTTACTCATCTGCATAAATAATTTTTCAACATTTTTAACAAATTATAGCAAAAAGCACCCTGCCCCAATCGCTCAATATCAGCATTTAGCTTGCAGCTCCTCAAAAGAAATTTGAAAGTTTAATCCACTGATCTTCTTTAACCCCTCATAATAAGTGACGGTGGGGTGGAGAAGGTTTCATTTTTGTTAAACAAAAAAATCAACAAAACAAAAACTTTTCCTCTAAAGCACAAGACCCTGAGCAAAAGCTGCTATTACAACAATATGATACAATTATAAAAATAACAGCATGACTCCCCCATGCTCCTCAGATTTTTTTTTTTCACACCAATACAGGATATTGCTTGAAGTGACTTTGTCCAGCAGCAGAATCTGCAGGCAGCAGATTCCTGCACGGATACAAGACGAGCCAGGGAGCGAGCACGGCAAGCAGAGGGTCCTTCCCGCATCCCGCGAGCAGCAGGAGGCTGCAGAGCCGCGCGCGGAGCGGAGCCGGGGCCCTGGCTGCCCTCGGAGGGCAGGGAGGTCCTGCCGACCCCAAGGCCCCTGCAGCCTGCGACGGGGGGCTGCCTCGAAGCCCTCCCGCCCGCCCCGCACACACAGGCGCCGCCTCAACCCGATCCTCAGGCTGCTGGCCCTGCCGCTCACCGCGACACGACAACTCGGCCTCCAAAGTCACCGCTTTTTGGTGAGCTCTACAACAACTGTTAAGGTTGTGGGTAGAAAAGGAAAACTAAATAGCAAAAGTACCAAAAGTTGCTTAGAACTATTCCATGTAAGCACCTCTCCAGCAATTAAAAGTATATTATGGCTGTGGTGAGTACAGCCCTTCTCAAACACCAAAAGCCAACTGTGTTCACTTAGCAAAGCCTTCCACTCCCGCTCCACAGATATCTGACACCTGACAGTGCTCTGCTGATCAGCACAATGCAAAGGATAACTTCACAGGGACAGAAAACCAAAGGATCAGAAGTCAGCTACACAGGAATGGCAATTTGAACGTCGAGCACTGGAGCAGCCTTCCCTCCATGCACCAGCGTGGTGCCCTCCCCCTGCACCAAAGCTGTCCCTCCCGATCCTCCAGGCACCTCTGGAACACCAAGCGCCACTCCAGACAGCTGCAGGGGCTTCACCTCTCCCCAGACGCTAGCCATGCCACAGGAACACACCTATTGTTCCATTCTGCTATTAAAAATAAGCAGCCTTTGGGCGTGTGTCCGTGTCCTTTTTGTCCCAATAGTAACATGGGGCTGGGGCTTTCAACAAGACTTCAACACGGTGTCTTTAACCAAACCAGGCCCGCACAACGAGAGCCAAAGGGGAGGCAGAAGGACCAAGGTCTGTAACGGTATCAAACACTTACCCTGTGCTCCAGCACCTCTGTGCCCCGCTACTCTCCATTTACACACAGGCAGCAATCTTAACCCTCGTGACTAGGGAAGAGCTAAGAAATGATCACAGGATCTTGCAGCTTCACAGGGGCAGGGAGGCAGAGAACAGAGTTATGGGTTGGACTAAAGGACATCAGCATGGGAAAGCAGAATCCAGCGCTAAAATTGCTGCCCCTCTATTAAGGGGGGCATTCGTTAGAATTAGTCCATTGGTCAAGGACCTCAATTATTGCCACGGTCCTCAGGGGATCCACCAGATGAAATTCTAAGGGAAAAAGTTCACAAGAATGCTGCAAATACTAAACATTTTTCTTGAAGTGGCTGCTGTTGTGCAATTTGTCACATAAAAAGTTCTCAATATTTAAATTTCTGTTTACGTGCTTTAGCAGAAGCATTTATCCTTAGCTTTCTCCCCCTTCTCTTTGTACCTCCCCAACCAACCCCTCTTTACCCAGAGCCAGTTTTTACATCTTGATGCACCGACATGAGAAGCATAAAAATAAATCTGCATTTCCAGTTATTTTGTGAAAGCTAAATCACATCTAGAACATGCCAACTGATACTTAAACACAGCTTACTGTAATATGCTCATCTTCAGCTGCAGCCCATGCAGAACTTCGATGACTCTCTGTACATCGCCGAGCAGCTGGTGAGTGGCTACGATCTTCTTGGCATTCTGGTGGGAGTAATTTTCTTCCAAAAAGGCTAAGCCATGCATGTGACCGTTACTTAACCACTCCTTTTCATACCAGTACTTTAAGCTGGATCTCTGACCTAAAGCAACAGTAATGTGTACATTAAAATGAAGCATTAACTTCAGCTTAACATTACCAGCAGCAGTTCTGATTATCTCAAGGTCTTGCAGCTTTAGCATGTATCAACGGCATCTATGATAGTGGCCAAACCTCTGAAGAAGAAGAGCCTCTAGAATGGAAGCAAGACACCATTTCAGTCAAAACCAACCCAACCAATCCACCACACAAGACACCTATGCTCCATTGTAGAAGCCAGGAACACAGGACATCCATGGCAAATACTTGCACATGATGGACAAAGAAAAGCGTTTTTAGCAGGGAAACACAACTGCTATTAACCACTTAAAAGTAAAGTGATGGTTTGGAAACAGCTCTCGGCAGACAGACAATGCAGCAAAAGTCAGTGACTAAAATAAAGGCAGGAAAGCAGCACTACCACTCCCCCAGTGGTCTTATTTTAACAGTTGCAGGCATGAATTAATGCAGTCATTCAAATGCAAGTTTTAAAGGATGCGGTGATGAAGTTTTGGTGGCAAATTTGGCACAAAGAAGAAAAAAGTCTTCGGAAACCATCCAAAGAAGTTAACAAACCTTGCTAATGTGGGCTTACATTGCTTTTAGATAGCCGTAACAGAATAGTCCAAACGTGATTTTCTTATTGTGCTCAGTATGAGCATCCATGGACACAAAGGATGTTTCCAGACTTAACTTCTGTACTAACAAGCACTGCCTCAGAATATACCAGAATTCTTTCAAAAAGAAAAAGAATATGCCCAGAAGCACATTCAAGTGTTAGGCCAAATAAGACAATAGCTAATGTATGGAGACCTTGAAAAGGTCTCACGTTCAGATAAAAACACCACCTGGAAAAACAAACTGTTAGGGCTGTAACAGTTCGATGAACATCTTCAGACAGACATTTCACATCAAGCAGAGGATCTGCTCGGTGTGGCTGGAAGCCCCTCGGAGAAGGTCCCCACGTACCTGTGCTACCCAACACCCATTTAGCTGTGAGTTGTTTGCTGGCAACGCTACCATCTAGGAGAGAAGATGAAGCTCAGCTGACAGGAACGAAACCCAGAACTTGAGAACTCGGTGATGATCTGAACAGCACTGGGATTATTCACAATTAAAGCCTATTTACACTATCATTTACCTAGCAGTGCACTTGGAAACAAAAGATTGCACCCCCTTTCCAGGTGAATAGGCCCGAGAAACGCAGACAGTGTCTGCCACCGCGTCCGCTCTGTGGCGGGAAGAATCTGTCCCTTGAAAGGGCCATGACAATGTGTAAGCAAGGGGGAAGAGTATCTTAAAAGAAATCACTTAGAAACTCCACTTGATTCAGTACACACCTGTTTACAAGTAACAGCGAGTGCAGTTTTAGGCATAACTGCACTAAACTTAATTTCAGTTAATATAACTGGGGCTGTAAGAAGCTGCAGCACTGAAACAGCTTGGCTGAAGGGCTATGCCCAATTTTCAAAGCAATCTCTCTGCAGATTCCCAAGTTTTATGGAACTTGCTCCATGTCAATGACATATTAAGTAGATTTGAGAAACCACTTTTACACTGAAAAAATTAGAAATAATTCCCCTTTTCCAGGAAAATTTATTTAAATCTTTATCTACAGATAGAGATTAAGTTCAAATGAGAAATAAATGTTTCAGGATCTTCAAATCAACAATCCATACAAATGATTAAATTAAACAAAATAAACCTTAGTTGTAGGGACTTTATGCCAAAACATTGTGTTTTTTTTATTTTTTACTGAATATAAGCAGTTCACAACTTCAATCTGCATGTGGATGTTAAATTTAAAACTAACTTGACACACCAAAAAGTTAAAATTCCATATGTTAAATACTGTAAAATAAAAACTTAAAGAAATGTTACCTAAATTACACAACTGCTTGGCTAACTGCATGCAACGCATTACAAGTATAAAAGACATTAGTATATGAATTGTAGTTAGTTACAGTTCAATGAATTAAACCACCAGAAGGGCTTGTATTTTTAAACAGCCAAAAAAAGTGGAGCTCAGAATCTAAACGTGCACATAGACCAGCAGGGTTTGGTGAACAGGCGAGCAGATATTCCATTTTCCTTGCCATTCCCAAGTACGGACACAAGTCTGAACCTCATTCATTTCCAGTTTAGGAAGATTTTGTAGTTCAGGACATCAGAAAAGATCTGTGTGCTAAGGGAAGCTGGACTGAAACTTATTGAAAGCATCCGACTTCGCGGTCTGGAGCAGGGAACCGGCTGCCTGAGCAGCTCTTGCTGCGGTACCCGAGACATTTTACTTGCATTTCTGCACTTGGAGAGCAAGCGCCCTCCCAAAACCAGGAGTGAAGCCAGTCAAAGCTGTTGGGAACCAGCAAGCCTCTTGCTGGCGTGTCTGGAGTGCGTGGGCCTAGTCTTGCTGCGGCAGCTGCCTCCCCTGCCATGTGCCAACACTGTAAGCTCCAAGGAGGCTCTGCTCATCTTTTCTAGCATCACGCTTAAAACCACATAAACAGGAATACTGACTCATCACTATATTAACATGAATTAAACTCTCTATAACTGAACCCAATCTGCTATGAGGGCAGGCATAGCTAAATGGAACAAAACCAAAGTTTCATCTTTGCAATACATACAAAAAGTTATTCAAATTATTATACATATAAAAAGGCTCTGTAACCTTTAATTTCTGTACCTGGAGGATCTTGACAGATGTAGCAGGTATATTTCTCAGGTACATTATCTTCCAGTAAACCCATACAGACTCCATGCTGCCAGCACAGACACTCTTCACACTGTTCAAAGCCAAGAATTGCAGATTAACAGAAACGAAGCCGACAGGGCCAATATGATCCCCTCAATTGAAGAGTTGCATCATGTACACAATTGAAACAAAAAGATGCCTTAACATCCTCAAATTCAGCTGCAAATAAATACATTAAAGGATCCCACTGCAATGCAATGTCAACCCTCTCCCCTCACACGTTTTTCACACAGATTAACAGAGAATGACAACAAGTATTAAGGGGGCAGCAACAGATCTGGAAAGGAGCTAAAAAGGGATTGGATTCCCTTTGGGAACCAATCTGTCTGGAGATGTGTGCACACACCCAGGGACGGGAACAGTCCCTGGGATGCAATCAGGTTTCCCTTATTGGTGTATCTCAGATTTTCTGTATTAAAAGTTTTCACTCAAATACATCAGTACATTCAAATATAGAAATCTAAGGGATATGTAGATTATTATGTAGGACCAGTCAATACAATGTATTACTATATCACTAACACTTTATTTCCTTCAGCAAAAGGCAGTTCTACTAATACAAAATGAAAGTGGGGATGCATTTGTTCTAGCTTTCCAAACCCCTTTCTTTCAGTATTTATCCTTGCAGACGTGAGCAATTACACTGACCAAGACAGGAGCTCATGGCACCGAGGCACAAGAGAGCAGATTTTTTATTTGCCTGGAGCACAAGCCAAGTTTGCTGCAGAGACATTGCCAGCACTGGCAAAGTTTCCAAATGAGCTAGAACAAGTACAAACGGCAACTCCAAAGCAACCTCTTCGCTGATTGACAGAGATATGAACTCAAGAAACACCTTCCATGGATACTGGTTTTATTAGTGCTCGTCTCCGAACTGCTCTGCTGTTTCGGAGCAGAAAGCAAGACACACCAGTTTTCGAGTATGACATTAGGTTAACTTTGGTGGCCTAAAGTAACAGTTAAGGAAATGGAGGATGCAAAAGGGGAAGAGAAGCAGATCTCCCCGAGATGTGTCATTAGCAAGACCTGGCCTCACAAAATGGAAAGGTGGTCCTATAGGTGTGAGTGTAAAAAGGGGAACTCAGCCCACTGGATGGGAATTTAAAGCAGCTTTTGATCTACTACAACAAAAATACAGGAGCTTCATCTACACTCAATCACCTCCAAAGCCAAACCTCAGGCCCAGCATCCTCTGCATCACATAGAAAAAAAAATCACAAGTGTGATCACAAGTGTGATTGTGTGATCATTCTGTTTGGACTTTGGTGACCCAAATCTTATCCTCCAAAGGCAGACACCCATAGGAGTCTTGCACCCTTAATGCTAATGTAAGGCAAATTTAAACTACTTCGCATCTGTTTTCATTTATGAAATCCAGTAGCATCCTGTGAAGCTATAGAAACGCTTCAAAATTTATATTTCTAAATGTCAAATGAAAGCCCAAGAAAAACAGAGAAGAAACTACCTTTCCTTCCTATAAAGTTATCCTAACCCTGCAGTATTTGCTCTCTGGCAGGATGAGCCTCACCACTACCACTCTAAAAAGAATAAACAGATTCCCCTTATCACAGGGTCCACAGTTGGGTAACAGCTCATTAATATGAAACAAAGATGATGGTCAGGAAGTCAGAGAGTTAATTTGGCCGTTTGCAGAGCACCACGAGGCCAAGCTGCTCTCTCACCAGGTACAGGCTGGTACACCACCCACTCCGTTGGGCCCCTCTCGTAAGGGAGCTACAGCAGCTTATGCACATTCACACGCCGCTGCAGTCGCACCTGAATCATGAAGTCATTTTCTTCTTCTACTTCACAAATACACCGAACAATCTCCAGATCGCTTTCTTCAACTTCTTCGTCAGGGTTAGTGGTCACATCGATATCCTGACTGCAGTCATCATCGCTCCAAAGCAAGCTATCCGTAGAGGATTCACTCAAGGTGTCTTCCTCTGTACAAGTAGCAAGATAAAAAATCCAGAGCAATTAAAACATCAGATAACTCAAGGTTTCCATCCTGCGCATGGAGACACCGCTTCTAAAAGCATCAATTCACTCTAACTTAAGGAACATCAAGCAGTGCCCTACTGCTTATTGAGCACAATGAAGTTCTGTGTGCTCATTAACAGCTGCTTCAAAATACCCCCACGTAACAGCTTTTGTCACCAAAATGCTAAACTCAACACGGAGCATCTCAAAGCAAAGGCATAAGGTCTCTTTAGTCAAGTATAAAAACAAGCAGATATGTAAGTTCAGTCAGGATTTTTCTTTAATACAAACTAGTCTGCTAAAAAAAAAAAAGACTACGGAAACACAGAGCAAATCTGTGGTATCAACCAGATCTTTATGAGCCACCTCAGTTCTAGTTATATTTCAGGGACTAAGAATTCAACACAGGAGCTGATCTTTGCTCTCAGCATGACACAAAGTCTCAATTTGTGGGGGCCAAGAATCTAACGTTTTCTTGCTGGATTGTGAAGTTCTCTGGGAAGCCCTGGAAATTCAGCTGAAGAGCTCGAAGTTTTCAGGAAAACTCACAAGCTTAGACTGTGCAAAACAATTCTACTGCACTGTTTATCCAGAACAAGCTTTTTTAAGTTAAAAGCACACACCTGAAAGATAAATGTTCGTGAGACTGTTGTAGAATTATTTATTAAAAGTTTTATTCAACCTGGGAGACACAGCACTCCTTCCAGAAGGTTGCTGGAAAGGACAGGTTAGTCACACCATACTTTAGTATAATGCAAGAGTTTCATTAATACTCATAGCAAGTCTCATTTACTTTGGTGCTAAATTTATTCCACCGTCTGTATGCTCCAAATAATGTGACTGAGCACAGACTTATGAAATGTTTTAAAAAGTGATTACCAAGTTCATTTAAGTCATTTATGATTTTTTCCTTTTCCCATATAGCAGAATTAACTGAAATACCTTATATAATACAGAACAATAAAAACCTCCACATCAACAACAACAAACCCTCACAAAAACAAAAAAACACACACCTAAGTGGTTCCCAACACCATAACTGCACAGTTAGGCAAGCAATGTTTCCCATATATAACCATATATAACCATATATAACATTTCCATCTTACTCAAATTTTGCAAACTTGACATTCCAACATTATGAAGGCTGGAACACAGTGTCCATATTTTATGTGAGCTTTGTATGAAATATATGAAGAAATAATAAAATATCTGTTCAACAGCTCCTGACTATCACAAAGCTCAGAAAGCCCTTTATTACACCCATGTAAAATGCTGTACCTATGCAATTACATGTAACCACATCCTGTGGTGTTTCAAAAGCAACACATTCTGTTTAAAGATACGTATAAAACCTATTTTTTTAACTTTGAATGTATTGCAGAAAAAAGCAGCAGCACACAGTTCTGGCACGCTAATTTAGTTCAACTTCTTCAGTTAGGGGAATTGAAATAAAGATTCCTGCATAAGAACAGCCAAAATTCATTTCAGAAGCACCAATTTATACATATTTCCGGCGCTACTAGCCCTCTCACACATCTACTGATAAGGAACTACTAGCAAAAGGTGCTAGCAAAGCACCTACAGGAGTCTTCTCACCGTTTGTCTTGGATTTCCCTCTGCGCTGTGCGGAGTCAGAACACGGCAGCAGCGTGCTTGGGTGGGCAGGCGATTTATTTGCACAACTGTATTTTGGGACAACTGCTTTTTCTGGAGAAAGCTCCTGTGAAACGTCTGTGCTTTCTTCGCTTCCAGAGTATTCTGCAAAATTGTGAGAAATATTATTATTGCAAGCTTGTCTTTGAAAAGAGACAGAAGAAAAGAAGTAGCACCAGGCACGTACACAAGAGGCATGTTCAATTCGTCCAGGTCATTGCCGGTTTGTTAAGACTCTAGGACTTCCTTATGCTCCCGAAAAGACTTTTCTAAACCTTCCAGAGGAAAGAGATTGTCTGATCTAGAAAACCTTACGCAGGGCAGCCATCCTTCGCTGCTGAAGGAATAAACGTTTGAAGAAGCAGGCTAGAGCACAGGCACAAGGCTGTGTTGAGCTAACTGTACCCGTCCGCAGGCATTTCAGATGGTCCTGGTGAACAGACCCCCCAGCAGCAAGGCTGCTACTTAAGAGGAAGGACAATTCCAGCCCCAAGAAGCACCTCCACTGCTGAAGTTCAAAGAATAGATTTTGCCACAGCTAGCCTGAGGCACATTAGAAAAGATCTGTCAATAGCAAAAGGGCTGCAAGTTTGCATTAAAGGGTAAAGGCAAGCCTGGTATAGTTTGTCCCATAGAAAGTTGCTCAATTAACACAGTTATTTTATAAGAAAATCCAAATTGCCTGGGATACAGGCAGAGGCAGCAACATCAACACTGTGTTGTCCTGATAACCCCTTGAAAACTCTTCACCTCTTTTTCCTCCTACACGAAGAGTAAATCAACCCTTTCCCGCCCTGACCAGATACTCAGAAACACTCTTCCAAGTCCAAGCACTGATGGTGAAAACCAGGTATCCCTGCCTGTGATTTTGTGGGATTCACTGAATCCAGTAAGTTGAGAACGGCTAGACTGAATTCACCAGCACTGTGGGAAATATAATTCCCTTTGGCTGCTTTGGCTAAAAAATGAAAAGTTACCAGCCCATGATTTCAAATGTAACTCTGGTTAAAATCCTGGATGAGAGGCAAGAGGCACGAACTGAAACACAGAAGTTCTGTCTGACCCTGAGGAAGAACTTCCTTGCTGAGAGGGTGACAGAGCCCCGGCACGGGCTGCCCAGGGGGTCCCGCAGCCTCCTTCCTCAGAGAGATTCACAGCTGCTGGGAGGGGGCCTGGGCAGGGGGCTCTAAATGCACTGGACTCGAGAGGCCCTTTCCAACCTCGGCCATTCTGCAACTCCGTGGCATCCGTTTCGCACCTCGACTCACTCTGTGCCACTGTCATCTGCACACGCTGGATGTCCGTGAAGCACCTCAACTAAGAGCAGTTATCTTGCCAATCACAATGTAATGCTAACCACTTAACGGAATCGGGACCAAAAGATTAACTGCAGGAAACAGTCTCATCTGAAATGCCTGATCTTAGGGTTTGCAATCAGTAACAAGCGAAACAAAGCAAGGAAGCCACATTCCTCTGAAGAACAGAAAAGACCCTTACCAGGCTTAATTTTCCTTTTCTTTTTTTTCTTTTTCTTCGATTTGGACCTTCCATAGTCTTTGGATTTTCTCTCTTTGCTCTTCTCCTGTTCTTTAACAGCTGAAATAAGATAATACTCCTATTTTAAAGACATATACACATCTAATTATATTTTAACACTTTAGACCATTCACTACAAAAGGGAGCAAAAATTCCCAGTTGATGGGAATGGTCTTTTTTAAGTGCTAATGTCAACGTCCCACACATACACTGCAACAGTACTCGGGCAAAGCCAGCTGATCAGTGGTCCTTGGCCTCAGTACTTAGGTAGCAAGAGAGTTTCAGCCTTAAGAGATTATTCCAAAAGATAGAGAGGAATTTGTTGCATTCATTTTATAATCAGAAAATTGAAGTTTGGCTGAACATAAGCAATTTCATTAGCACCATGATGCAAGTCTGGAAAACAAAAAAAAGGCACAAAAAAAAAAAAAAAAAAAAAAAAAAAAAAAAAAAAAAAAAAAAAAAAAAAAAAAAAAAAAAAAAAAAAAAAAAAAAAAAAAAATCCACAACCAGACACACACACAAAACCCCAACCACCCCAATACTAGCCCAGTTCTTCAACCAGTAGAATATTCAGAATACTTCTTTCCATGGAGAACAAAGCACCACCAAAACAACTGCTTTAGCTGGCAGCACCTGCTCTTCTCTCTCCACCTCTTTCCCAGCATATCCTTCTAGGAACACAGAGCTCTTCCTGCCGCGGGAGGATTTTTGGGTCGCCCCCAGCCCATCCGCTGCGTGGCACAACTGAGCGCCAGGGCCAAGCGCTCCCTTTCCGCCCTGCCTTGTGGCAGCCCCTGTGCTTGGTCTCGTTCTCCGCAGCTGCCTTCCCGGGCACCCCGCAGCAGCTCAGCGGCACTGCTCCCGCTCGGCGTCGTGGAAGGCAGCTCTGCATCTCCGAAGGGCCCTGCGCTCGGTCATTTGGAGTGCTTGGCTGATCAGGCCACTCACATCGTCGCTTCTAAAGCTATTTCCATGTCTGATTATTCACATAACCCATCTACAGATACTACGCTGTCAGCAGCCTCCTATTCAAACCATCCAAAAACCTCTAAATAATCTGCAACTGCTAATGCACTCAGGAAACAAATTAATGTATTTTTTTTTGCACAAAACTCATGTATTTACACATTCGTCTCCTACAATATGTTATTAGCAACCTATCGCGTTCAAAACCTATGACTCGAGAGAGCTTCAGCTCTGTATCCGTGCGTCCCTAGGGCCCTGCGCACGTGCTGCGATGACAGAAGGGGAAGGCGGGTGGCAAGGAGGGGAGGGCACTGCGGGCAGCGCCGGCCCTGCCCTGGGCCGCCCCAGGGACCCTCCGGGGGCAGCAGCCGCCCCGGGCACGCGGCCCCCCAGGAGGGGCTGCGGACCAAGGAAACTAGGCGGGGAGGGGCCGCAGAGCGGGACAGGCCTGTGCCAGCGAGGAAAGGATCCCCCGGGCACTGCTGCCTTCGCCCTGCTCGCACACCGCTGCGCGGGTCGGCTCTGTCCTTCCATCTGTCCAGCACGAGGGCAAGTGGGGAATATTTGAGATAAATGTGGGTGGGAAATGTTTGTTGCTTTTCACTTTGCTTGCTTGGATCACCTGAGAGTCCCCCAAGTGCAGAAAATGCTACTGTTATCACTATCCATATATGTCATAGACAGTAAAACACACGGGACAATATTTTTTCCTGACAGAGTTGGAATGGGTTTTAAAACCATAAGGACAAGTACTTGTGAATTCAGCACAGAGCTGCTATCTTAACAGCACATGGTATCATTAACGCAATTCTCCCCTCAAAAAAAAAATTAAAAGAAAAATCCAGAGTATGATGAAATGGACCTTCCAAAACCACCAGAGCAGGAGCTTTCCCTGCAAACACTTAAGTCTAGAGGTTCTCCCTCAAAGGAGGCCAGACAAGCAGGCTGCGCAGTGAGGAACATCCCTGTGGATTCCTGTGACCAGAGAGAAGCTCCCCTACCCAATGCCACAAACACCCGCCCTCACAGCCGGGCCCCACGGAACCCGCGACGGCCCCTCAGCCCCACATTCCTCCCAGCACCCACATGGGGGAAATTCATTCTAATCTTTATGTCTGGTTCTCACAAGAGACACATCCCATGGCTTCAGAGCACTGAAAACATCAATAGATCTTGTTCTCAAACTACCCAAGATGTCCAGGAGTAAATACTGGCTTCCCACTGAAGTCCTGGCTGCCTCCTTTGACCAACAGAACCATTAAATGACTACCAAGTCAGATAAACTCCTCAAGCAATTCTTTAAATCAGCTCATCTCATCAGTAACTATTTTTTAAGCATTTTCTTCATCCTTACAGCTCAAACTCTCACCAGGTAAGTGAATAAAGAGTCATAAAATCTTTCTGCTTTCATAAGTTTCTGTTTCTCAGCACTCAGGAGTAGTTAAAACACTTAATGGTGGAAAACTATGGACAGCTGAAGAACTGACAGCAATAAGATGCACGTATCAAGCAAAAGGGCATGGAAAGATTCTTACTCGTTTTATATAATAATATTTTTAGGATGCAAAAAATATTAAAATATTTACCATAAACCTAAAAATGAACCCTGAAGCAATTATAATAAGAAAATTTAAAATTCATTGAGTCTTCATTTGAAACGCAAAGAGGAAAAAGTGACTTATATAACTTTATTGTACAACCAGGAAAACCTGCAGTGTCTGAAAGCAGCAGACTGTTTTGTATCAACACTGACTGGCTCCTCATTATGCCTAAGGCTTTTCCAAGAGCTCACTGCATACTAAATGCCTACCATTTTCAACTCTTTCTTTTTCTTGAGGCTTCCGGAGCACTTTCTCTACGTGGTTCTTGGTTTGTTCTCTGACAGAATGCCGGTGATTATTTAATGCATTTACAGGAGTTGAAGTTCTTCTCTTTTCTATTTTTTCATCTCTATATGGTGTACGTCTTAAGGCTACATGTAGAGGAGCATCTACAAGAGAATACAGATGAGGTCCAAACTTTAAATGCTTTCAAAATGTAAAACTACTTTGCCAGCAGCAGTTCTTGTTGCCTGTAGGGAGGGTCCCTGGTGAGATACACTGCTCAGTTTACAAGCCCAGCAGCTTGAACTGGAAAACCTGAAGCAGATGATCGTTAAATCAGACACTAAAAACTGGAACGTGGGTTTTGTTTTTCTGAAACACAGAGGATACAAACGCATTCCCCAGAAACTTTGCTCCTCCTGACATAATGTAGGGAAACAACTAAGGTGGGAAACAGAAGAGGGAAACAGAAACAGTTCAGTTTGGCAGAAGCATTTGGACTATTTTATATAACAAAAGAATCTCTTATTTTTTCTTAACTACTGAGCAGAAATCACAGCCTGTTCTCAAAAATGTCCTTTTAATGAAGCTAATTCAAGTGCCTACAGAAGCTCTGCACATTTAAGGAACAGCAGTTTTTAAATGCATGCGACAAACACCACCTCTGCAACTGAGATGCAGGAGTTGAAGATTATTGGATGAAATAAAGTGTGATACACAGGCTCAGCTTCGTCTGGGCCACCACTTCGATAACGCTAAGCTAAATAATTCTCATCTTACCTATTTCTTCTAGCAGCTAGCAAATCTTTCTACAGAATTACTCCTGGACGTGGGGAAAAAGATGATGACAGAAGCTAAGGCTGTGTGACGCGTAGGACAGGCGGCTACAGCAGGGAAGAGCCCCGACATTCAGGGATCTGGCATCAGACCCCGAGCCATGCGGACTTGTTGCTGGCCCGCAATACTTGAGGCCATTGAAAAGGGTCCTTTCCTGTCTGAAGTGCTCACAGGATTTTCATTTGGCCACCTCTAACTGCATCACCCTGAGCAGGAGCTGAAGACAACTGCAAATAGAAGGAAAGAGTCCTAGACAGCAGAGTCCAGCAAGAAATGAAGTGCTTTGGCCTGACAAAGATTTCATGCTGAAACTGAAATGAAGTCTATTAAGATGCCTCAGCAATGAGCTTTCAGAACCAAGTGAATCTCTTCAGGCAAAAGAAGCTCAAAGATCCAGACATCTACAGGCCCTCAAATGAACGTCTCTTTGGTTCTCGCCCACCCAAGTTCCGTCAGAACCTCAAGAAGAGAGAGGTCTTTGTAACAATTTTAGTAACAACCAGTTGCCTCTAGTCCCTTGATCTTTGCAGCAGCTACAGCTGGACAGAGAATTTTCACCAAAGCCCATTTCTGCAGAAATGGGACTGCCTGATAAAGGTAGCGTTTCTTTTCTTTTCTTTTCTTTTGCCAGTTGGGCAACTCATGGCAGCTACATTGTGCCAACATCTCTATTGCTTATGCTTTCCTTGGAGTAAGTAAAAACGTATTAGCAACATACAGGTAGTTTCATAGGCTGTTTTTCTCCCCTTACAATATTTTAAGCCCAGAAAGCCATTTTATGTACTTGTAAACTAGGAAAATAAGTTCAATGAAATGATTGAAAATGGAGTTCTGTTTGAAGGCGTTCTCTGGAAGCACGCATTGCCTTAGAAGAACTTCAGCTGCCTGGAAAAAAAAAGGAAGGAATGTTATCACAAGGGAACATAATCATTTAGATTACTCCAGTAACCTAACTTCATGCAGTAGATCAACTGCTTTGCAAGACTGTCTCTGAGAAAAAAGGCAAACACGTAACCAGTGTTATAACCAGGGCTGGAAAGTCAAATCTTCAGGTTAGGCTTAGCCTGTCTTCTTAAAGACCTTGTAGGACAAAGCAAATCCATATGGAAAACAAAATATAAGCTGGATCCAAGTTTAATTTCTCCTTTCCTCCTACATCATGGCATGGAAGCAACTTTACCAAGTTACATTGCTGTGCAAGTTCCCGGAAGCAGACGTTCATTCTCGCACATCCCAGGAATACTCTCAATCGGAAGCCTATAATCAATGCAAACAAAAGGACGGCTCTAAAAGGCGGCACTGGTTGAGGACAAACATCATCTCCTTGTCTGAAGTAGTTATCATACATCCACCTCAGGGAGGTTTGGAAGATAATTTCTAAAATCTCTGAACCAGTAGAAAGATGAAAGAAGTATCATATTTTAGCAGATTAAAGGACTTTGCACAGGTAATTTTTCACTTCAAATGAGCTTCAAGACTTGACCAGCATGATTTCTCTGTAGAGATTTTTCACACTCAGATAACATTCCTCCAGCAGATACCACTTTATCAAGAGGACTAACTTGGGTTCCTGCAGGAAGGATTATCCAGAGGGCTACGAAGGGAGGCTGGTTGTTTTTAAAGAGGGCGTCCACATTCTGAGCCCGCCTCAGGACATGTAAGATCAGTCTACAGAACACTTCTCAGTTCATACTGAGCCAAAAGGTCTTCCCACGGTACACGACAGATGAACGCTAAGTCCTAAGTACTTCCTAACAAGTTTGGGAACGTGGGGCAAAACATGGGGCAAGACAGGGCAAACTGGTTCCAAATTAACTTTGGCAGCTCAAGGTTTTGAGGACAATACCAAGCGGCAAAACTCGCCCCCGTTCAGATACCGCATCTTCAGTCTCCATTCGAGCGCAGGGCAACTATCCTTGATTTCTGTTCTTTCTCACCTGTCACGGCATAGTCAATGAAGAACAGATACATCTACCTTCTTTTCAGTTTGTCAGAACTTTAATCAGGAAAGAAAGAATAAAGTGTTTCAAATGGAGTATTGCATAATTTCCTGCAACGTAAGGAAAACTAGGCAGTTTCACATTAGATTTAGTCAATAGTTTCCCCCCCACACACACACTTTTTAAAATTTAATCTAGAAGAAGCAGTAAAGAATTCTAAAACTCGGAAATAATCTTGTGATTGTGAATCTTGTGAATCTAAAGCCAGAGCATCTCCAAGTTCATGGCAAAAAAAAAAAAAAAAGACTCATTTTTTGTCTTTTCTCAGTTGGAAGTTTTTGCTAACTTAAGCACTAAGATGTACCTTGTAGCAAAATTTTTTTCAAGACACCTGCATAAAAACATATAATGCTTTTAATAAGTTCATTTAAACTTGAAGGACAAGTTGATCAGGACTTTTTTTTTCCCCATTAGACTCACAAAACCCATTGCAAATATGAGTAAACCCACCATGTACCATGTTTAATTATATATTTGAAAGCCTGTATCCTCATTAAGCAGCACAACCTGAAATACCTTTTCAAAAAGATAACAAAAATGTTCAGTGGGCATAATCAGAACCTTGCTTACAGGTTACCTTCCTAGGTATGTAATTAGGAACATAAGAGAACCTTGAGAAAGGACAGGAAAACAAAACCCCAAATGCAACAGTATGTAAAGTCAAAGTAAAAGCACAAGCCCAAGGAGGCAGCACACACTTTTCTACATCAGTTGTGGTACCAGTCCAGCAAAAATTAGAATAATGAAGAGCACACTGAGTTAAAGAACAGATGGCTTTAACGACAGAGCTGTATGATGGGCAGTGTTACAGTGACATTAGCTTTTCCTCTCAACGCAAAGCTGGTGGCAGCTCTGCAGCAGCAGGCTCAGCCAAGAAAGTGACTTGCAGCCCCGATGTTCTACCTCCTGCACCCCCATTCACCCCTTCGCCCCTTGGTTGTGCTGAAAGCTACTTGCAGACAAGGGCAGCACCAGAACAGTTCGGGTTAAAAGTGACCCCACACGGAGTGGGGAAGGAAGGCGGTGGGAGGGAAGCGTCCAAGGAAGCACCGGTCCTGGCCAAGGCGACGATGCCAAACCAGCGCTGCGGAGCTGGGGGAAAGGGCAGGCGTGAGGGCCAGGAGCTTGAACCACTGCTCTGAACACGCGAGACCATCACAGCAAAATAAATCCTCTAACTGGAGTAATGAAGCAGTGTCGCAGAAAGCAGACCAGAGATGTGCTAAGGAGAAGCCCGTGGTGGGCAGGCAGCCCATTTGATCACTGTGCAGCGCCATGAGCCGCTCTTCGTCGAGCTGCCCTAGGCAGCATTTCAGCTTTGTTAAAGCTGCACGCAAAGTGGGCTGCACACAAGCTGGCACACCCCAGCACACAAAGAAAACAGGCTTCTGCTTAACTGAACAGTGCTTTGGCATGACTTGGAGTTACTCAAGCAGCTGGTATAGAGAGGTTTACATGCAGTAATAGGATATCAATTTAGTCCATCTATTAGAAAAGGGCAGTAGCATCTCAAATGAACAAAGGATTCGTTGGACATGTCAGAAAGGACAGATAAGACAGGAAGCAAAGTTAGGCCAGGCATGTTGTGCTCTAGTGACCTACGGCTCAGCGAATGAGCTGTGAGATTGCTAAGAGTCTAAGTATCTACAGAGAATATTAATGAAAGACCAAATGCAAAGGCATTAAGCAGCGTGTGCAGGTAAAAGGATTTCAGAAAAGCAGCAGTCAGATTTTGTAAAATGGTCTCAACTAGAAGACAAAAAAAGATGCCACAATTCATATGGAACTGCAGCATGAAAAGAAACAAGTTGCCAGGAGCAAAGCACTGATTCGAGTTGTCAGCAGCAATGCTTCGTTCACAGGTAAGCCCAGACCGTCACCTGGAGGTTATGCAAGACGAAGAAAACAGGCACTTCAGAGGGCCAAACAGAGAAGCAGGAGTTGACCAAGATGATTCTCAACGCTGCAAAGCAGTTATAAACATAAGAGTTTTCTTCTTTTTTTTAAACCACTGAGATTATTTTGTTTCCACTACTCACTAGTTCCATGAGGATCCTGCAACAAATTGCTACTGCTGCATGGGAGGTCCAGCAGCAAGAGCTGTAAATACTGGAGAAATCAGCACCAGCTTTCTAGATGAATATTATCATGAAGTCAGACCATGCAATGTGAAGATCAAGAAAGAAATAAAACGTAAATTCGTAAATTGAGTTGCTCTGTCCTTTTTTCTGTACTAACTATACTAGTTAGGCACTTGCCAAGCAAAAATCAAAGGTCAGAAGCTCAGTGAATTATGTAATTTTGAAAAAGGAATAAAGGTTTAATATTTGGGTTCTACAAGAGTATATAAGCTAAGGGAAAGAACCTCTTAAATTTTTCCTTTTCTAAAATGTGTGTAAAAATATCATTATGTTTCTCCTTCTCTAAAATAAAGAACTGTTGAAAACAGATGAAATGCAGAAGACGGAGTCCTAAAGAGACTCCTTTGGCCTGACATGCAATGGAAGAAAGTGAGTGACTGCTGCTCCTTCTGCCTACTGATGAAAAAAGAAAAAAAAAAGAGGAGAGAGAGAGAGAGAGAGAGAGAGAGAGACAGAGAGAGAGAGAGAGAGAGAGAGAGAGAGAGAGAGAGAGAGAGAGAGAACAGATGAGCAAAATACTCAAAATACTTACACATTGAACCGGCTGTAGTCCGTCCTCTTTTAGACCTCTCTTGATTAGCTCTTTCAGAAGCCAAAGAACTTCTAGTTTGAATATTTCTTTTTACTGGGTTCTGCCGTGATTCTGCAGCCTTGTCCACTCCATGAAAATATTTCATGTGATAATGCAATAACTTGGCTTTGCGGAAGGATTTTAAACAGTCCAAGAACTTGCATCTAAACTTGTGATCTTGATCAACAGCTGCAGCTTTTGATGCAAGAAAATGTGCTCTCCTAAAAGGTTTTGTTACTGTAGGAACAAAACAGATAATTTCCCCCATGCATTTGCTATATTTATCAAACTGTTACCTAAACTAAAAAAAAAAAAAGAAAAAACAAGAGACATGTATTCAAACCTAAGTTAACTACAAAAGCTACGTTAACTACAAACTACTAAAAATAAAATTCTAATGGTACATATCTGCCTTTAAGGTAAATAGCTCAGGTACTGGAAAACTAAGCTTGTCCTACGTACATTACTACAAGTCTTGCCAAGATGTCCGCGTTTCTTGGTGTGTTTCGTACGAACGAGTTACTGTCAAATTTTTGTTCATTAAGCTCCTTGGGCAACACTGAGCGGGACCACCTGCCACGCTACCCACAGCGTGATTTACACAAAGATGGGACAGTCTGAACACTCCCTGAAGATCACATTCTGTTCAGTATTTTTAACTACCTACTTCTTTGGTGAGCACAGTTTCCAAAAACACCCCTCTTGCTTCTGTACTTGTAACTACCTTATCTGCTTTCTGGGTGCCCTATCCTCGCACAAGAGGCTGATTTCTTCAAGAATATGGGAATATTACACAAATATGGCAGGAGTACCTCTTCCAAGTAAAATTTAAAGTCAACTGCAATGTTCCAGCAGCAACAAAAGAACAAAATTAAGGCAAACTACTTGCAACTGTTCAGTCTCATGGGAGAGATTTTGTAATTAGGTAGTTTCTCAGCAAAAATGGCACACAAAAAAATCTTCAGACTCAAAACGAACAAATTTAAGGCACTGCTTTTAGAGCACTTCTGAGCATGGCAGCAAGATACCCAAGCTTGTCCTGGTACATTCCCATTCCTTCATCCAGCATTCCCAAAATTTTTACTCATGTTTTTACTAAGAAAAACACAAAAGAACCATTTTGATCTAGGAGTAAATCAGATGTTCCTGTTACCAGTATCTTTATCAGACGCATCTGCGGAGATACATAAATTGGAGAACAGGGACATATCCCAGTTAAAGAGATCCACACAATTATCCATCACTACTACACACATGGCTTTCCCTCCTCGCCAACATAAATTGCCAAACAAAGGAAAATGGGATCATACGAAAAGCTCCAATCTTTTTATTTGCTCTGCTAAAGCTAGCATATTTCCAGTTTTTTAAGTACTACCAAACTCAGGAGGTTAAGAAAGAGGATGCATTTAATGAAAAGAGCAGCCTTAGCAACACTGAGGCAAAACCAGAAGTACATAGAGTGTTAAATACAATTAGACATTAATTAGGAGTAACTGAAAACGAGGAGCACAAAAGGACCCAAAAACATTTCAAACAACTGCAGTAAAGATTTCCTGCAACTTTATACACATAGGAATAAGTAAAAGTGAGAATTGAAGATAGTGCCAAGATAAGTCTGGTAGAAGAACACAGGACAGCTTGTTGAGAAATTTTTAGGGTATAGCAACAAAATTGGTAAATTCTATTGAGCTGCATATAGAAAGGTTATGTCAGAGAGGTAAAGCATCCTAGCAAACTGCATGCAACCTATATTCAGATTTAACTAGTATGTTATGTAAAAGAAACAAGACTCAGTCATTGAGGGGGCAACAGCGAAGCTGCCCTATGGCACAGCATTCAGGGGCTGTAATCCCGCACGCCGGGCTGGGCAAAGCACGATCCCCAGTTAAAGCCTGATGAAAAAGAACGTAAAACAGAAGGTGTCAACCTGGGGGAGAAGGCGCTGCCCCGTGGGGGAATGTGCTGCCTGGGGGTCTCATGGGGAGCGGGAGCCACAGGAGGCGCGGGTGGCGCCGCACCGGGTAGGAGGCCGTGTGCGCCTGGCTCCCGTGGCTGCCCTGCAGCCGCCCGGCTCCCGCGCCGCCCCACGGCCGCCCGGCTCCCGCGCTGCCCCGCGGCCGCCGAGCCGCCGGCTCCGCACGGTCGTGCCCGGCGGCTGCAAGGGACAAGACCAACGAGCGGCCTGCGGGGGCACACAGAGTGCTCACGTTTAATGCCACAATACAGAACTCGGACAACTAAAGGGAATTTGCTTCAATTTAGTAGTGATAGGACAATGGAAAAACCGCCTTCATCTGCAGCAAAAAAGGGGCAGGAGGGTTTGAAGGTTTGTACAAGTCTTACGAAGATAAGGGAAATGACTATACACCTGTTAGGAGGAGACCCTGTTAGGTCTGTATCCAAGCTTAGAGCACTTGCCTTCCATTGGGATGGACAATCCGTGAGGAGATACAGGGAATAGCTTCTAACTGACCAGCTTAGAAGGATCAGGATCAGCTAGAGGATCAGGATCAGCTAGAGCTTAGAAACACAAAAGGAGCAGAGACCTGGGGGAAAAGGGGAAGGAAAGAACAGGAAAACTGACTGCAACAGGCAAAAGAAATGATTCAGGGCAGAGCAGGGAAACACAATGGCAGAAGGTTCAGAGCAGGGACGGAGTCGTTCCCATTGCCAGCACACGGAGATGATTCCCTCCTGCAGTAACACGACGCCAGGACACGACTCCCTGGGGCCAGGAAGGTGCAGAGAGCTGCACCCGAGGCCTCCCACGAGCCTCCACGGCCTCCCACGAGCCTCCTCTGCCCCGCAAACGGCCTGGGCCAAACAGTTACACGGGCATTTAAAGCGCAGAACTCACTGTTTTTGTTCACTAAACACAGCAACAACTACTGAGATAGTTTTGGCTTCATTAGGACCCAGCCTCTGGCGTTCAGGCCCTCTGCCTTTCAGAGGGCGAGCTGGACAAGCTGCCTACGTGTACCAGGCTCCCTCTGAACACACAGCAAGCTGCTGACAGAGCTGCCATCTGCTGCGTCTCCAGGAAACACCAAAGCTTAAGTTAGCCAAACCTGAAAGCGGCCAAAATTCAAAATGCTCATCCAGCACACAACTAAGCTAGCGCTGACCACGCAGGCTCGAGGTCAACAGCCGCTGCTCCTTTAGTTTTCACTCCAAGGTCCGTTCTTCCCCATCAGTAACCTCGCTTCTTCATTGCTCTGTGCAACCCACAGCTTTCGTCCTTTGTGATAAGGCATCTAAGAGCAACGTGACACAATTTAGCAGACTCAATTCCCAAGAGATGGCTGCAATTGGAGTAATGTTTTTTATTTTTGAAATGTTTCTTTCATTTTATTCCTACTGCAGTTGTTTCTCGGGGCACAGAAACTTGCGGCCTGCGGAATCGCAGCCTCACCCTGCTGGCCCCTGCAGGGCGCTTCATTCTCTGTGCTCTCCTCCTTGCCCAAACGAAGGTTTCAAGCCACCAGATCTTGTTACGCGCTGCATTTGCCGCTCTCTGCAGAAGTATTTACAGATGCCCAACTTATTCCTTCATCTCTTATTCAACTGATGTATTCTCTCACTGCAGTATGCATTCTGCAATGCTTCCATCCATACTTTCAGTCTTCTTTGTTGCTGTTTTGCTTGAATTGCAAACTTAAATAAAAAGTAATAACAATATGTATTCTGGAAGCAACTGCACTGTCCCGGACCGCAGTGACGAAGGCTCCTGCGTGACATTTCCATCTACTCCAAGAAACATGAAGTCGGTCCTCGGGGCCTAATGCTGCCTGTTCAGCAGAGTCTGTCTCTGCAGCCTGAGACCCATTTTGGAGCCGGGACTTGCTCAGGAACGCACCCATTCCCACACGCTTCACGTCTGAAACGCATCCTTGTAGCCAGCCCAGCTGACACTCCTTATGCCTTATACTTTGGATCACTTCCTCATCAACTCCCTCTTTCTTTGGATTTCTCTCATCTGAACTTTTAATTGTTATTTTTCAGCTCACCAAATGTTGCTATTCACCCCATTAGTAACAAAATTGCTTTCTTGGTCCAAAACCTCAGTATTTCAAGACTTAAGCTGTGAAATCAAAAACATCTGGCCTAACTGATCTCCTCAAGTTACAAGTTACTTTAGCTAGGAACAATGTGCAAGCATCTTCACTGCATCCAAAATCCACCGAACTAAAAGCAATATAGGTGCTTGGTACAGAACTACAGAACTACAACTACTGACAAAGAAAGATCCCCCGGTTTTCAATAGCCACAGCTGCTCCAAGCTGCAACCCTGGCACCCGAATCATTATTCGGCATTGCAAGAAGCACTCGGGACACTAATTCCACCCATTCTCCTCGCCATTTCCTGCGTGGGCCAGCTCTAAACCCATAACCAAGCAAACCTGGGGCACGCAGGACGCGCGGCAGCGCCCGTGCCGCTGCGCAGACCTGGGCGCGCTCAGGAGGCGCCGCGGCCGCGAGGATCCGGGACGTCCTCCACGCCGACCCTTCCCGCCGGCAGAGCGGCGGGACGTTCTCCGAGCTGGGGAACGCGGCCCCCACATCGCGCACACCCGCCAGCACGCGGCCCGCGCCGGCACGCAGCCGTCGGATCGCGCCTCCCGGAGCGCAGCCCCCACCGGAGCCGGCCCGCGCAGGCACGGGAGGCACAGCGGGTCCCTCAGACAGGCTCCAAGCGTCTTCTGCTTCTGCTTAAGCGAAAGCCAAAGCCGCGAGGGAAGAAAGGAGGAAAGCGCATGGTCAGCGCAAGGCAAACGAATGCCCGACCAGGCCCCAGGCACCCGTTCAACACCCTCAAGCTGCCGACGGCAGAACTACCGGCTCCGTGGTGTGTCCGTGGAGAGCAAAGGCAGTTCCCGTTAAACCCAAGCGGGGTGCGAGGGCAAAGCGAGCGCGGGGCAGCTGCGGCGGCCTCCTCGGCCCGCGCTCACAGGCTGGCCGCAAGCTGCTGCCTCCGCTTCAGCTCCATCCGCACAGCAGTTCTTGTCCCCAGCCACAGGGAGCCAAGGTACCGCAGTACGCGATTTTTACCTTCAGGTAAATACCATTACTTGATTTGGACATTTTAAAAAGGAATTTAGGTTTCATCAAGCAACACTACGTTGTCCTTTCAAAACACCGGTACATATACGCTTTGTAACACAGCAAGCACATAAACCCTCCAAATTAGAACAGCTTGTAACAGCACATGCAAGCCCCAAACCCAACAACAACAGACTGCGGAAGACATTTTGAGAGATTGCGTTTGGTTTTCTGATTTTAAAGTGCTATAAATAATGTTCTTCCTAGATATCAAGCTTGTTAAATCTAGCAGTGTCAGGTTTCACTCGCTCATGCCACATGCTGAAGAAAAATAAGGTTATTTATTCTATTACACTTTGTAATACTCTCCCATGGAAAGAAAATGAAGTCCCATTAATTGAGAGATTAAAGTCTATGAGGGGGAGGGAGAAAAAAAAAGCCCTCACACTACTGTACCATTCTAAATATGAAAAATCATCTTTCACTTCCATCTTTGTACTTTATTTTGCCTGTATTACGATTGCCTAAGCAGGCGGGTTGTCTGCTCTAGAACATGAAAACAGGATCTGCTGGGTAAGGCAAAAGTAACTGCAGGAAAACACAAATCTACTTTTAACTATGGGAAATCCATCTCTGACAGTATGGAGGGACTGTAGATTCCTGGGTCAATAAAATCACACATTAATCATTTTTAAATGTTAACTACAGTAGATTTTACACTTTGATTTCAGGCCACATTCAAGAAAAACCCTCTGCAATTCTTATTGCACAATCTTCAGGTGTTTTTCCAATTAAAGGCACTTAGCTTCCCTATCTGGATATGACATTACACAGCTGGCATTTTTATGACAAATGAGACGACTAATTAAATGACAACAAATCCAACACCCAAAAGCCATTTCCAGACAAGAGCAGAGTGCAGAGCTGCAGGCCAGTGCTCAGGGGCAGCTCGTGTCTGGGAACTACCTTTCCTGCACCTCGTGCCGGCAGCAGCGCGGACGCCAAGGCCCGCAGGCTTTGGGCCCCAAACCAAACGTCGTGTCGCTGCATCTCCACTCCTCGGGTCCCATTTGGCGAGCTCAGCAGATCTCCCTAGCCCACAGATCACACCCATGGGAATTACACTTTTATAGTTGTTAAATATTCAACCAGGATTCTCACCAATTTAAGCCCAATTACAAATGCTCAGCAGCATATTTGTTAGAAGAAAAACAGTCGGAGAGAAGCGGCCGCGAAGGCAAGAGGCATCCGCAGGGCTCGTGTTTCCCTGAGCTCCGGGCACCAGCATCATCCCAGCACCCACCTCATGCAAGAGCAGCCTGCACGCTGCCAGACGCACACGATCCCCACTCCCTGTGCTGAAAAGCAGCTCAGCCCAGCACCTGCCGGGGTTCAGGAGCACAAAACCCACATACAGCGCCTCTGGACCCCACAACGAACAGCAGCAAGCAAGGCAAGGAACAAAACCGGCTGCTGCTTTCGTTTAGCTTCATTTCATGTATCTGCCAGTGAACACCAGAACGTTTCCTGTAAAGGCAAGAGCTTTCCCAACCAGCAATAAACGCAGAGAGGAAAGACACTTTTATAAGGCAAACCAGAGGTAAGTCTGTTTGGTCTATGCTTTTTTTTTATAGTTATTACAAACCCAGATTCCAAAACATATAAAAAGGGAAGAAGCATCTCTGAGGTGACTGCACAGCTACGCCTGCACCCTCTCTCTATACGGATACCAGGACAAGTTTAAATCATATGCAAAATATGCATTAATGTTAAATCATATGCAAAATGTGAAATGAGGACACTGGGGAATCATTTAAGACATCTGACATCCTACACTTAAGCTACAACACAAAGGCCCTTCTTCCAAGAGGGTCTTTTTTTACACCATTAATCTCAAAACAGAGGTATTTGTTATGGTACCAAGTAAAATATTCTTTATTTTGAGAATATTCAGTGACTACTATACTATTACACAAAAACATTGGTAGCAGATGCCTTATTAATACTATATTAACAGAGCAACAGTTTTGAAGAATATCTATAACTATTCAGAGTGCTCTTCCATACTCTTAACACCATATGTTCTTCCAGAAAGCCAAGATTTACACTCCAACTTCCCAGAAAATTAGGCTGTGGTTTGTCAAGTTACAATTCCAGGAGTATCCTCAGGGGTTACACAAAATGAACCGAAGAACAAGCCTGTTGCCTGTAGCCTTAAGTGTGCTACACTTCTAAATGAAAATCTGCACACACCTTATAAAATGCAACACCTTTGTCATATCAGATCCCCGAAGTTAAAAAGCATTTCAACATATTGTTTTCCTACACAAAGCACCTCCAAAGGACAGTATCTTTTGCAGTGGAAAGCTTTGGCATACTTTTTTTTTTTAATAGTATTTGAGAGAATAAAAAGCAAGTCTTTTTAGTGAAATAATACAAACTGTCTTTTAAAAATAGCTACGACCTGCAATAACTATCAAAATGACCACCTCCAAGGCATGAACCCCACATGCAGCCAGCTGCGCCCCACAATAACTCAGTTGCTGCATCTGTTTGGAGCGATGTTGGCACCTGCAGCAACTCCTACATGCTCAAGTGAAGTGAGGATTTACCACAGCTACCCAGGAAAAGCTTCAGTCTAAACTTTCAACTGCAGGGCAATTCCAGTTGTTTCAGGTGTTGGACAGCAAGCCGGTCCTGCCAGCTACGACAGGGAAAGGAGCATCTACAGCCACGGGAAGGAGCAGGACTTTTTCCACCCTTGCTTGGCTTCAAAGCCCTGTGGAGAGGCTCTCAGTTCCTCCTGCACTCAGAGCTGCTATGGGGAGTAGCAGCAGCTCCTGGGCATCACGCAGGCTCTGCCCCAGTGCTCACATTACTCAAATGTGCTGTTCAGCTGCACCAGACAACCAGAGCTTCTGCTTTCTTTAACTAAGAGGAGCTACAACCCATTCACAAAAAAACAAAACACCGACACATGCACTTTCCATGCAGACAGGGACAAAAACAACCTGACAAGAAAAAGCTCTTGCAGCCTGCTAAAGGTCTATTTGTATGTCAACCCAAGCAAACAGAAGGAAGAGGTAACTCCTTCCTGCACTACCCATGCACATGCAAACGTTATCAGCTGCACGAAGACCCTGGCCCAAGAGAGTTACACTGCGGGGTGGAAAAGGGACACGCGGGACTGCAGAACCAACAAGCAGAGCACACCCGGCGCGTGCGGGTTTCTCCAGTGATGCTGGACTAGAAATCCCTCCAACTGCTCTGCCCCAAATAACTTGAAGCTTTCTTGATTGAACAATAATTAGGTAATTATCAGCACAAGTTTCCTCAATTAACTGGGGATATTAAAATTTTTAAGGAATAATCTCAGAGCAACATTATATTTAGATTTAGTCTGCTCTTTGTGTATGAAACTTTAATTTGAAAAAGTATGGCATGTACACTCCCCAGTCTAAGAGAAAACGTGCATTCGGGCAGACACTGGAACGTTTCAGTTATTCCATAAATTTGCACCAAATACACCAAATATTCTAGGGCTCAAGTTTGACAATAGCCAGAACATCAGGATACAGAAATGCACAATCAGGACTCCCAAATAATACTAATGCTACCATCTTTCCACAGCACAAGCAAAGTTACAAAAGAAGCAGATCTTTTAAGACTTTAGTCTGACCTAAATCAGAATTGCAAGTGTTAAATTATATCCCGAAAACAAATATTTATATTTATTTTACCTCTTATTAAAAGTACTACACAACTTCATTTAAAGATTATAATTTCCACCTTTTGGAGGCTTGCTGTCAAGTCCAAAACCCACACATAACAGCAAAGCTGAGTGTTTCAGGGGTCATAAGCATTTTTCCCCTCAGTTACCATTAGAAGAATGTTTCTTAATTATACTGTTAAATCATGAAGTACCTGGTATCAGCTGCCTTAACAAAGCATCTACACTAAATATGAAATCAAAATTTGAACCTGTAGCAGCAGGAGGATCCTCAGGTCTGTCAGCAGCAGAGGAAGGCTCAGAATCTTCAACTTTTTCTTCTTCTAGGCTAGCATCCACCCCGAGAACTGCAGGATGTAATGCATCTCCAGAAGATGCTTCCTCACAGAAATTTTGGTCAGCTTCAACAGGAATTCCTAACTCAACTAGAAGGGAGGAAAAAAATTGAATGAATAAAAGGTACACCAAAGCACATACCAAAATACCAACATGTGCATCCATCACATGACAGGAGAGACAAATACACATTTACAGTCAGATTATTTGCTGTTATATTAGCATAAAGCTTTAAAAAAAAAAAAATCAAACAAAACCCCCACACTATAGGTACCTGTAGCAGCCTTCTAAATTTTCAACTGCTTAAACTCGCAGAGGCTGCTAGTTCAGCACAGCCTGATATAGGCTAGGTCTACTCAAACGATTATCAGAGATTCTCCTGTGAGGAAAAGGCAATGACAAGGAGGTGGATGCTACTTCCACGCTGCCTAGTACAGAAAAAGAGAGCCCTTGTGTTTGTCTTAGTGTTCAATGAGTTGATTAAACTGTAATTTAACTTTTAAACTACTTCCCAACACAAAAGGACATAAAAGAATACAGAATATAAAAAAATAAACATCTATTACATAATTTTCCCAAGCATAACCTACAATCTCTTTAACTCAGTTTCTTTAAGTCCTCAGGAAACCAGCAGGGCTCTCCCTTGTCCGGCAGCCAAGGACGCAGCTAGTTATGGGCTCCCTACTACATGGGGGAAATGCTAGTGTTACGGACAGAGGTGAAATCAAAAGCAGAGGAAGGGCAATCAGTGGAGCAGAGATCAAAATAAGCTTTCCTGGGGTTTACCCTGCACTGCTGCTGAAATCAGGTTTGTTTTAATTGCAGATATATAATCTGGAGGTTATGCAAGTGAAAATACAGTGTTTGTAACAACTAAAAGCCTTCTTTACCATTTTATGTTCAGGACATAACCAGGAAGCTACTTACCCTTCTCAAGTTCCTTTGGGTTAGATACTGTATCTTTCACAGTCTGAATTTCTGTTGAAGTTGTTGTGTTGTGATCTGTATTTTCAATCTCGTGGCCAACACCAGATGAGAGTCTTGAAGATCGCCTTCTAATCTGGTCTCTCTCATGATTATCTGAAGAGTTTTTCAATTTTTCCTGAGCTAAAAAACAGAAATCTGAGATACTAGGTAGCTCACATGCACATTCGAAAGACTTCTCGCACAGTAACAGCTTGAAGCTGTTTTAATGACTGAGTTTAACAGCAGAAGTTAAACAGTTCTCCTAACTAGGCTTCTGAAAAAGCTACGCTCACATTCACAAATAGATATATGCACAAAAATGAGGCCTAAATATTTTGATACAGGTTTCTTAATGTTTCAAACGTGCTGTGAGTTACAGATAAAGTGTGAATACAGATGTCTTACAGATAAAGCGTCGCTTTCCACAGCAACCGTCCCAGGGACATGTTTGATATGAGATGCTAAAACAGACAGCTCAGAAACAAACAACCCTGACCCGACTATGCTGGGTAATACATGAACTGCAATTTTTATATTTTCTGGTCCTCTGGAATATAAATCTCTTTAGCTCTTCCTCATCTCTGTCTGCGATAGTACCATAGACGATAATTTTATTTCTTGATCAACACTCTGAAGTTTCTCAGCATCATTATACAGTATATTAAGACGAAGCAGTAGCTATCAGACTGCAGTGACATGAATATATACTATTAAAAAATGAGAATGCTTTCTGTTTGCCTTTTTAAGCAATGTGGTAGATGGAATAATAAGGAAAAAAAACACCCACAGTTTCTTAGAAAAAGGATTTTTTGATTGTCTAAATATTGGACAGAATATAACCACTCCTGCCCTTAAACTCTGTAAATTTCTGCATGAAAACTGTCAGCCCATGCAGGGTCCCTCTATCCAACCCAACTTTCAGAAACTGGTAAAAGCCTTCAGCTATAAACAAATGGCCCGTTGAAAAAAAGCGGGCGCTGCCTTTGAACCATTTTTGTAACACATTCCATGGTAAATATTAAGACTTTCTTTAAAAAAAAAAAAATCCTCTTAAGCTTCTGAAACTTATTTGAACAGTTACTGTGATAGCTCAACACCAAAAATACTCACACAAATTTTTATCAATCCTGGGACGCTTCGCTGGAACTTCACCTCCTTTAGGTACTTTCCGACGTCTTAGCTCTAAAGTTATGGGCTGCAGCCTCTGAGAACTCTGCTCTGTATATTCACATAGAGAACAGAAAGTTGACTGCATCTGAAACTGGAAAACTACTAAAATAAGTTCCTAAGTGTCATTATTTATTCCTTTATAAGAAGCGTCTCCACCCCTAGTTTAACCTGGCTCCCCCATGTCCACACAACAGAACTGAATCCTGTTGCCAGCACATTTTACAGTTATTCATGAAGATTATTTGCCTAAAACCGATCTCTGAGCAGACCATTAAAAACCTTTAAATCTGAAGAACAAGTATGCTCTCAACTGTCTTGAAGCTTGAGTAAAGGTGAGATAAGAAAAAGTCTAAACTTCTAGAGACTCAGAGCCTGCAAACAGAACAGCAAAACACTTCATTCTCTTATGTAAGTTCATAAGGACTTAGACAGTATGGTCTGAGCAACTTATGTGCAGCTACATACCTGTTGGAGGAGTTATTGGTGGCCTTCCACGTTTTCGTTTAGTTTCTTTTACATTTTCCTGTGGACTCTTTACATTGTCGTTCTCAGGCTTCTTCTCAACTTGTGTGTCTACTGAATATTCCATATCATTCTCTGATATATTCTCTTTATCTTCTTTTCCATTCTTAGCTATATTCTTCTCTGAGCCCTTGCCTTTTTCTGAGATGACGATCAATTTTCCCTCTTTGTCAGGTTGCTTAACCCTTTTCTCAGTCTTTAATGTCTTTTCATCCTTGTTTTTCTTTGCATTATCTGTTGCTTTCCTCTGTTCTTTAAATTTCTCCCGCTTTTCAGGAGATGACGGAATTTCATTACCTCTTTCTTTAGGCTTAGCATTACCCACAATAGTCTAGAAGGAAGAGAGTGTGACATGAAAACTAACTTCTTGCAACCTGGAGGTCCTCCCTTTTGCCCCACCTCCTCCCCCTTTTCTTTTTTTTCGACCAGTTTTC
This sequence comes from Nothoprocta perdicaria, assembly GCF_003342845.1. Lineage (NCBI taxonomy): Eukaryota > Metazoa > Chordata > Aves > Tinamiformes > Tinamidae > Nothoprocta > Nothoprocta perdicaria. The sequence goes on from NW_020455160.1 coordinate 959,518, forward strand.
AAAGAAAGAAAAGCACATGCCCTTCTATAGCGACCAGCACATTAGAGCTTGGAGGCAGCTCAGTTGTGAAGACCTACAGAGCAGACACATAGGGGTTTAACAGGATAACATAAATACTAGGGAGCCATGTGACACAATTTTGAGGCAGCAGAGTTACTCAAATTCCTAATCAAGTTACACATTCTAACTTTATGTCCAATATAATGAAAATTTCAATCCTTCACACACCTTTGTCTAAGAAGGAATTAGTCACCACTACCATTAATAAAACTCCAGGTACACAGTGAGACACCGAAGAAGTCGAAAGAAATACTTAAACTGTAAATCTGAGGAAGAATTATGAGGTTGCCTTCACAGTTAGGTTTAGTTAGGTTTACTCCCCATCAAGTTACTGATACTACATTCAAATGTATTGTTTTATCATATATATATATATACACACATATTTCTTTAAATGGCACAAAATTAGGAAGAACAGCCCTGTATCCAAGTTCTCTGCTAGGGAATGCCATGGATTGCTCTCCTTAGCTGGTCAGATCCATTTTTGAATGGTGCAGTGAGGGCTGCTTAGGTTCCCCCCCGCCCTTCAATGACCCAACTGCAGTCTCAGGACTCTCCCGCTCCAACAGAAACCTCCTTTAGATTTTGAGTCTAGATTATTCTTCTCTATGTTTGGCCTTGTGTTAACATTGGCTTTAGTTTAACCAACTTCCCTCTTCCTGTTGCTCATTAATTGCTTCAAGTTATTAGGCAACCAAGCTCCTTTCAGCCATAGTACTGCTATGCACAGCAGGCTTAAAGGAGACAATCGGAGAAGACTTTGGACAAGGATCACAGGACTAGAAAGGCTACCTCTTTGTAAAGAAACTGGAACAGTTGATTTAGGTTGCACCAAGTTCTGAGACGACATCTCATCTGCTCCTGTACAATCTCGCCTCTTCCTATCTGTATGTGGATTCATAAACTGATGCACTGCAAGACAGCAGTTTCTAGGCCAAAGGCCCAAGAAATTGAGGCAATAAAATGGTCAACGTGCACATCTGCTCCACCTCCCACGAGATCATTTTAACCACACTCAGCAGAGAATAGACATGAAATAATTTTTTCTTTCTTTAAAAGAAAAAAACTACCACAGCAGTCAAACTTGGGAACTTACAAATTAACCAAAAACCTTCAAACATTACATTGCACCAACTGTGCTGCTTGCAGAACAATCCTATGTGAATAGAGCAGGAGAGATCACAACATATCTGAAACATCTTAATCAAGTCTTCCTCAAAAAAATGATCAGTAAACACCCTAAGCCCGGGTTATCTGTTGATGTGATGAGCTCTTCAAAGCCGTCCTTGCACAAAAACACTCACGCTGCGCAGGCAGTCAGCATTTCACCATCACTGTCTGATGCAGCTTGTCATTCCCTCTCTGCAACAGCAGGGGAACACCGCCACTGAAGAGGGCTGCCTTATTCTATTATGCTTTAAAAAGCAGGCTTTTAAACAAATTTTAAAAAGCTACAAGTATTCATGACTTCAGTCTTTTCTACATCAGGCTGTATCTAAATCTATACCTTAAACTACTTACATTCGCAACTGAGTCCTGCATTCTCAAGTGGCTGACTTGTTTAAAATTTCCTAATGAGCTTTGATAACAAATAAAAATAATTTCTCCTATTATGGTTTTCATGCCAAAGGGCAAAATAAAACATGGTAATAAAACTAATTTCTCAAGTTAAAAGAAATTTCCCAGCCAGTGGTTGTACTGAAAAGAAAACTCAAATTCCTTTCAAAAGGAAAGACATAACCAAAGCCATATGGAAAGTTCATAAACTCTCTAAAGGAGACCAAATATTGTGCCATTTTTTCCCCCCTATCTCCTGCAGATTGAGCTGCAAAAGACCTGCTTTCTTTAGACTGCTTAATTTAATAGACTAGGAGTATTTCTCATGGTCATGATAAGTCTTCAGGTAGTTCCCTTGTGAGTCTTAGTCTATTAGTCAAATTATTAGTATTTGAAACATCACTTTAGGGTAAATCTGAAACAGTTTTCCCCTCACAGTTTGGCAGATACACAATCTGCAGAACACCAAGGAATGGCAGGCTCTTCAAGGCAGTGGCAGATTTAAATTGTACTTTTCAATAATACATTATTATTGAGAATAATAATGTTGGGACTTCTTTCTGTTTGGAAGAAGGTCCACGTCAGTGTTCAAACTTTTGCTTTTAGTTTTCCACAAGAATAAATCATGCCTGAAAAAACACAGACTACAGACACACCACAGGAATGTGTTGGCAGGATCTGAACCTTAAAACCATTCCTGTAACGAAAGTTGTCCAAAAGCAAATACTGAATGTTTAGAAAGTTCTCCAGGCCACAGAAGAGCCAAACCCGTCAGCCGTTCCTGCGCGTCCAAGCACAAAAACTGTCAAACACGCACAAACTAGCATTTCTTCCTTATTTTTAACTGCTCACCTTCCATCACTAGCTGAGGTTGAAGTCACTGTAGATAAGGGTAGCAAAGCAGCCAAATCACTGGCACAGAATACAGCTAGAGAACAGCACTGTTATCTCCAGGTTGCAAACTGAAGGATTACTGGACAACTTCCTTGAAGGGCTCAAAATAACCAACTAGTTCCTCTAGGAAAGGCTGATCTCATAGTTTCCATCCACTCAATTTTTGATATATATTTTAAACTAATTGTTAATAGCTAAAACAACTGCAGTGTTTTACAATATCCTACCCCTGCTCGTAGTGTACGGACTCTGTGCACACTCTGAATCTTCCACTGATTTTACTTCAAAGAGTACATTCACGAGACCATGAAACTGAGAACTTCCTGGGTCATGCCATGATTTGCATCATCTTTTCATTTTAATGGCTTTCACCTCAGACACACTGCATGTCAGCAGTAAAATAATTAAACACTCGATTCCTACTTCTGCAATTAAGCGAACCTAGTCACTTGAGCTGCCTGCTTTAAAACATGCCAGCAGCGCGAACACATTACTTACCTGGTCTTTGGAAAAAGCTTTGACATGAATGTTTTTGACAGTCTGAACTACACCATCATAAAATTTCACAGTATAGGTACCTAAAATTTGAAAAACAAAGCACAGCAATTTAAAGATCAGAAGTTACCTAACAGAGCGACTGGCTACAGTTGCACTACTGAAGCTGCACATTCAGACCTAAATAGCAGCTTCCTTATCAGCCTTATTGGAAGGCTTGAACAGCAGAGATTTCTCTTTACAGGCCAGATAAGGGAGGAATAACAAAGGTTTTATTTATAATTATTATAGACATAAAGGTACACATTTTAGGTCAGAGTTGCTCCTTAGACACACTTTCCTGCCCAAGCCCCAAAATACTTACGATAACCTGAGGGATAATTGCAAATGATTTATTTTCTTGCTCATACAACTTTTATAGCTGCTCTAGACAAAGCACTGTCCTTCACAGTTAATTACTGATACTCAAAAGAGGAAACTTTTAAATTTTTCTGTTTGTAAAGAATTTCATTGAAGATTTCTTAAGCTTTAACACAGCTGTATGCATCTTTACATTGAATTTAACAGCAAAGAAACCACTTTCCCCAAATATATTCTTATAGCAATTACTGCTGCCACTGTAAGTTCAAGCACAGATATTCACTTAGCAACATGTGGGGAGGGAGGAAAAAAAAAAAAAAGGTCTTTCCTATGAATTGAAACCAGAAAACAGTAAATGGGCTGCTACAACAATGCTCAGACGGTGCTTTCAAAGAACAGGTAGCCAGCTTTAACAGAGACGTAACACACAAGTCTGTGCTGCACAGAGCAAAGCACTTAGTCAGCAGGTTCTAACTAATGAATAATTCCAACAGTCAGCAGTGATGGCCACAGCAAAGGAAGCAGAGGTGAGGAACGGGGGTTACTTCCAGAGAAAGAGAAGAAAAACTCTACTGGTTCTTTCTCCACAAGATCTCAACCATTTCTTCTAAAAAGCTTTAAAAATAACTGAATTGGATCAGCAGAAAAATTTAGTATCTAATTTCATAAAGCAAAAGCACACCAGCTCGTGCCAAGGCAAATTAAGGGAGATTTAATGCAACTATGTGAATTGTAACTACACACTTAATAATGGCCAAAAGAAAAATCACCATCAAGGATATAGAAGCATACCAAGGAGCCTTCTGCAGATTAAAGAGTCTAGGCTTTTCACGGGAGCATAGAAACTATGGTGAAAGGCTTTTCCAAATAGCCACAAATAAATCAGGTCAGCTGTGGTAAAGCTGAGAGAGTTGGGCATGTTCAGCCTGGAGAAGAGAAGGCTGAGAGGGGGCCTGAGCAGTGTCTAGAAATACCTCAAAGGAGGCAGTGAGGAGGAGGGAGCGGCCTCTTTTCAGTGGTGGCCACTGATAGAACTAGAGGAAACGGCCACAAACTGAAGCACCAAAAGTTCCACAGGAACTTAAGGAAAAATTTCTTGACAGTGAGGGGGACAGAGCCCTGGCACAGGCTGTCCAGGGAGGCTGTGGAGTCTCTTTGTCTGGAGGTCTTCAAAACCCACCTGGACACAGCCCTGTGCCACGTGCTCTAGGTGACCCTGAGTGTGCAGGATGGACTAGATGATCTCTAGAGGTCCCTTCAAACCTCAAGGATTCTCTGAGTCTATGTGGTAGCTAAGCCATGATAACCTTCAAAGCAGAGGTGCCAGCTCCCGCTCCAGGCAGCCTGTTTCAGGGATGCACTGCTAGGGGAAAGGTGTTTTGGGTTGTTTGGTCAGAGCATCCCTCCAGACACCGGGCTGTGCGCATATCCATCTGTCATAAGCCCCGCAACTGTAAATGTGCTCCATAGTTTCCTGTGCAACAGGCAGAGGTCTCAAGTTCTCAAGAAGGTGCTTATCCAGCTACCAACATCAATAAAACATACAGAGAGGAAACAGAACATTAAAATCTTAGCAGAGGGGAAAGAAGAATAAAAAAAAACAATCAGTTTTGGTTTTAAAATCAAAGAATTACATTTTGGAGGACAGTATGAATAGTTAAAGGAAATGGCACAAGAAAATATGCTCCAAAATTAAGGCCTTGCTCCTAGGTAGATTCCTTAAAGCCAGTTTGGTTGAACTCCTCTCACAGTCTTGGACTACTAGACAAAGCCTGATTTCCAGTTTGCTGCACAAAGGGCTGCTGATTTTATTTAGCCTATGCCTCTGAAAGTTTATTCACGTTACTGTTTTCACTTTTTGTGCATCTCAGCAGAAAGATCTGTGACTAAGAAGGCATCTTGCAAAAATATAAAAGGTTAGCTTAAAAAGTTAATAGACTAAAATATGGATTCAAAAATTTCTCACAGGAATTTTGTCTGCCGTGTTCTCTCCACCTAAGCAAAAAGCTTGGAATGAAATTCAAAATGCAGTAGTAATAAGCATGACAAAAGCAAGAGCGGCTCCTTACCGTCTTTGTTAACAGAAGTAACTTTGGCTGGATAAAAGCGACAGTCCGACCAGCATGCCAATACTTGATCATTTATATGAAATCCCTAAAAGACAGTATTTAATAGTATTTGCATTTAAGAAATAATAAAACATTTAACTTAATTAAATCAAAACGATTTGATTCCCAATATTTAAGATATAAGTCAAAGAACTTATATATGGTAGCTAGCGCAGCAACAATTAAATGCTTTAATACATCTGAGTGGTCATAATTCACCTAAGTGCATATTAAACTGGTACACACACCAATGCTCTATATTTGCTACTTACTGCACATCCTTCTTCCTCGTGTAATCCTTCTTTCCTTAACTGTATTTTCTCTAAGGGACGCAAGTAAGGACTGTCCCAGCAAAACCATTCATCGTATCTATGGTTCCAGCGCTTGAAATGGATAAGTACTTTCCCTTCCTCATAATCAATTTCTTCAATGTGAGCTGGATACCTGGAGAACAGTAATTAATATCAAGTAAGAACAAGTACATCTCAGTTACTCCAGCTACAGTGCAAAACATTACACATAAGTGGCCTTCTCAACTATCAAAAACCAGAGTATCTGAAGACTATTTGATCAGCTGTAATGGGAACTAAAGTTAGCACACCTAACATCTCTACAGTCTTAATATTATTACACATATCTCTTGCATGAGCAATAAAGCTATTAGAAAGGATTAAAAGGTCCAGCACAGAACGACCCCCGAACTGAACTGCATGAAGGCAAACATTGGTTGTATGAGGAGGGCGCAGCTGAAGGGGCTCTTCCTCTCTACATTTCCCCCTTCCGCTCCAGGACTAGGGAGTGAGAAAAAGGCTAAACTTTGCTATGTCCAGCATAAGTGTGCAAAACTGATAGCTGCCTTAAGGGCAGGAGGAAAGGGCCAGGTAGGAGAGCCTCAAAGATGAAGCCAGTGGGAATAACAAGAGTTATTCCACAGGAATATACTCTCAGATGCAAACGTACTAGCCTTTGTAACAGATACAACGTAAGTGCTCTGCCATAGCTGTATTTTTTTTTTTTGTAGACAAGCTTTAGAAATACTCTTTTGCTAGACCACATACTACAGCTAGAAAAAAAAGAAACCAACTTAACTTTGCAGCATATAACCAGACCTGAAGACATGTCTCTAAAACTTATCTTTTCAAGTATATCAGTTAGCGTGGCAGAAGACATCACCTAAACCTCAACTTTCAACAAATAAAGTATTTACACAATTATGGTGACAAGCCAGTCATTTCAGCTCTCTTATCAAGGACAAGACCTGGAGGTTGATACACTCACTCCTCTTAAGAGATACCCATCAATTCATGCCAATGACCTTCCACAGAACTCCTAGCTGAGGTTCTGAAGAACCTACAGTTGTAAGTCCTATATCTCCCAGCATCTAGCAGGCCCAATAAATCAGATTGAAGTTTTATGTTCTCAAAGATGAAACCCATCTTCGAAGTCCCAGGACTTTTAAATTATTACTATGAGATTCAGAGGTCAAACCCAGTAGCTTCCAATCACGAACACCTTATAGACTATGCATTTCTTTAATTGCATTGGTAATTTGTAGACTTCCGTAAATGTTTCAGAATCAGCATTATCACAGCTGAAGATAACATCATGAATTAAAGTTCACTCCACTGCACCAAGAGCACCAGAACATGTGGATCAAGCATAGGAGCAAACCCGGCACTAAAAATAAAATCCAAACTCAACAAAACTGAGACTTAAATGCAGTGTTTTAATGTTTTCGGTCTATCATTTTACAGTCATGCACTGATGAAAAGAAAGGCTATCTACTCGTAACTGAAGTTCTTCAGCAATTATGGTCTGTGTCCAGAAGGGAGACGCAAGTGAAAAAGCCACCACGTCTCGCACTGTGGCCGCACGCTGGGGCCCTCCTTACCGCTGGGTGCCACGTCCGTCCTGCCTTAGATTGGCCCAGAATGCTATCAAAATATGTGGAGCTAAAGCAGTTTGGAGAGAGGATGGCAGATGGGAGCTCCTGGTGACACAGGCATCTCAGCTTTGACAACACAGATTCTGACCCACAATAGTACCTTGCATAGCAGCAGGCTCTTGACTTGTTCCAATACACTACAACAGTCATCTAAACAGCACCCACATGAAACAGCACTAGGCAGAGACATCCAACCCACAGGAAACCTCCTTGTAAGGCCTTCTGAAGACTTAATCTAAAGATGTAAAGATGCAAGACAAACCCTCTTGGCCTCCAATGCGTTGAGCAAGTTCCATTCTGAAAATATGTTCCAGATAAAAACCCTGCTATTAATCCCCCATCTCAGACAAGTTGAGAGGGGCTATGGAGAGAGATCAGAACAGGCCTGGAGAGAGAGTCTGTGAGAATTAAAAACACCAGGCAAGATCTGCCTGCCTTTAGGACATAAATCTTTCTTACTCTGTCCATAGCTACAACAATCACCAAAATCACTGCTTTCACAGAAATTCAAGGCAGGCAACTGGTAACTAATACCTCAAAGACAGTCTCTTGGCAGTAAAAAATATCAAATCTATTAGATGCCATGCATTTCCTTTGAGAGTATCCAAGTCCTGCAGAGCCCAGCATAACCAAAGGGTAAGAATCCACAGATCCTCAGTAAGAGGCCAGCAGGAAATAAGTCCTTGCTATCAGGTCTGCAGTGGGTCTAGGGCTCATCCAGATTCCCAGAGACCCAGAGGGAAGCTGATGAAAACTAAGGAGAACTGGCTCAACATCACGCCAATCATCATTTAGGATATGTTGTCTGTCTCTCTGGGGAGATACATGCTAAAGTGGTAAGGGTCAAACAAGTTATATGATGCAAAACCACACCCTGCCTCATACCCAATTAAAGAAGGAACATCATCCTTCACATCAAGAACCATCATCCCAGAACCATGCACAAATATCACTACCTGTGTCTGTCCCACCTCACCTTCTGAAAACTCTCAGATAGAGAGAAGTATTAATATAACCGCAAGAACTGCAAAAGACACCTGAGAATGAGACCAAATTTCAGCCTGGTCTGGAGCAAACGGAGACAAACCAGAGCCCTCAGCCAGCTCCTGAATAATACCCTGAAAAATTCTAATAAATCTTACCTTTCTAAAGCAGCCATCATCCACCAGTATCCTGTTCCATGCTCCACTGAAACACTAAGTCACTAAGACACTATGCTAGATGCATTCACGAGCCTGGAACCTTCCCAATGCTAACTTCTTTTGGGACACAAACACCATAGTGCTGTCCAGCACCTGGCAACTTCAAGGTTAAAGAGAAAGGGTCACAAGCTCTCAAGAGCTCAGTCCCACGTGCTGAGCCTCATCAGGGGGCACACATCCCTACAGAACTACAGAGAAGAGGAATAATACCCCAAACCCCTGCACATGGGGCAAGAAGACTTTAAATACCCCGGGCCGAGGCAACTAAAGGCAGGCCCTCTTGTTTAATCAAGAAAGCACCTACGGAATGACAAGGTGAAACACCTAAGCTGAAACCTAGCCTAGGGCATGAAAAGAGAGTACAGGTTGCCACGTGTCCCAGTAAGGTCAAACAGCTCCTCCTCCAGACCATGAAGGAGGCGTTTAGCTGACTGCACGGACTTCCAAGACTGTTAACTAATCCCAAGCAAGAAATCTCCCAATATCGCTCTGAATACTGTTCTACCACGTCATAAAAACAAGCTGAAATTCTTGCAAACTTTGGGCAATTTATCAGGGCATCAAAGCAAGTTATTTTTCAGAAAAATTCAAAGGGAATGACTGGCTTGTACCTTTCAAGGACTTATGAAAAATGTGATGACTAGACATCAAAAAAGAGAAAACCAAGATGCACACGCTGGTGGGACTAGAGTTTCACTAGAAACACAAGGGTCGGTCAGGACCTCAAACAGCAGAACTCTGAAGTTCTGGGGGCTATCGACAACAGGCAACTCCAGACAACTGCTGCCAGAGCACAGCAAGCATTATGAAAGCAGCTTCTTTTAGATACAAGTGCAAATCCATCCCTTGCTATGAAGACGGGAATACCTGAAAATTCAAAATCAGAGTGCTAACCAGAGGAGTTCCTATCTCTCAGTTCAGGATTGGTTTGTCTCCTTTCTTTCCTAATTATGACACCAAATCATAATTTCAGTGAAGTCTTTTTTCTCCTGGAACTAGAAAGGGACGATCTTTCTGCAGTCAAAGGAACACCAAAAGGAAGCGAGACACCTTGGAGGACCGGCACTATGAACACATATGTGGTTTCCTAGCTTCTCAGTACTGGGACAAAGTCCTGACAATGACAGCAATTACATCTCTTGAGACTGACAATCTTTACCCTTAACAGGGTAGCACAATACTCTTAAAATACTAATCTTGAGCTCAAGGCTGAAGAGCCTTAATCTGAATCAGAAGTCTCTTAATCTCCATTTTCCTCATGTAGTAGATAGAGCAAAGAGAAAGATGTCGTTACAACAAGGTCACCACCTGCCTCCTACAATCGTCCAGCACAGCCATCCTCTTTTCGTTATAGTGCAGTTGCTGCTTTCCAGGGCCAAGGGGTTTAAGTGATCCAACACAAACAATTCCAACAACTCAATTTCCCAGGGACAGTATGTGTATGTCAATGGATGCAGCTGATCCCTCTGGGATCTGCCAGGGTCCGCATTAGTGGAGTGGTCCCACCACATCCTCTGGAACTCAGTACTCGGATGGATGCATGGAGGCACTGGCTGGTGGACAGGGCTCTTCCCTCTTTTGATGCTATCTGGTCAGCAAATGGTCATCGGGGACAATTCATGATAGCTTTGGATGAGCCAGTCAAACCTCCCAAAATGAAGCCAAGCAACAACAAACGTGGACTCACTGTACTCTCTGGAGTTTGAGTCCAGGAGATGACACAGATACACACCAGGAACTGAAATGCATGATTATTATGTTCCAGCAGACAACTAGATCCCTTTGATAAGGGATCTAAAGACACCCAATTCAAGTTCACTTTGCACAGGTAGTTCGCTTTTCACCCTTTTTCTCTTACACACAGCTGGGAGATGGGCATTACACTTGAACATCCAGGAAGCCCCAAGCTAATATTCCAAGACATGAGCCCTGGCCATGAAAAGACATGTACATTGGGCTCCAAGATTAAACACTTTTCCTCAAAGCACCACAGCCATCTGAGAAGCAATACTGGCCCTTCAATTGACTAGTGTGTAAGGTACTGAGCACAGAAATGAAAGCCAGATCTCATTTAAAACAGGAGACTTCTGCTTATGTTTCACATGTCAAGATAACACAGTAATGCACAAGAAACACTTAAGACCTCTGATGGCCTAGCACTGGGAAGAGCAATTATCACAACAGAAGTCTTGAATCCATCTGAAAAGCACATCAAAACCACACCAAGGAGTATTCCCATTCTCACTGTGGCAGGTGAAAATAAACACAGGGGAGATGGCAAAATCCTGTTGTCCTCCACAAGGCCACACCTTCCACAAGTGGTGGGCCTTGGTCTGTCACTACTCCTATTGCCGAGAGAAAATACACATCCAGCTCTGGTAGCTTTTGGTTCTCAGCTCCTAAAAGAACGAATACATGTGGGGGACTGGTTAAGGAAACGTGAGCTTTCTGACCCAGGGTTCACACCAGCAAGCGAAAGAAAACTTTCAAAAATGGAGAGCCGATAACTAGGTTCTGAACTAACGAGTGGCAAAACACTGCACAGAAGACATGAGTTTTCAAGAGCTGAAGAACTGCAATACGGTCAAAACACTAAAAAAAAAAAAAAAGAAAAAAAAGAAAAAAAAGAAAAAAGAAAGAGAGAGAGATAAGCAACAACAGGTGCTGTTTTTTTTTCACCCTATTTTGCAAATTTACCATATGAGAACTAAGTACTTGTATTTTTAGTCACTGTTTTTCTCCAAAGCAGTCAGATAGGTCACAAACCACTTACGTGACTTACTTAGGAAAAAAATAGATTAAACTATACCTCTAGTAAGCCTACACTGCATGTATTGTACAGACAGGTTTAGAAATCTCACTGCTGTAAACTTGCCAAGATCTCCTTGCATGCAAAAGATGTGAATAGATTCAAATTGAGGCCCTGCTGCTTTAATTCACACAGGAAAGCCAACATAAAATACAATGTAATGTTTGTACTTTTCTTCTGAAGAGATATGTTTATTCATTTTTACAATTCCATTCCCCTTCTACCTGAAAAGTGAACAAGATCTAGGAAGCAGCTGAGGCATTTTGGACCCAGCCACGTACATTACCCCCTGCTCCCGGGACGCCTCGGTGGTTTGCAACGTGGTGACTTCTACAGCTCATCTTGCCTGCCGTTTCTAGAGGCTGAAGTACAACCAGATTTAACCCACAGAGACTCTTAAATAAAAATCAACCATCAGTTGGTCAAACAACAGAGAGAAGATAACTGAAGGAACTAACAATGTCCAGTTGACACTCATATTCAAGTCCTTTACCCTGGCAGTTTTTAGTCTTGTATCCCATTCACTAAACATTATTAAATGCTAATTTGCAAGCTAACTTTCTAAAACAGACATAGTTAGAAGATGCACTACACCCCCCACTGCAGTTATGTGAGATAAACTTTTCTCAACTATGAGGCCTTCAAGGTAGACTCCAAAACAAACTTCCTGTTAGGAATGCGCAGCCCTTTTCAATTCTTTAAATCTGTATTTAACTAAGTTTACCAATGAGCACAGACCACAACATTAAGCCTACGAATTCATAACAATGATGGAAAGGAAAGCAGTGAGGAGCTGCCTTGGGTATCACAGACTGCAGAGGACTCACCCCCCTCCTAGACTGCTCTGTGAGATGTGTATGGCACAGTGTTTAAAGTGTGAATTAAAGAGCACTCAAGCCTGGAGCTGCACTACACTGAGGTTTAGCTCTTTCCCAGATGCAGACAGCACGGGTATGCTTCTTTCTAAGAGCCAGCACAACATAACAGCATTTATTGCCCATTTCAACCACTGGTATGTAAGCATTTAAAAATTAACTATTTTCCTATAAACTAGGACTCTACATACGATACCAAAGTAAAATGTTTTTAAGATATTAAAGACTTAGCGTTAATATAATATGAATTTTTTAAAAAATACCAGTTTTTTAATCTGTCACGGGCTTCCAACTGGGCTCCCACCTCAAAGTTGATCCCTCTTCTATTCGGTGGATGTTTTGTCATTTTGTAATAGCAACACTGCTGATTTTATTCCCCTGAAAAATGCAATTAAATATCAATCACTAATCAAGACACATACAAAAAATAAGCACCATACCCCCAGAAGCTAGGTGTTAAGGGAACTCGTTATTTCTCGCTTGCAGAAGTCACAGGGACAATTCCCTCTAATAAAATGAATCCCAATGGACAGTGTGCAGAATCATTTCAAATATATGTACAAAGTAGTAGCTACATGGCCCATAAAAGACTGAGGCTCAACCTTTGTCCACCAACCCCAGTTCCAAGTCAGTTAAGAACTGTTTGCAATCCCGTGTTTATTCGTGTCTGACATAAAGGTTTCATGATATTACTTCCCCCCACCCCTTCCAGGTTTTGATGAGAAAGAGGCATTCAGCAAACAGGAGGTGGCAGAAACACACACAGCATCCAGAAAGCCTCCAAAAGCTATCACTTTAGTAAACTACCCATAACACTATGTCACCTCATCACTACAAATGCAACAGGGACACCAGAAATATGGAGTTATTTAACTATTTTTAAAATATAACTGCCTACATTGTTTCCATTTGCACTGCTTTCTTTCCACTTCCCCATTTTCACTAGGAAGTAAAAATACCGTTCCTTGGAACAAGTTTCCAATAGTTACATACACATTTAAGAATCTTGCCAGAATAGTATCATTCTTGAGGTACATTCAGTAGAAACTCCTGACTGGGTTTTCTTTTCCCCAAATTTGCATTAGCTGTGTCACACGAATTATGTCTTATTTGTGAAATCTTTAAGCTCACAACCTCCAAAATTCAAACAAACACGTTTTGTTCGTCATTCTTCAGAGAATCACAGAACGGTTAAGGTTGGAACAGACCTCTAGAGATCATCTAGTCCAAACCCCCTGCACACGCAGGACTTTATCTTGAAGACTGAATTAAAAAAACAGAACAAACAAACAAACAAACCCCCACCTTATCTCACACTAGAGGAATAAGGAAACATGCACTGTAAGGTAAGAATTAAGCAGGAGTAGTTTCTTTTCACCGATTTCAGATCTTGAATGACATCATTTACAAGACTGTATTTAGGAATAACTATCCAGAGTTGCAATGCAGTTTAGATATGAAAGATCTTTAGGAAGATCATGAACCTTCTATATAGGCAAAACCTACTTGATTTACATTGTTTAAGTCAGGCCATTTGCCAAGGGATGGCAAGAGTCAAGTGGGCATCCCACCAAAAGGCATCTTCTATTTCACAAAATAAATAAAAAAGCCTGCAAAGAATAAGCAAGGTGGGAGGGGAAAAAAAAATACTCTTAGTGCTCAATTCACTATATGGTGCTTCACACTAACTAGAAAACATTGTAGTCAGATAAGAATTCAGAAACATTGAGCGTTACTTTTCCATAGTATCCGATAACCAAATACGGGGTCAGCATAGCGTGGTTCTGATTCAGTTCACTACCTACCATCTCCTAACACAGCTCGAGCGTGCTAGAGTTTTTTGTTCAATTGTTTATTTCTTTAACTTATAACTCCATAACTTAACTGGGAAAAAGGAGGAAATTTTAGAAGAAAGTTTGTCTTTTTTTTTCCCCTCTCCAAACAGGTTACTTTTTCAAACAGGTTAGCCCCTTATATCTAAAATATGCACTATTTTCCCTTACATATTTATAAGCAATAAAGTATCACCTTCTGCCATTAGCACTAAAATTCAATGACTCCAAATGCATAATAGAAAGAAACTCTGTGTTTTACTTCTAGTGTAAGAGAAAGCACAGCTGCAAGTCCTCTCCTGTACCACAAAACTTATTTCAGTTTTCCACTGAGAATGGACATGAAGAGACAAAACAGTCCCAAAGATGTACCCAGGCCATCTGCACCAGTCCCCTTCCGGAAGGGCCGCAATGCTGGAGCACCAGAGTCCTTTTGGGCAGGTCTCTGAGGCTCCAGGAGGAGCACGCTACATGTCTGCAGACTTCAGCAGCAAAATCCCATAAAACAGGGCTTCTAGCAGCACCCAAAACCACATCAAACCTGATGAGGAAGGCATTAGTATATTCTCAGTTGACTATCAGAAAATGGCTAAGAGTACCACAAGGAAAGGGAAGCATTTAGTTATATTTACAGAGGCTACAGACTCCGTGAAATACCCAAACTGCTTCCAATTTCTAGCTGCAGTCAGGGGGACACGAGTGTGTTTTGCAGCACGCACAGGCTACGCATCACTATGCCAGCCAGACTCGCTGCAAGGCAACTGATGGAAAAACTCGGGAGTGGGCAGGAACAGTAAGGACAAAAATTTGTTTCTCATTTCTGCCCCCCCTCCCACATCCTTCCTTACTCGTCTGCCCCAAGTTCATTAAACTCGGGCTCCTCCGCGTTATCTCTCGCATCTGAATGATCCATTTCACTAGATCCATCAGTCCCCACACTTAACACGTGTGGCCAGCCACGCCGTCCTCTTCGTTCGCAGCTCATTTTAGACACAGCTTTCTCGAGCAGGTCCCAACTTGGCAGCACGTGACACGAGCTAAATCAGTTACTCACCAGAGCAACTCAGCGATTGGAGCCGTAACCACATGGCCATGAGGCGAGGTGGAAGCCGCACGGTGCAGACCCTCGACCCTCCGACCCTCGTGGCCGCTGCCCTCGCCCGCCTCTCCCCAGGGAGAGCAGCAGGCAGCTCCGAGACCCGTCTGCACTGCGCCAGCACCAGCACCGCAGCAACAGGAGGCCTCCGCTCTCGGAGGCAACACGGGGCCTTGCCTCTGCTCAGCAATTTAAGGTCCAGCCCCTCTGCCCTCCTTTGTGAGAAGGGCAGAAACTTGGAAACCTCAATTTAGAAACCTTAGATTAATTAGAAACTTTAAATTAAATCATATCAGAAGAGATTTCTTAACAAAGCACCCCAGGCTAAGTTAGAGAGCGTAACAGCTATGACTTGGAAAGAAGAAAGCTTTATCCAAACATCTCCTTAAAAATGCTATTCAGCAGAAAGAATTTGAGTTAACTTGGTAACTTGCCTGCCAAACTTGGGCAGGATTTTTACTTTGGTAACTTCAGGAATCCGCATTTCTGAAGTGCTCAAGACCACAATTAAAACAAGGGCTGGTTATTAGGCTTGCTCCCAAAGTTGTAAGCCTTTTCTCTAGAACTTGTCACCCCACTAGGAAGATTAGGTCTGTTTCAGGAACCATTATGCTGGGACTTAGGCAAGTCACTCTTCCAAACAAAAGTCCATGTCACTAAAGCTATTGGGTTCTACTGTTAAAACAGGGGAGCATTTTCTTCCAAACAGAAGCCATTATGAGGCAATTAAGATTTAAAAGACTATTCAATAACCCACAAGTACCAGGAAGAAACATGTTCTCCTTCGCACTTTCCCTGCTAAAAATGCTTTTTTTTTTTTTCTTTCCATTTTAAAACAAATTCTCTTTGAGAGTACAGGTCTGTTTTAATCTCTCATGGGTAAGTTTTATCTCTAAACTTGGTATATCACTTAGCTTACAGTTGGTTTCCACAACTCGGCCTCCTTCTTTCTTTAATATATCTGCGTGAAAGCCAGATTTTTTTTTCCCCCCCCTCCAGAGCCAAATACTGGGGAGAGGAAAATAATAGAGACACTTACACTTTATTCATAGCCTTAGTCCTCTGGATTGATAAATAAGCATGTTAAAACTCTGACAGATTACATAAATACAAATATGTAAATATTTGGAGGAAAATCACATTGAATTCAGCCTGCCTGGGAAGCATGCTGTGAGTTTCCCAAGAGCCATTCCGCATGGCTAGAGGGTCAAGAGGACTATGAAGAGCTGGAGGCAGGACAGGTGTTGGGTTAATAAAAAGCACTGACAGCACTGCTGCAGTGAAAAGAATTAGCAACAGACTGCACTGTTTTCACAGGAGGTGCTGCACAGGTACAGCTAAATACTGGTCCGCTAATGCCACGAGGTGAAATTTGGCTCCTCCACAAGCACTGGAAGATACAGGTATATTTTGCTTTCTTAATGCACAGCAGTATTAACAGTTCCTCTGCCAGGACACATAACATAGATGCCACAAAACACAAGCTGACTCTATCACTCCCTCCAGCACTAGAGAGCGTGCCAAAGCTGCCATCACACAGAACTGCCCATTTTGAAATGGCCAAGGACTGAGGCCCAGCATGTTTTAAAGTCTTTCCTGCTCAGCCACAGCTGCTTTTGACCTTTCCCCAGCGCCCCGTGCCTCCCTCGGGCACGGCCCTTCCTCTCCAGCAGCCGGCCGCGCGCCCGAAGGCCTCGCGCAGCAGCTGGTCCCGCGCACGCAGCCCCGCAGGAAGGGACGGTCCCCTGGGAAGCCCTGGCCCCTGTGCGGGCGCGTGCCCACGGCCACGCCGTGCTGGAACCACACACCTGCAGAGGAGGAACACTGCACAACACGACTTACAGGCACCATTACGTTAGACAAACCTACAGCATCTCAGGAAAACTGAGTATAATGCTCACAAATATTGAAGCACCATTTTATAAAATGACTTTGGTACCAACCTAGGAGGCACTGACTTACTGTCCACAGACAAAAACACCTGCCTGTACTGTGCCTACCAGATTCTGCCTGCAGCATCACTGCCACTATCAATTATAGCTCACTGTTATTTTCCCTGGTAATTAAAAAAACCACCACTAAGACACATCAGTTATATATAACCAAGCAATGGTTTCTGTACTAGCTACTAATCTAAGGATTTCTCTGTTCCCCCCTCATGCTTCGCATACACATAGTGCTTCAAAGTAAAGCGAGTGCGCCTCAGGACACAGTCATAACTCACACGTGTCCTCAACCACAAAGCTTCGGACCTTCTACCCAGTCTTCTAATGCAGGAGCAGCAGCTACAGCAAAATTCCATCTGGACAGGCAGACAATTAGACATTCCTGGCAACTTCCAGGAATAATGCAGCTCCTGCACATATCTATCCAAAAGACACGTTCCAAACAAGACACGGGGCTGCATGCAGCTGGTTCTGGCCTGCACTATGGAGGATCCTCAACTAGATCTTGACCAACACTCACTCCTTTCTTTGGAAGTTTCCAAGACTAAATCAATATAGCACAGGAAGCAAGTTCTTGACTGAGCAACACAACACTCGAAATTGGATCTTGAATTAATACTTTAATTTCCAGTGATAAGGACACTGTATAGGTAGTTCCTTAAAGCTGAAATATTTACTCAGAGCAAAAGACTTTTACATAATTTCAGATCCATGTTTTTCTCTCGTTAACGAACCTACTAGTAGACCAACAAAGCTACAACACCTCAAAAGCTCTATCTGCTCTGCTCTTCAGGTGGGGGCCTAGAATTACTCAACACCCTTGGTGTGACCATGAAGAGCTACCAGCAGACATAAGTCACCCTCTCTAAACCGAGGGCCTCATGCTCTCTGCTGAATTAAAGGGCATTTTGCAAAACTCATTTTCATCCTCTCAACATCATCCCACACAACTGTGCTGTTGTGTGGAGGCTAGGAAAGACCAACACAGAAGCAGAAATTAAAACATGGATAATTCGACAGAACAAAGAAATGGCAACCTTCTACAATAAAATCTATTACCAAGTGCAATTAAAGAAATGAGTATTCATTTTTTAGTCACTTGATCATCTCTCATTTAGCTGGTTAAGTTTCTTTTTTTGCTTGTTCCCTGCCCCTTTAAAAAAAAAAGAAAAAAAAAAACAGGCAAGGGACAAGCAAAAAGATTTGGGAAGTGTTTTGTAGCTGTATTTTTTGCTTTAAGTCATATGAAATTAAGTATGTGTTTCCTAAATGACATACAGTATTTTCAAGAATATCTACTTCAATCAAACTGCCATATTTTATCCAATTAAAAATCTGCAAGCTCATTTTAAGACTATAAAACACATTTGCAAAAATTAGGAAAACCCCGAAATTTAAACCACAGTTTCAACAGCTTAAAGAAAATAAGGCTAAAACTAACAAAAGAGATATTTAGCTATACTCACCAAGAAGAAACTCGTTGCTTACAGAGATGCAGACATTCCAAGTATTTATGTGCAACTATAGTGAAGAAAAAAAAAAAAAAAAGGAGTCATACGAGTTCCGCAACACAGGTATTTCAGAGTTCAGAAAAATGCTTACTCAACAGTCATTATTCTAGCAAGGTCAATTACTCTGAAGTTATTTCAATACTGAGAGTCAGTAAGCTGCTGTCATCCAAATTAGAAACAGAGCCCCCCACAATGTTTTAACAACCTCTTTTTATTTTTTTTTAATCATTTATTTATCCTTTGCCAAGTAGAAGCCATCAGGAAGTTTACAGCTAGCTATTCCTGCTTTGGTGCACCAGACAGCACCGAACAAGCTAAGCAAGCAGCCAGTTTCACCAGTGAACTTTGCATATGTCAGTAAGTCAAAAGCTGAGGCACTGTCTACACATACGTGGAGCAGAACGTCCTACTGACATGACAAACCCACTGCACGGACCAAAGAAAGGTACAGACTATAGCCAGTTTTGTCTTGCCCATTATTGAAACCATAGGACTTGAAGGTGAAATAACAGACTAAAAACCAGTCATCACCAACACACAAGCATGTGTGTTCACTTTCTTTTCCAATGGATCACTAAATATGATGAAAACAGAAGCTCACACTGTTGTCTTCTCCCGCATCACATCTTTTCTTCCTTTTCCTCCCTCTGTTTCTCCAAGTCACTGAAATTCTTAGCTCCTCTCCTGACTTCGATCCACCACCATTCAGCAGAAAGGGTTTTCAAACAAATACAACCAAAACAGCCCCAGTCTTAACTGCAACCACTCTAACACCACCTCCTCCTTCCATGAGCTTAATGAAAACTGCTACCAAGAAACCCCCACAAGTATCACTGCATTAATTATACTCACAACATCCAAACCTTCTTTAACTTGGAGGACAGAGGGAGGGAGGGAAAAAAAAAACACCAAAACTAATATTTAAGAACAAGAGCAAGCCATAAACAAATTCCAGAGCGACAGATCTGCGCCAAAGGGTCAAAATGCTTGAGCATTCTAGATCTGGAAGCGCATCGAATTCCTTCTGCAAAAGAATTAAAGGAGACTTGAGACTCACTGAACCAAAATCGTCATTTCCAACGCAGCATACAATTTCTACTCACACTAGGGGATTTCTGCTGTGGCATCATCACGGTTAAGGAACTTTCCTCATAAACTTTTAATATAGGATATTTAAAACCAAAAATCCAGGTTTGATGCATCTAGCCACAGTACCTTCGAAAATACATTCACAGAGATACACTCTAATACTTATCTCAGAAATCTATGTTTAATAAAACCTAGGCTTCAATATTTAATAAGCTCCTTTCAATAATTAAGATATGCAAAAACAATCTTCTTGCATTTATAAACAGCCACAAAAGAGTAGAAAAAAAAAAAAAAAAAAAGACAATTCTTGCATTGAAAAATTTTTGTCAACTTTAGATTTCTAACATTCCCTTGGTTCTAGACCTTGGACAAGAAAAAACCACAAACTCTGCGTGAGGCACACTCCGAGGTGCAAGCTAACAGCTTGAACGGTAAGAACTCTCTCAAGGAAATGAAGCGCTCAGTCGTGTCCCAACCCAAGAAGCCCTGCAGGCTGCTGGCCGGGTTTCCCACGGAAGCCGAGGCTCGTGGCGCCAGCCCCGGCTGCAGCGAGCCACGCGAACGGACGGGAGGCAAGAGCCAGAACCGCTCCTCGAGGCACCGCGACCGCTCCCCGAGGCCCGAGACCTCCCTGGCCGGAGGCGCCACGGCCCCCCACACACGGCAGGAGGAGCTGCGGCTGCGTCACGTAAACGTTCAGAACTGCTTCTGCATCCACACAGCCGCTCCGTTCCATATATGAGACTCCTGCAGACTTCAGAAGGGTGACAGAAAACAGGCTACAGGCCTGAATTGCTCTGGGAAGCCTAATTCAGTCTGCATTGGGAAGCCCAACGCAGTTTTTCCTGATTGAAACTTGAACTGAAAAAAAGAATATATTAGCATCGTATTAAAAAAAAAAAGAAACACTGCCTCATGCCAAACAAACTGTTATTGTCCTCAAAAAGTCCCTTCAGTCCTGCCTAACGAACACCTGTGGAGTCATACCACCTTTTTGCAGAAAAAAAGAAGGAAAACAGAAGGAAAGATAGGGACAGATTCTCATTCCTGTGCTATACTTCCTCACAGGCTGCAAGAAAAAAGAAAAAGCAAACAAACAGAAGCACATTTGGTCAAAACATCTAGCTTACTGAATCTAATGCTGCTCTTCAATTGATGTCAAAGCTTTAAAGCTAGCACAAACATTTAACTCTTAAATGACACTTAAGTATCATCACCGACAACTTTTCTGAAAGGAATAGCTTGGTATTTTAGGAAAGCCTGCATTTACAAGATCACAGATGACCACAGCTTTACTGAACCACGCCAATTACCACACCATTTCTGAGCTTTAAGAAATGGTGACAGAAGCTGTTCGCAGTAGCACAGAAATTTAGTACTTAAGGCTATCTAGTGGTCAGCAAACTCTTCATTTTGGACCAGCCGTCCTATGCCTGGCTTTGAGATTGCTCTAGATATTCAAACAGCATAAGTGCATTTGTAGCAAAGTGTTGAACATGAGATTTTTCTCATCAGTGAGCACCAAAATGTATTATAACCATCGGAAGAAAAATAACAAGACTAAGATGGAAGGACTGAGCATTTTCCACAGTTACCACCTGAGGTAGTGACTGCTGAAACCCTCCTCAGTCACTGTTTACAGCCAGCCGGTGAATATTGTCCTAACAGTCAGATACAGCATTTGCTATTCCACTCCCAATCGCTTTCTGACTGGGCAGGATCAAGGCCACTCTACTTCTTGATAAAGGACTTTGTATTTTGTTGACGTTGTGAAGCAGACAGAGTGTTTGAACGTGTTCCACACTGTAAGGAAGAAGTGAAGCCTATTTTATTACAGAAAGTGATACACCTCAAGGCTGCCTCTAGACTCATCTCACAGCTCAGGGACGGAAAGGACACGTGTCTCAAATCAGTGCCCGTTTCTCAAGGCTGACGACAGCAAGGCCGACAAGAGAGAGCTGCGAGCTCGGCAGAGCCCTAGGGACCAAGTCATCGGCATCTTCCAGTGCGGTGAGGACTCGTGAAGGGTCTGGTGCATTTGAAAGCCCTATGACACTACAGAAGCCATTTAGATTTCAGCACTAAGACTAATTAAAGATCCTAACTGAAGCAACAGCAATGTCCATCATGTCCATAGGCTAAAGATGCTCAGTTCTATAGCTGGAGCAGTGAACATGCTCAAGAGAGTTCTTCCTGTCAAAGGAGCAAGGCCAACTACTGCACTATATGGAAGCAGAGAATATTCTTCATTTCCGTATGAGAGAAGAAGAAACTTTTTTAAAAATCAATATTTTAACCTCAGTAACAACAATAAGAAAGCTCTTTAGTGATGCCTTCCTTAAAACAAAAAATTCACAAAACACTACAGTTTTGACCAACTTTGGAAATTGACCCAAAATGGAGGACTAGAACAGGCAGGGCAGACTTCAGTTGGTTGTATTTAAACAAGGTTGGCCAGAAGTACTCAAGTCCAGGGGTTTTTTTTCTTTCTCAAGTTTCTGAATTAGCAACATTCAAAAAAAAACCACAGTATATATTACATTGCACAAAATAACATATGTTTGTATATGCATCTACAGTCAGTGGGAATGGCCACACTATACATGTGCACACAAGTGATTGTTTAAATTCGGTGAATACATCCTTCTAAAAAAAAAAGAAGTTGCTTTTTACAAGAACACAGCCTGAGAAGTCACTAGTGCCAACATGTTCTCTGGAAGTTACAGGCCATGTGGCTACTGGCATTTTGACATTAAGCATAAAGTGGGAGCACTAAGTCACTATTTCTTACCTGAAGAAACTCTCTTCGTACAGGAAGCACAAGAGAAAAGAACCCTGTGGGCAAGGAAGAGAAGTTTGAAACCGGTAAGGAACAAAATGAAGTAATAAAGAGCAAACACGTGTGACTGTTGACCAAACTGCTACAGAGGCTTCTCAAGGCTTCCCAACACAAATGTAACAGTAAAATGAAAATATCTTTAAAAAAATAATAATAATAGGCAAGAATGTAGAACACAGTATAAATACCGAAGACAACCACTTGCAGGGCCGAACAATAAGCTCTCCCCCACGCACATTCTTTAGTTGGGCCCGCAGCCCCAGCGCTCCCCTCCGCAGGGGACGGTGCCACACGGGCAGAAACAAGGAGGAAAGAGGCAGGATTGCTTTTCTGTAGTGACAACGTCCACTTATGCCAAAGGTCTGACACGTTACAGCCACAGGCAGCACATGGTTTCCAGGGCTGAAGTAACGTATCAAAGAGGCAGTCATACAGAATTTAGCATCCCCTACAAATAAACCAGAGATTGCACCTTTTCCTATACAGCAGGGAGAATTTAGGTCAAAATTGGTCAAATTTAGGTCAAAATAGGTCAAATCATTGCCTAAGTTATCCAGGAACCACAAGAACCAAAGACGAGGCTTCAGAGAACTTATCCAATTAAAGGTAAGAATTAATTATACACTTCTTACGTTCCAGCCAAGGCAGCACTGTTATAAGCAATTAACATTCTAGTCTCCTTCTCAACCTGACCTTGATTAACTACCCAGGGCAGCAGGCAAACAGATTTCACTCTCAGAAGAGCCCAGTATATCCATTTAGGAAACGCTAACAAAGTTATCGGGCAGAACATAAACCGAACTCTCCCGCGAGCGGACTTGAGTCAAGCAAGAGGAATTCCTCCAGGCCCTCCCTATTGCACAACTGCTGACAGCGAAGCGCGGCGAGCGGCCCGCGCTGGCGCATCCCCACTGTGGCTCCTTTCGCCCGGCTCTGCAAACAGACCCTGCGGCGCACTCCTTGCTCACCTGCACACAGGTAAATAAATAAATCCCCATCACGAGCGTTCCTGCTCAACAGCTCCTCAGTTACAAGAGCCCGCACAGACACTCGCATTTTTTGTTTCCTTTCCCCAAGTTACTTTACAGCAGAGTATTTAAGAAGTCGTTTCGTCTATTACGGCACACCGTTGGAGCCCGTAGGCGGGCAGGGCGGCGCACTCCCGTGCGGGGCTCGTGCAGCGCGGCCGCCTGCCCGCCCGCCGAGCTGCTCCCACCGCGTGGACCCGGGGGCCGCTCGGGAGCGCGGCGGGATCCCGATCCCGATCCCGGGGGCAGGGCGGGGGCGCCGGGCCCGGCCGCACCGCGCGGCCCCCCCGCACACGCGGTACCCGCCAGGCCTCCCCAAGGCAGGGAGCGCGGGGCC